>NC_034610.1:11706043-11718677 GCF_900095145.1 Mus pahari
AGTGCCCAGAGTAGCGCAGGAATTTGCTGTTCATTTTAATATTTTTCGCAACACACTCTGAACAAGAAAAAGTATTTTTATTGAGGGGAGGAGAGGGTGATAGAGATAGATGGCATATTGATAGATAGATGATATATAGATAGATAGCCAGATACAACATGGAAATCCATGAAGGAATGAAAGAATATTGGGGAATAAAACACCACAATGAGTGGGAGAGAGCCAATGGAAGCCACTTGCCAAAGACAAGCCAGATAAAGCTGAGCAGTACTGTTTTTATGACAGATCCATAGTCCTCACAAGACTCAGCCAGCTTCAGATCCAGTGATTATTCTGGTGTATGAATCAGCAGTCGAGAGAAATCCCATTTTATCATTCTATATGATCCAAGGACAGCAGCTAGGCATCGCATGAAAGAGAAATCTATTGTCAAAATCTGAATACTTTGGGGATCTGATCTGATTGAAGGGGAGAAAGCGCTGACTCATCATCCTGCTTAATCTATGTAAGGGAAGGGCAGGAAGGTGGAGGCAACTCCGTGGCACAGGAGAGTCAGACACATATAAAGGAAAAAAATGTGATCATGCTGGTGAGTGTACAGGGAAGGACTGTAGGATCAACCGAGAATTACTCTGGCGTGTGGTAGATTTGATCATGAGGTCAGCCGGTGATCAAATTCTGCAGCCACACTTATCTGTGTCACTGCCGCAGCGCCCTTGGATCCTGAAGTTCTAGGGCTAGAGAGGATACCTATAGCTGTACCCATTTATCAGGGTTAGAAATAGTCCGGAAGCTTTACAAAGGTGAAAACAAGTCATCTACAAATACAGATCTGAATGCTATGGATGCTTCCTGGACCTCCCATCACTCTTGGGAAACATCGCCTCGATAAAATAAAAACTACCAAAAAAGGTAAGATCTGAAAAGTCTCGGGAGCATGGGAGAGTTAGCTCAGTGTGCAGGTTGCAGAGTTAAGTGTGACCAGCAGAGACCCCTGACACTCAGCAGAGAAGGGAAACTACCACAGAGAGCTCTGGGGGATGTCCGACAGCCATCCAATCCAATCGAAGCAATGGACCAAGCCATTGGAAAGGGATTCCACAATGACTTCCTCCCATGCATAGACTGGTGGTCTCCATGTTAGAGAGCTGACAGCAGCTACTCCAACACTTCAGATCTTCACTTTTGTGATTCCTGGTTTTATATTTAGCAGAACTTTTACTTTGTTTTTTTTTTTTTTTTTTTTTTTTTTTGGTTTTTCAAGACAGGGTTTCTCTGTATAGCCCTGGCTGTCCTGGAACTCACTCTGTAGACCAGGCTGGTCTCAAACTCAGAAATCCGCCTGCCTCTGCCTCCCAAGTGCTGGGATTAAAGGCATGTGCCACCACTGCCCGGCTTTACTTTTTATATATAAAATTTTATGTTGTTCTTGCCCCTGTCATTTTCATCAAATTTTATATGAGATTTTTTTTCACTTTTAGGCATTGTATTTTCTTTTAAACATTCTTATTCATTTTTTTCTTTTGTGTTTCATACCACGTATATATTTAGTGTGTTTTGGATTGTTATTTCCCCAATGTTCTTTATTACACTTATCCACTTTTGTTTTTCACCTATGTTATTATGGTCTTTTTTTCTAGTTTCATTCTTTTCTCCTTCCTGCCATTATATTTTTCTCCACTCTTCTTTATTCTCTTTTAATTTATTTAACTTTGCCTTTCCTCCATTCCTTCTAGTTCTACTTCCCTCCTGCATATCATTCACTTACATTCTCTACGTTTACCTTAAATAATTTAAAAGTTCATTTTTGAGTTTTGACATTTTCAGAGGTCATTGGCAATGGCTTAGTTTCATCATTCATTTTAAGTATATTTCTGTATCATGCATGGTTTGACATCATTGCAGCAACAGTAGCCTCTTTACTGTTTACAAAATGATTCTGGGGATTAAGTCTTTAAGAATAAGCTACTAATGAAGAAGATCCATCCCTTGAATCCAAAGCAACAGATGTGGAAATCACAACACTGAAATGCAAGAAGCTTGGAAAAATAGGCAGTAAGACTCCAAAAGACCAGGGGTCTTCCACTCTGAGGGCTGGTCTCGTTAGAGACATGGGAGTCAGTTAAACATCAGAATATTAAAATATTATTTTCCTGGTGAAAATAATCAATGAATTCAAAGGATACAAGCAAAGGAGTTTGTCCCATGTCCTAGAAAGGAAAATCAGCCAGATAAAAGTAAAATTCATCAAAGTGGATGAGAGATGGAAAAAATCACCAACATAGATCACAAAATGAACAAAAAATTGAGATTTTTTTTAAGAAATAGAGAAATATTAGAAAATCAAATAAATAAAAGAGTAGTGAAAATGTCACTAATATAGTAAGAGACAGGAGACAAATTTGACAAAGTACTATAGTCAAGTATCAATAAAGTTTTTAAAAATAAAAATGACCACAATGTCCAAGAACCCTAGTAAATAATTGTCTAGCAAACTATTTTTTAGAGCCAGTCATAAAATATAGCTCAATATAGGCATAAAGTAAAGGTATTTAATAAGAAAGCATGTCCCTAGATCATCATTTAGAAAGGTTAAGTCTACATCAGAAACATGGTAAAGAACTGAGAGCCGTTCAGCCCACTGTCAGTGGCAGCTTCTCATACCAAGTGTTGCTACTCCAGACGTCTGTAGGTAGGATGGGAAAACTGGGCTGTGTCACTTACAGGAGGTGGATATTCATTTAGAGTAGAGATGATGTACTTGAATCCCATTGCTACATTCTTCCCTTCTGCCCTGCCCCTTTTTGTGGTGATGAAAAACAGCTAATTAGTGCCTTTCACTCTTAGGATAGTGAACAGAGTTACATCGATCACAGAGGTTAAGCTGAAGTTGGCACATGTCTTGTTTAACTACCTATACTACACTATTCCAACAGCCTCCGCTTGTTCAAACAATAAAAAGACTAACACTTGATAAATATTTTTAAATGGTACCCAGCTACATAATTTATATCTAACCCTAACCATGATTCTTTTAAAGATTAGTACTACTGTTAGTTTCATTGTATTAGTATGAAACCAGAAATTATGGATTTCAAATGTATTTTCACAGCATCAGACAGCTAGAAATGATGGAGCTGGAATTCAGTCTCAGGTTCGAGTGCCAGGAAAATTAAATTGAGGCAAGAATGACATAATGGGTCAAGAGAAGCCACTAAAGAGTAAAATAGCAAACAAAAAGAGACTTATGGGCTGACTGTTCTGGATAACAAACGTATAAATATATATATGTTAGTATTCAACACTGCAATAAATTCATTTTCATAATGCCTCTTCATATTTTCTACAATAGAAATAAAATAAACAATGAAAGATTACTAGAAAAGCAGTTGACTTGTGTACTCGAAAATAGTATGAAACATAAAACCTGCATAGGGACACTGTAGGATATCCATCTGTGAAGAGTTTTGAATGGATAGAAGACAACCCTCCCAGAGTGTGTATGTGTGTGTGTGTGTGCATTTGTGTGTGTGTGTGTGTGTGTGTGTGTGTGTGTTGGTGCGCAGGATCAGACCCAAGGATATCATACATACTGAATACGTGCTCTTTGTCTGAGCTACATCTTTACTCCTAACCCTGGTTCTGAAATTGAGGATTTCACATACGCACAAGGCTTCTTACTGGTTTGTGGTTGTCTCATAGAAAGACAGTACCCCCAGAGCTCGTGTCTCTAGCTGCATATGTAGCAGACGATGGTGTATTCAGCCATCATTGGGAAGAGAGCCCCCTTGGTCTTGCAAACTTTATATGACCCAATAGAGGGGAATGCCAGGGCCAAGAAGTGGGAGTGGGTGGGTAGGGGAGCAGGGTGGGGGGAGGGTATAGGGGACATTCGGGATAGCATTTGAAAAGTAAATGAAGAAAATATTTAATAAAATAATTTTAAAAAGACCCTGAAAAAAAAAAGAAAAGATAAAAAAGAAAGACAGTCACAGCCAGAAGACAAATTTGACTTACAATAGGTGTCACAAAAACTACAGCCTTTCCTTCAATATACAGCTGTGAATGTAGATATGTTTGTCAGGACTTAGCACTGGTCAAATGCATAGCATGTGATGGCAAAAAGAAGCACCAGTAAATATAAATAGGAGCTTAGAGACTGACCATGGAGTCTGAACAGGGAGAAATTGCGAACCCTCCACAATCTGAACAAGAGTAGTGCCACTTGAATGCAGTGTGAGCTGTTCTGTGGCAGAGAACAGTGCTTCCTAATTTGCTCTGTAAGTGGAAAGCAGCTTTTGTCAGTTTCCCTCACCTCCCTCTAGCTAGATGGAATGTTAGAACCCTCACACCAAACCAGGGTATACCTACGAAATATAAGAAATGAACATTAATATGTCTAGTCAATTAGGGAGGAATGTGTTCGATTCATGAAAGCTATTTCTGGTGAAATTTGATGCAGGCTTTTGAGCAGTGTAAATGTTAGCCATTTTCTTTTAGTAGTTAACTTCAATTGATCCAAATTTTCTCTGTGACTTCATAAAGTTTTTAAGTGGCCTTTACATTCATGGTAAAATTTTATTCTGGCAACTAATAGTGTTTTACTTGCACTGCTTTGAAACCTCTGAGCAAGGGTGTTCTGTTATAGAATGGCCATGGGACTAAGTGAATTTGATAGGAAAAGTATGTGTTCTACTCTAGGCCTTGCTTCACAGTTTACGTCACCTCTCTGGGCCGATGTCCTCTGAGAAAAAGTGACAGCTATTCGTAGGTAGCCTCTGGGGCATGCGTTGTATATATTACAAAGTCTCAACTATATTCATGAGTTGAAAGTTAATGATTTTCCCGAGTGAGTATTCTGGTAAATATGTAACACTACCATAAAGAAAATTAAACCAATTAAAAAATATTGCATAGTAAACTTGAGTACCAGATCCCTTGCATTAAGTGTACATCTCAAAGCAGAGATGTGGAAGTCAAAGAGATAGACTGGACTGGCATATTTAACCAACAGTTATACAAACAGATGTCTTCACAAATTCACCCTAATGGAGATACCTGTTTAGAATATTGGATAACTACTGTTCAAGCCTGTAGGCAGCAACAACAGAAAAAAAAATCATTACTCACACTTAATTGGAAGGAGTGCTACTAGTTGCATAAACACTCTGTGGTCAATAATTGCAGTCCCCACTGGAAAATAAATTGAAAATGTAGAGAGAACATTAAGCAGGTGATTTTGCTAAGGCAACTCTTGTACTCAAGTGAATGGACACCAGCCTGGTTTGTTTGTTTGCTTATTTGTTTTGTCTGACTTATTTTATTATTATTTTTTATACCATTGGTTCCCAAACACAGCTCCACATTTCTGTTACCTGGAGTTTCATTTGTAATTAAAATATTAACTGAGCATACATCGGTTTAAGTTCCATTATGACTTGTTTAAACAAAAGCTGTTTTTGTTAATTTCCTACCCCTTCCTTCTCCATCCCCCAGATAGCTCCTACCCCCTAATACTGTAGCATTCTACCTATTCACCAGATAAATCCTGATCTCTAATATGGTAGCAAAGTGTTCTACCCATCCCCTAATATGTTAGCTTTCTGCCCATCCCTGATAGCTTCCTTTCTAGTTTCAAACCACTACTGTACTACTGTCCCTTCCCACCCCCGACTCAACAACTCTCTGTCCCTTCACATGATCTCCTTTCTAGTTTGCTATTGTCTGTCTGTCTTTCTGTCTCTGTCTCTCTGTCTTGGTCTCTCTCTTTCTCTCTCAAACTCACACATGTGTGTGTTATGTGATATAGATATCATATATCACATACATATCATATATACACACACATGCACATGATAAGCTAGGATTCAACTATGAGAGAGAACATACTATTTTTATTTTCCTGAATTTGAGTTTCCTCACATAATACAATATTTTCCAGATCCATTCCATTTCCTGCTAATTTCATTTTTCTTTAAAGCCAAATAAAATCCCATTGTACTTATCCACTTCATTTTTATAATTTCACCATCTGATGATGGGCATCTAAACTGATTCCATTTTTTTAATGATAGGCAAACCGATTGAGGTAAGATGGACTTTCAAAGTAGTTCTTAAAATTGTTCATTATCATTATTTATTGCTTATCGGGGTGTGTGTCTATGCATGCGCACACTATAGGCAGATGGTAACTTTGTAGAGTTGGTTCTTTCTTTCTACCTTTATACTAGTTCTTGGAACAAATTCAGGTTGATAGGTTTGTCTGGCAAATGTTTTGATGTACTGAACTACCTCACCAGCTAAAAGTTGTTTTAAATTGTGTTCCTCTAATGACTAAAGATGAACACTTTAAAAATGTACTTGTTAATAATTTTTGTCTCTTCTCTTAAGAATTGTCTGGTCATTATTCCATTTGCCTATTGGAAGAATGTATTTTTAATTAATTATTTTATTTATTTACATCCCAGTCCCCCCTCCCAGAGTTCTTCACCCCATCCTCCCCTTGCCTTGGAGAGAGTGTGACCTCCTCCCTGTGCACCCCACCCCCAGAGCATCCACCTTCACTAGGGCATCAAGTTTCTACAGGGTTAGATGTATCCTCTCCCACTGATGTCAGACAAGGCAGTCCTCTGCTACATATGTGCCAGCAGCCTTGGACAAGCCCATATATTCTCTTTGGTTGGTGGCTTAGTCTCTGGCATCTCCCGAAGGTCTGGGTTATTTGACACTGGTGGTCTTCTTAAGGCGTTGCCATCCCCTTCAGCTCTTTCAATCCTTCTCCTAACTCTTTCATAGGGGTTCCTGACTTCAGTCCAATGGTTGGCTGTAAGTATCTGCTTTTGTCTCAGTCACCTGCTGGTAGACCCTCTCAGAGGACAGCCATGCTAGGCTCCTGTCTTCAAGCACAACATAGCATCAGTAATAGTGCTCACTCATGGGATAGATCTCAGTTGTTGTGGTCACTGAATAGCATTTCCTTTAGTCTCTACTTTTGTCCCTGCATTTTAAGGCAGAAAATATCATCCTGATTGAGGTAACCCAGACCTAAAAGGACATACATAATATATACTCAATGATAAGTGGATATTAGTTAAAAGATATAGAATACCTATGATAAAACCCACAGAAAGTTAGAAGTTTAACATGAAGGAAGGCCCAAATGAGGATGCTTCAATCCCACTTAGAAGGGGAAACAAAATAATCATGGGAGGCAGAGGGAGGGAAGAACCTAGGTGGGAAAGGGGAAGGGGAATAGAGAAAGGGAGGAAGGATCAGGTACTGGGGGAGACAGGAGCGAATTCCAGAGAAACAGGAGAATGAATGGAAATATGCAGCTGCCAGGGGTGGGGGTGGGGGAACCTCTAGAAAGTCCCAGAGAGCTGAGATGTGAGAGGTGCCCAGGACTCAATGTGGATGACCTTAGCTGAAATGCCCAACAGTGGGGAGATGGAACCTGAACAGTCCACCTCCATAGATAGATAGATAGAGAACCCTGAAATGAGACTACACAACCAGCATCACCTTATTCTTCAGAAAGATACCAAAGCACATACTGGGAAGAGACAGACTTTTCAACAAATGATGCTAGGGAAACTGTAATATTTGTATCTAGAGGAGCAAAATTAGACGTCTATATCTCTTCACTATGAAAATAAACTCAAAATGGATAGAGACCTTACTGATGTTAAAGATTTGAATCATTGAAGCAACTAGAAGAAAACAAATAAAATTCCTTTTGATATAGATTTAGGAAATGATTCTGAATATAATATCAGTGGCCTAAGAAGTACTAGCAAAAGCTCACAAATGAGTTCTCAAGAACTCACAAGTCTCCACAGCAAAGGAAACCATCAGCAGAGACCAGCGACAGAATGGGAGAAAATCCTTGCCAACTATACATGTGCTGGGATTACGGCTAGAATGTATAAGGGCCATAGAAATTGATTACTAAAACCTAATTCAAAACTATAAATTAAAAAAGAAAAAACAAAAACGAGATCTAAAATCAAAGTCAGCATATAACAGAGCTGTCTTCACATTCATAATTATAGTAGCACTACTCATAATGGATAAATAGAGAATTACTCTAGACGTTCATCAATAGAGGTAGGTTAAAAGAAATACAGGGAAAGGACATACACACACCAATACAATGGACTTTTTGTTGTTGTTGTTGTTTTGTTTTGTTTTTTGAGACAGGGTTTCTCTGTGTAGCCCTGGCTGTCCTGGAACTCACTTTGTAGACCAGACTGGCCTCAAACTCAGAAATCCACCTGCCTCTGCCTCCTGAGTGCTGGGATTAAAGGCGTGCGCCACCGCGCCCAACTTTACAATGAACTTTTTCCAGCACTAAACGAATTATGTAACTTGTATGAAAGGAGGATACCACTGGAGACTGCATGATAGATGAAATAAGCTGAATTCGAAAAGACAAGCGTTGCCTATTTTTCCTGGTTCATGGAGTCTAGATTAAAGGAAAAAAAACCAAGGACATGGAGGCGTAGTGGGGCTGTTTGGTCATAGCAATCTCAGGATGAAGAGATACAGGACAAAGTGTTAGAAAGAGATGATAAAAATGTACTACTTTGTTAAATTAATTTTTAAGAAGTAAAACAAGGGGCTGGTGAGATGGCTCAGTGGGTAAGAGCACCCGACTGCTCTTCCGAAGGTCCCGAGTTCAAATCCCAACAACCACATGGTGGCTCATAACCATCCGTAACAAGATCTGACTCCCTCTTCTGGAGTGTCTGAAGACAGCTATACTTACATATAATAAATAAATAAATTTTTTTTTTTTTTTTTTTTAAAGAATAACTTTAAAAAAAAAAAGAAGTAAAACAAAGGCAGGAGACATGGCATTCCTTTGCTTTGAGAAGCATTTCAGTGATGACTTCTAGTGAGATCAGACATTGGACATATTGACATATACGCCACTGAGGGAAAATGTTAAGTTTCTCGCATAGAAGTTAGTAAAAACAACCCTAAATTACAACTACGTTTTCTCTGATAGACTTACTACATTCTTACCTGAAACATTGTGACACTATTGCCCCCTCCCCCCCCCCCACTATATCATGCTGCTTATCGTCCTTTGACTTTTCTCTTCCAGGAGAGAGCTGAAGCTGAATTGTACACATCCCGTGCTTAACTTCTCTCTGGCTCCTCCATTATGAGGTGCTCCTTCGGGTAATTGGGGACAGAAGGGAGCGGTCCTCCCTTCCTTATATCTCTCTGTTTGGAATTTCATACATATAGAACATTTACTCAGAGTGGAGAATTGTGTCACTATGTGGACATGAGAATGCTAGGTATTGAGATCTTTCACAGTGGATAAGCAGAATTTTATAAAATTCTAGGATTATCACTATTCTCAAACATACTGTTATTTTCTAAACGATGTGACCTTTAAGAATAGCTTTTAAATAAGTTATCTTCCTTGTTTCATATATTACTCTCTTGAGATATATTATACTTTGTATCCATTTTATAGATGTGAAGCTGGTACTGAGAAAGCTTAGGAAAACAATTCCAGATTTTAAAGTAGTAATGAAGTGAGACCTCATTCCAGTTTTAAATTTGTGTTCTTATACTCTTTTACCATCTGATATGCCACCAGAATACCATTAGAATAGTCAGTAGGAATTAAGGTTAAACTATGTCAGATTAATCAGATTCTTCATAGAATTTAAAACTATAATAGTTAAAATAAATGCAAAAGTATAAATACTAAAAAATAAATAAATAAACGTTTCCCTCTCTGACTATGGAATTTTGTGAAGCAAGTGTTAGAAAACAATTTAACATATGTTTTGAGGAGCAAATCTTCCTATGGTAGTACCACATTCCAAACGTGCGCAAAAAGACAAGGGCAAACATGAACTGCAATAAATTATGGCTGAAGTGAGCTCAGTTATTAACTTCCTCCCTGTTTCCTGGTGACTGGCAGCCAAAAACTCTCAGAAGTGTTCAAACTTTAGGAGTGATTGGCATCCTGAAGTTCAAAGACTTTCTGGAACGTTTTGGACTTACAACCACAGGCAGTAGTCCTGTGGAAACAGGCTTTCCTGGGTAATTCCCAACACATTTGTATACACAGCATGTTAGAACGATCTCTCAGTGCCGCTTATCACTGGTGCTCTGGTCATAACTATATCTGGAAGAACAGACTGCCTGTGAGTCAAGCCTGGGGCATATCCACCTGACCTCTCTAGCCCAGGGCATCTAGCCCTGGTCACTCAGCACTGAGAGTCCCTCCCTTCTGACAAAGGTGTCAGGTACTGCCTAGTGTAATCTCTTCACAGGTGAATTAAGAGATGTTTTTCTTAACCTGAAAAATCTTTGCTATCTTTCTTTAAAAAAAAATAAAATAGAAAAAACTTTTTAAAAAAAATCCAGTTTCTTCGGGACAGAATTCTACCATTGATATTAAACCATGTATATGAAAGATCCCCATATTCACATTATCTACTCAAGTAGTTTCATCTGCAGAATGTAAAAACTCATCTCAGAAGTAGGAAGTCATAATCTTTCTTGATTGGTCCTACAAAGTGGGATAGGAAGAGGCAGCATTACTCCCATGGTCATTATTCCCCCTGGTTTTAGAAAAGAAGGTGGCTATACTATATACCAGGCAAGCATGAGTATGTCTGAAATATGATGCACATAAGAACCATTGGGCTCCGATTACTAAAACTGAACCAGCAGATTTTTCTGTAAGCAACATAGTGACTGTATTGATGACTTAATGACTTCAGTCAAAACATTTACAGACATGGTCAACCCATTTTTAGAAGCCAGTTGTCAATAACTTTATTACAAATAAAACACAGATCTATGAACAGTTAAGATAAGGACTTAAAGAAGTTATATCATAACACTGGCTCCAGCATTCACGTACAAATATAGAATTCAAGAGGGAAATGTCTCTGATATGTGAGGTCCTATTTCTTGTGGATATCAGGGGAACAACCCTTCACGAAAAACTGCTAAAGAAGGGACTGACTGCTCTGAATGTCAGTCAGTCCTCACATCAAGGCTTTCCCCAGCATCATTAGGTAATTCTATATGATGATAACACTGTTCTTTTAGGGGCACCTTTCTATTTAATACAAAAGAAAGTTGGTGTTTAAAGGATAGCGAGGGATACATAAGTGTGGATGTAGGAGATTTAGAAATTCTTTTGCCATGAAAATGGTAGAAGCCCATAGGCTATCTCAAAGCAACTGAAGCCACCTCATCTTTCTTGCTCATCTAAAACTTGAAGATGCCAATGCCTGTTCAAAGATAGGAATACTCACTTCTGGTGTCTCCATAGAAGTGTTCTCTATTTCTAAAATTTGGATCATTATAATACTAGTTAACTTTTGGTCAAAGTTATTAAAATTTATTTTAAAACAAGTCAAGGTATTTCTTGGAACTACAAAATGTGCAATATTATTTTAGAGTTCCTATATTAAGATGCTTAGATTTAGTTTGCCAACTTGCCTGAAAGATCTCTTGTTCTCGTGTGTTTTATAATCCAGTCTAACACATGTGGGACTTAAGTCTGGAGCCAAAATATTTTTCTGTCCCTTGCTATTAGTTCATTTGCAATTCTGGACCTCCACCAAAAAGGAAATAATTTGTATTTTTTTTTTTTTTTTTAGAAATCCTAGTTTTGCAGGAGATAAAGGAGAATAAGGATCACACCAACCTATATTGACAGCCAAAGTTATAATAGGATATATTATACTAAAATCAAATGTACTTTTTTGAACAGCATGTTCATTACATTTTCATAAGATTTCACTGAAAGAAAAACAAGTCATTTTGATCTTTCAGTGAAGCAGTGTATTTCTGTTAGGGTGTGAACTGAGTTTGTTATACTCATTGCCCAAATTATAGTAATTTTTTCCTGGTCAAAAAAAAATTAAACACATATGTACATTTACGTGCATGTGTGCGAACACACACACACACACACACACACACACACACAAACACACATGCACTCACACCTGCCCTTATTCTAGTATTTTCATTCCTTCTTAGAAAAGATAACCTGCAGTATTTTTTTTTCTTTTCATTAGTGATCACAGCCAAAAATCATAAACTTGATGAAACTAGAGATTTGGTTTACTTTCTTTCTTGTTGATTAGCACATGAAAGGTGCCCAGTCTTCTGTAACAGCTCAATAAACTTGTGTTTTCCCAGGCATTGGCATACAGCATCTCTTAATATTTGCATTTATGTATCTGGATGTATCTCCTCTCCTCTTCTCTCCCCTCCCCTCCCCTCCCCTCCTCTTCTCTCCTCTCTCCTCTCCTCGTCTCTTCTATTCTTGTTCTTTTTCTTAGCTTTTCCTTATTCTATTAGAATATATTTATAGGTATATTTTAATCATGTTTTTCAGGAAAACTATAGTGGGAACTATAGTGGAGACTATAGTGGAAAAGATTTAAAAGAAAACAATTAGGCATATCAGATATGCTTCCAGATTTAAAAATGAAGTGTCCATTATAACCACTTTCTTTTATTAAGTATAATTAAAATATAATTACATCATTTCCCCTACCCCTATTTCCCTCCTTCCATATTACCTTTCTAATTCATGGTCTGCTCTTCTTTAACCATTGTTACTCCATATACCTATACA
>NC_034610.1:11719762-11729504 GCF_900095145.1 Mus pahari
CAGGTAACTGTGGGAAGGAGTATACCTGGCTGTTGCCAGGTAGTTGTGGGGTGAAATTTAGACAGAATGCTAACAATAAATGTGGAAGTTGGGGCTGAGACCCCATAGTCAGTTGTTTTCTATGGTGGAATGCTGAACCTGTATCTTTTTAGATTGAGACTTTGCACCAGCATAAACCTCACTGTTAAAAGTCATGATAGAAGATTCTCTGGCTACCTGCTGACCTCACAGGAAAGGGGTGCTGGTAGAAGTATCCAAACGGTAGAGTAGATCTTTACCTCTTACTCCTTTCCTCCAAACTCATTGCTCTGTCTCATCTCCAGATTTGTAGCAGAGCACCGGCTGTAGCCCCTCCTCCTGACTCCATTCCCAGTGGATCACACAGGTCTCTCCCTCCAAACTTCTTTGACTGGACTCATTGCTTTATCCTGGACTCCAGCTCCCTCCAACCAGCATTTCCTGGGAACACATACATCATACCACCCAGAGAGGCAGGTAGCCTAACTTCAGATCTTCATCTCTCCCTCTTCTCCTCATCCCAGTCTCCCAGTCTCCCTCCTTCCCCTTCCTTCCTGTCCCATCCCAAGAAGATCATAAATATCTTCTACAAACTGTTAATCCCAGAGAGGAAAAGAGGAAGACTACCAACCCAAACCAAATCATCACAGCCAAGTTAATTAAATCAAGTTTTTAAATTCATGTACATGGGCTGCCTTCCCCTAAGGTGGCGTTTGAGAGACCAGCATTAGTTGTGAGGAAGACAAGGTTTTATAGCTCAGGGCTAGGGAGTTTTCAAATGGAGGATTTGGTGGGCAAAATGTGTGGGTTTACAGGAGAAGAATATAAAAATAACAAGTTAGGCTTAACAATTCCCTGAAACAAAGACACGATTGCAAGGTAATAACAGCAACCCTTTTGAGACAAAGGCAGGGTTGCAAAGATGCTTATTCACTCTTTGAAACAAACACATAATCGCCACTCCTGAGACAGCACATTACTATTTGTTGAGTTTATAGGGGGATTATAGCCCAATCCTTGAGAAACAGAGGTTTAAACAGGAATGAACCTAGTTTAAGATAGCTTTTAAACCTAAGGTGGTAGTAGGCTGGTTCTTCACATCCTCCTGACTTATCCTTTGTCTCAGCCCCGAACTCCAGCAGTCATTCCATGGGAACTTGATGGCCATGCCTACAAGAGAAGCAAGTAGGCCAAAAAAGCAGGCAGACAAGCTTCAGGTCTTAACTCTCCTTCCTCTATGCCAAATCCAGTCCCTCAGTCTCATCTTAAGCTTTATCATTTATCAGACTACTGCTATGGTCTTTCTTCCAGTTCTGCCCCCATTCATTAGGATTAAGCAGATGTTTCTGATAGAATGACCTTTAACTCCCTCCTTCCCAAGTGTCATCTCACAATATGTAGAAACGCATTCTACCTGGAATGGAACCCCAAGTGGCAACACCTGACAGATCCCAGAAGTATTCCCTACCAGCCAACAATCTCAGAGTCATCAAACTCTCCTATGGTCCACAGAGTCAACAAAAACCAAGGAACAAATCATCCACTCTTCAAAGAAAAGACCATAGATCAGCATCTAGAATTACAATCATATCCAACCCAGATGCCTAGGTGCCAATGTAAAAACACAGTAATGGCCAGGACTAAATGGAAGCCAGGAATTCTATTATAGTAGGCCCTGAGAAATGCAACATAGCTAAAGCACAAGACACCTTAATATAGCCTTTATGAAAGTGTTAGAAGTCTTTGAAGAGGAAATGAACAAATCCATTAATGAAATCTATGAAACCCAAACAGTGGAAGGAAATGAATAAAATAGTTCAAAACCTCAAAGTGGAAATAAGGCTAATTGAAAAAAAAAAAAGCCAAAAAACAACAACTGAGGGAGATCTGAAAAGGAAAAGTTTAGGAACTTGAGCAGGAAACTCAGAAGCAAGCCTCTCCAAAAGAGTACAAGAGCTGGAGAGAATCTCAAGCATTGAATACAAGATTGAAGAAATGAATACTTCAGTCAAAGAAAAATTTAAATATTGAAAACTCCAGGCACAAAGCATCCAGGTAATCTTGAATGCTATGAAACGATAAAGTCTATGAATAATGGAAATGGAGGAAGGAGAAGAAACCTAGTCCAAAGGCATAGAAAATATTTTCAACCAAATAATAAAAGAAATTTTCCCTAATCTGAAGGAGAAAGTGCCTATCAAAGTACAAGAAGCTACAGAATACAAATTGTCGAGACCAGAAGGAATTTCCCTTCAGCACATAGTAATCAAAACACTAAATATGTGCAACAAAGAAATAATTTTAAGAACTGCAAAGGAAAAGGACCAAGTAACAGGTAAAGACAGACCTATTCGTAAAGCATCTGATTTCTCAATGGAGAATCTGAAAGCCAGAAGGGTCTGGATAGATGGTCTAAAGACTATAAAATGGTGATTCACAACTTGTGGGCCTTGATGCTTTTGAGGGTTGAATGACAGGGATCTCACATCAGATCTCATGCACATTTGATACTTACATTATGATTCAGAAAGCAACAAAATTACAGTTATGAAGTAGCAACGAAAATAATTATATAGTTAGGGGTCTCTGCAAAATGAGAAACTATATTAAAGGGTCGAAGCTTTAGGAAAGTTGAAAACCACTGCTTTAACGGAAAACAGATGCCAGGCCAGAGTATTATACCCAACAAAACTTTCAATCACAATTGATCCAAATAAAAAGACATTTTGAGATACTCAGCAACACAGAAGGCACTAGAAGGAAAGCATCCCTATAAAAAGGCTAACCACACCCAAGAAAATACAAGGAATAAATGCTATCAGACCAGCAAACCCAAAGATGGAGGAAAATCACACCACCACAACAAAATAACCAGAATCAATAAACAATGGTCACTGATAACTCTCAACATCAATGGCCACCATTCCTGAATAAAAACACACAGAGTAACAGAATGGACCTGGAAAAAAGTCCATTCTTCTGCTGCATCCAAGACATACCTTGCATCAGAGAGAGTCATCATCTCAGGTGGAAAACAACTGTCCAAGTCAATGGCTTTAAGAGGCAAGCTGGTGTAGCCATTTTAATATCTGACTAAACAGACTGGAAACTAAAAACAAATCAGAAGAGATACAGAGGGACACTACAAATTCACCAAAGGAAAAAAGTCACCAAGAGGAAGAATATGGTAATTGCTAACATTTATGCACCAAATATAAAGGGACCCAAGTTCATAGAAGAAATCCTACTGCAGCTTAAATCACATATTGATTCTTACACAGTAATATTGGGTGATTTCAGTGCTTCACTCTTGCCAATAAAGGGTCATCCAGGCAAAAACTAATCAGAGAAATGCTGGAAATAACTGATATAATAAACTAAATGGACCTAACAGATATTTATAGACAATTTCACCCAAACACAAATGAATATGCTGTCTCTCAGATACTCATAGAACTTTCTCCAAAATTGACTACATATTTGGACACATAGCACGTCTCAACACATACAAGAAAATTGAAATAATACCCTGTATCCTATTTGACCAGCTGAGATCAAATCTGAATCTCATCAACAACAGAAACAACTGGAAGTTTTCAAACACCCAGAAACTGAATAACTCACTACTGAGTGATAAATGGATCAAGACAGAAACTAAGTAGGAAATTAAGAACTTGAAGAAATTGAATGAAAATGAAAACACAATATACCCAAACTTATGGGACACAGTGAAAGTTTGAAGAACTAAGTGCCTACAAAAGTTAGAATTATCTAGTATCATATTATTACCTAGTAACATTAGCACACCTAAGAACTTTAAAACAAAAAGAAAAAATAGCATACAAAAGAACTAGATGACAACAAATAATCAAACAGTACTGAAACTGATAAAATAGAAACAAACAACAACAAAATAATACAGAGTCAATGAAACAATGAGTTGGTTTTTGAGAAAATAAGATTGACAGTTATCTAAATTATTTTATTAACTTTTAAAAACTTTAAAATTTATATATATTTTATTTATTTTATTTAATTTTTTAATTTATTGTAACATATAAGTCCTTTGAATGTATATTTTAGCTTCCAGTTTTTAGTCTTTTTAAATGATTTCTAAGTTGCAAATAAATGTCTCTCTGCATCTATATTGACTTCTTGTGTCTTTTCTTGGTCTCCTTTTCTCCCATTTGTTTTGCCTAATTCTAATCTGTTTTTGTTTTATCTTATTATATTTTATTACTATTCCTTGGATGCCTAATTGTTTTCCAAGAAGAGACAAAGGGGATGGGTCCAGATGTAAGGGGGACTGGGGAAGAACTGGGAGAAATAAAGGAAGGGAAAATTGTAATCAGTATTTTTTTTAATAAAATCATTTTAGTAAGGTTACAATACAAAATATCTATCATTTGAAACCATAAATTTAAAAGTAAGGTACAATCAAATAATATCTAGATGAAATGTTCAAAAAATACATTGTTTAATTCTTTCAAGGTGTATAATAGTTTTGTTGAAGATAAACATTCACATATAAAAGAATAAAATCTCTAGGTAAGTGCGCATATAAATGTACACAGGAAAGGCTAAAAATGAAGGAGGGCTACTATCCCAAATTTTGCAGGTTTGGGTTCTACTCTACTATGACGCAAGGTCTAGGTAAAAAAAATCAACACTGTGACATGTGCAAAACATTGTCTTAAACAAGTAGTTAGTGTCTTAGGGGTTTATTGCTGTGAAGAGACACCATGACCAAGGCAAGTATGTAAGGAACAAAATTTAATTGGGGCTGGCTTACTGGTTCAGAGGTTCAGTCAATTATCATCCAGGTGGGAACATGGCAGAACCCAGGCAAGCATGGTGTAGGAAAAGCTGAGAGTTCTACATCTCATTCCAAAGGTAAACACAAAGACTGGCTTTGAGGCAGGTAGGACAAGAGTCTTAAAGCCCAGGCCCACAGTCACACACTTCCTCCAACAAGGCCACACCTCCAAATAGTGCCACTCCCTGTGCAAAGCCTATTCAAATTACCACATTTTACTCACCACCCCAAACTTTTCTTATTTTTCCACAGTTGTTTTACTAATTTCTCTTTGAGCTCCCAAAGCACCCTGTGACTTGTGTGCACATATACAGGTGCATACATAAAACAAACAAACAAATAAACAAAGTAAGTAAGTAAAATACGGAATTTCTCAAATGGAGGCAGAGAATCCTCTTAAAAAGCTGTGCATCCCACATAAAGAGAAATTTTGATTTAGTTGTGGCTATAAGTTTGAAGTGATTTCCTAAGTGCTATGTTTAATTAAATACATACTAAGTTATATTAAAATAACATTCTCTTTTATCAACTCAGTCCCAATCTAAGCTCTCTTTTATTTTGATATTATTTAAAGCACTATTTCTCAATTAAAAAAAACTTGACTATCTAATTGTAATTAGTATTGTGGACATAAGTTAATGCTTTTTTCAATCTTAATGTGTTTGTATGGAATGCTAATGAACAATTGTTCTGGGAACAAATTGTTAGTATTCTAAGAACGATTTGTGTGTGTGTGTGTGTGTGTGTGTGTGTGTGTGTATCTTTTACTTTCTGTAGCACATCATTCTTTTTGCTTTTTACCATGTCTTGAGCAATTCATTCTGGATCAATTCCCACGAACTGATGGCCTATGCAGGTGGTCATGCTTCCTTAAAGTTTATTTTTCCACAGTCCCAAAACATTAAAATGATTAATATCTGGCAAATTAATTTTTGGTTAAATAAAAAAGCAGTTTCTGAAACTAGCACTTTTGGTCCCACACAACTTTCCACCACTTGCCACTCTTATTCTCTGCACTGAGACTATATCAAAATTTTGTGTTTATAGGACTGTGGCCCTTTCAGTCATACTGATCAAACAGTCTTTATTAATTTTTTATGTGCAATGAACTCGTGCCTTTGGTGGGTTTTGTAAGATAATTGATGGGTTTTCAATTTTATTATTTTATTTCTACTGGCATTGAATATTTCTAATTATATTCTTCTTTGATTGAGAGAAGAGAGGCGGGAGTTTTATTTCCAGGGCAGTATTTCTAAGTTCTAGCTTTGAGGAAGAGCATAGAAATGTAATTGTTCTCACCTGCTGTATTTAGACGCAGGCTCACACTGGCCTTTGCTGCTGAGATGTGCAGGCACTACCCGAATCATCTATATATTTTGTACATTTATATATTATATAGTATATACATTTATATTTCAGGCTACAATGACTTATTCATATATAAATTGGTAAAGAACAGAAGGATTTAGAAAGTGAGCTCCTACAGAAAAATCAATCTCTATGAGACTGTCTTTCCTATTTCATTGCCTGGAATTTCTGCATCTAGCCAAGAATTGTACACAAACTAAATTGTCAACACGTCACGATTAGGTAATGAAGAGAGTACTTTCTGACCTCAGATGTCCTACATTGTCAGGTGAAACAACATACAAAATTTCTTATAGTTTGTATTTTTCATATCTCAGCATGGACAAAGGCAGGGGCTGATTAGTTTCTGAGGTGAGAAAAATCAAACATTCCTAATTTTTTAATTTTTTTTTGGTTAATTAGAACTTTTGATGTAATGGGGATATTTTTCCTCACATACATCTGTGAATCAATGCTGTTATTTGTCTTTGATAAATTATTTTGCAATCATTATGGTATAGCTTCTGAGGAAAGTGGTTTTTAATAATCAACTCCTTACACTGTTGAGGGAGATGGCCGATGGGGAATTCCCACACTGTCTTATCAGGGATCTGATCTGAAGACCAAAGGGGAGAGATTTGAGAAAGGACATCACTAGAAGTTGCTCATACATTATTTTAAAACCCTTACTAGTGCTTTAAATGTTAGTACAAAAGGTTTGGAGTGAGAAAGGGAGGAGAGGAATAAAGGAAGGAAGAAAGAGAAGGAGATAGAGGGAAGAGAATGAGCTTTTTTTGATTTTAGTACATAATGTACCTATTCCTTAATAGACTTCCCATGTTTAATCATGTTTTACTTCCATAAGTCAACTGACATTATCAAAAGCATCTTTGGCTACAGGGATGAGCTGGATGCCTGAGAATTAGACATGGTCTCATTAGTTAGAAAGCTTGCAGGATGTCCCAACAGCAATAGGATTTTATTTAGTGTGTGTGGGGTTCTAATAAAAATATTCCCACTGGGCCCAATTCTATACTGCCTTCTGCCATAAAAAGATCTGTACATGTTACAGGAAAGTTATGTGGCAGGAACCTCTGGAGAGCGAAGAGTCAATTTAATAATGCATCTGCTTCTGTTTGTCAAAAAGACACACACATACCCTGGATATAAGACACTGGAGGACACACTGAAAAAATGATTTATATTGCTCTGCACCCAGCACCGTTTTTTTTTTTTTGTTGTTGTTGTTGTTTTTAGTTTTTAACACTTCAACAAGACTAATATTAAAGAAACAGAGCCATGGCATATTTATATGGTAGATTAGTTTTATTTTTTCCGTGTTTTGATATTATAAATATATCATTTACCCTTACTTTTTCTCCTTTCAAATCCTCCCATACCGCCCCACTTGTTCTTTTACAAATTCATACTTCTTTTTCATTAATTGTCTTATATACATGCATATAAATATATATTTATATGCAATATATTCCTAAATAGATAAATATAAGTGGTTAAATCTGATAATGTTACTTTTATGAATATTTTCACAGCTGACCATTGGTGTTAGACATATTGGTATATTTCCCTGGAAAAGACCATTTCTTCCATTTTCAGCATTCCTTAGTTGGCTGTGTTCTTTACGAAGGGTTGAAGCCTCATGGGCTTTTACCCATCCTCTTCACTGCATCTATTGTTCAGCTCATGTTTTACATAGTCACGTTGGTAAGACTGTGGCTGTACCTTCTGACATCACTATGAAATACAATCTCAGAGTAAACTCCCTAATCTTCTGGTTCTTACAATCTTTTCACCCCTACATCAATAATGTTTCCTGAGTTTTAGGTGTGGGAGTTATCTTATAGACATATTAGTTGTGACCAAGTTCCATAAATCTGTATTTTGATGTTTTGTAGTTTTTCTGTAATGGTCACTGTTGCAAAGAGAAATTTCTTTGATAAGGGGTAAGGGACTACATTTATTTGTAGGTTTAAGGACAAATATTTAGAATGTAGTTAGGGATTATCCTGGTTTAGTAAAGTGGCAATTGTAGGTTATACCCTGATTCATGACTTCTTTCACCATTAGTAGTTAAGTAGATTTCCAGTACCAAGAGTGATTAAATTTTTTTGAGTGGGTCTTAAGTTCCAATTAAAGAGTTGTTTGTTACCATCAATATATGTGTCTCACTGCAACACCCTGAAGGGTATTGTTTCATGATGATTATGGTATGCCTATCTACATGTCATAGCTGGGTAGGCAAATTTTTAATTTGAATCTTGCATTGTAGTTTCTGGTACAATGAAAGGTAGTGCTAATGCAAGAGGCATTTAGGTAGGTTCCAGCTCATATGCTCCTTAGGCCTTCATCTGAAGTGCATAGTGTCTTCACTAATAGGGACTTACCTTTCATTTCTGTGTAGTAGCCAAGAAAAATACCAATAGTCTGTAATGTTTGGGGAATCTCTTAGACAATCCTGACCAGCAACTCAAAAGAGGGCATTTCTTGACTGGTATTGAGTTTTTGTTAGATGATCTTTGGCTCTTAGAGAAAGCATTGTCAGCCCATTCATGAAACTATTATTTCACTATATATGTATATTTATACAGAGAACTTATGTATATTATAGGGTTTTTCAGTAGATAATTAATAGTGTGATTCCCTTTGATTTTATTCAGACACCCTTACTACTATTTTACCCTCCTCTCCCCTACTGTATTTATCATCCTTCACCTACTCCTAATTAGAGTTATCTGCATTTTCCCACTTACACCATGTCTAATTTAGGGCTACTACTGATGTGATGTAACACCATGAGTCCATGAACAAAAGCAATTTGGGAAGGAAAAGTTTTTGTTTTTCTTGTTTTGTTTTGTTTTGTTTTGTCATCTTACATATCCTGAATTACAGGCCACTGAGGTAAGCCAGAACAAGAAATCCATGTGGGCAGGAGCTTGGAGGCAGGAGATGATACACAGGCCATGGAAGAGTGCTACTTACTGGCTTGCTCCTCATAGCTTGCTCAGGCTGCTTTCTTATAGAACCCAGGGCCACCAACCAAGGGGTGTTCCCACCCACAATGGGCTGAACCCTCTACCAACAATCACTAACCTTAACCCTACAAGCTTCCTAGCTTACAAGTCAATTCTCTGGATGCGTTTCACAATTGAGGTTCCTTTCTCTCATATATAAAATACCTTTGTCATGTTGATACAAAACTAGCCAGCACACCCCCCTCAGATAACTTGTACATTGTCATTACTCTTTTTACTATTACTTACTGAAATTGTTGATTCTTTGATATTAAGTTATCCCTAAATTAATTTGTGCAAATCACATTATTTAAATTGAGATGGATATGTTATTAAGAAGCCACTCACCTCCATCCATGGCTCCAATATTTGTTGCAATATTGTTCTAGTATTGGCAAATGACAATCAAGAAAATAGCACAACAGTGGATTTGGATAACACAGGTGTTCCAAGCCAGGGAGAATACACAATGGCTGTTCCTATGTTAAAGGGCTATGAGTGTTAGATTCTAGGTTTTTTTTTTTTTTTT
>NC_034610.1:11729664-11732310 GCF_900095145.1 Mus pahari
TTATGAGCCACCATGTGGTTGCTGGGATTTGAACTCCAGACCTTTGGAAGAGCAGTCGGGTGCTCTTACCCACTGAGCCATCTCACCAGCCCCCGATTCTAGGTTTTAGAGCAGTAAATAAACAGAAAAGCAGTTGGCTTGAATCTTACCATCAATCTATTATGAACTATTATTGGTTCTATGAAAGGGTAATTTTAATAGTAGCAACAGTTATTTTGTTCAATGAAAAGAGAAAAATATGCAAAATTAGGGCATTGGTGTTTTAAATAAATATGAAGACTCCATAGTTTACAAAGTCAATACTGTCAATGATTTTACGAATCTGAATACAATAAGGCTTTGACTCAGTGCCACGCTACTATTGCTTTAAATGTCACTGATCATTTGACAATTTGCATGTTTGCTCAACTTTTTTTCCCCTTATTGGTTTTGAATCCATTCTCTTGACACACTATGCTGTTTGCTAAATATATCCATACTTCAGTCCCTTTTCCCTAGAAATTGTGAACCAGGGTCTTTTTGAGTTGGAAGATGATCTCTTTGAAGTAACCTGATATATAAGCTTACTGATATAAACATGGTTAAACTGATTAAGTAAGAGAACAAAAAATGGTGTGGGTGGGTTCCCACTTACATGTCTGAGAACATGCATCTTCTGCTAGTTTATGCACCCAGAAGATATTCTGCCTTTTGACGCACAACTCAAAGTTAAAAGTGTGCACGCTTTCTCCAGATCCAGCTTCTTGGTTAATTAAAACATAAATGCTGCCTTCCTTCTATAGAGAACCGCACAAATGTTATTTCAAATTTTTATTTTCTGACCTTTATAAACAATGTTTCAGAGGCTTTCAATAAAGGTTAGTGTTCTTTTTTAAAAAATGTTAGTTTTGAAATCCAAAGAGAGTGGTTTATGTGATTTTGGAACATCTCCAAATTCACAAATTCTTCATTGCAGGTTTAAGGGTGTGAAAGGATGTGTAAATATTTGGTGAGCAGCCTGAATCTTTCCAATGGAAATATTCTACCACTGGCATTTTGGGGTGAACTAAAAATGCCCCAGGTCTGGGCTTTGGGATTTGATTCAAATATAGAAGGTTGAAAATACATGTAACCTATAGGAACACCTCAATTATCGCTGTAAGCCTTGTATTCTCTATAAACACTCATTGTAAACAGGGAATTCTCTGACATATACTGAAGGGAGAGCAGTCTAGGTGTGATGTGTGTGAGAGGGATGGTCTGGGTGAGGCAGAGGGTGAGAGGAAGGAACCATCTCATTACTACCACATCCAAATTTACACAGGTAGAGAATGATGTAGTTTTCTCAAATAAGTGGGATTTATCCCACAATCCCCTGCTGTAGAAGCCATAAAATCACCAAACTGGAAGGCAAAACTGAATTCTATCCTGCTCTCTTCTGCTTTTATAACAAGGTTAAACCACACACACACACACACACACACACACACACACACACACACACACATGCACGCACGCACACGTGCACACACACATGTGTATGTGTGGTCTTGTGGACCTATTTTTCACAAGTCATCTGATTTTCCTCTTAGTTGTTATTTCTATAATACTTAGTGTATAACAAAATATAGAATATTAATTCCACTATAAGAATTCACTTATAACTGCCACAGTAATTACCACCCTACCAAAAGTGAACTTTATTCTAATTTTTATACTCTTAATTAAACCTGTTCCTCAAATTCATATAGATTTTTTATCATCTATACTGATTCAGCTGGTTTTTATTTTACTTATCATATGTCTTTAAGATTTATTTATGATGCTGTATGTAATAGTAGCTTGGTCTTTTAAAAATACTGTGTAGTATTCTGTTGTGAACACATCACAATTCCCTTTTTCCATTCTACCTCTTCAAGATACAACATGTTGGTTGTCTTCAGATTTTGGATGTCACCAATAAGGCTTCTGAGAACACTATTGTAAATGTCTTCTGTTGTGTCATGACCCCACCCCCTTCTTCATTTATATATATATATGAATGAAGTAGCATTATTGAGCCACAGGACACAGGACAAATGACACTAGTAAGTCATGCCAAGCAGTTTTTCAGTGATTGAACCACTTTAAATTTCATATTAGCCCCTTCACAACATTGTGTGATTCAACTATTGAGTTGCATGTAGCTCTAGTACTTATGTTTTCAGTGGGTATGTTGTGTATTATTATTTGTTCCTATCCATTCTAATACTGAAATGCATGTAGGTTTTGAGCCAGCACTGTAGCACATGGCCGTCTTTCCCCTCTAGTTTCTGTTTTCATTTTCCTGAATATATATAATGTTAAATATCTCCTCATAATCATTTTAAAATTAATAATAGTTAAACAATTAAGTGTTATTGCTGAATTGTGTCTCTCCCTCCAGTTTATATACTGAATTCTGCCACACACCTCAGAATGTGGTAATAGAATGGTTGTAGATGAAGTTGTTAGGGTAATGTCATATTAAAATAAAGTAATGTATTTTAATATAAAAAATTGTCTACAAAAAACACCATGGTTTCTGATTCCTGTTCCTCCGTAGCTTCAAGACAATGTTTCCTTTCTGTGGGGAGCCGCCCTCACATTCGCCATTACAAGATAGCGCTGATGTCCTGTGCTCTAACA
>NC_034610.1:11732321-11733377 GCF_900095145.1 Mus pahari
TTTCTCTTCTCTCTCTTCTCTTCTCCCCTCTCTTCTCTTCGCCCTTTGCCTGTTGGAAGNTTATGCTCTCCCTCTCAAGAGCATTAAAGCGTTGCTGTAGAAGGATCCTGTTTGTGTGCCGCGTCATTTCTTGCTGGCGAGAAGGTGGCGCGGGACACCTTTCTTCTAAATCAGCCATCTTACAATGCTGTCTTAGTCACTAAGAATTCTTAGCACAACACGTAATTGACAGCCCTATCTTACTATCCTGTCTGTGCTCACTAACTTCGTTGATGCCTTCGCAGTCTTCAGGAGGTAAACGTCACTTGTTACGGTCTCCATTGTTGCCTTTGTTCCTCAGAATATATTTTGAAATCTGCCAGCACTGATGAGGAATTGATGTAGGGGTGAGTCAATAATATAGTAATATAAAGCAATTGATTCTTATATTAATGGAGCAGGAAATCACTTGATAGTGACGAACATCCTCGAACAAATGATTTTAAGGTGGTTTTCCAGCTCATTTTCTGCACTGCCTGTCCTGAGGATGGAAAACATTCCCACTCTGCTTTTACCCAGGACTGTTTGCATGGCAGAGTCTGCTTAGCTGTCCACTGTGTTAACTGATTAGAAATACAATATCACGAGAGAAGGATTCTGTTACCAAGTGATATTTATAAGGATTTGGTGGTAAGCATAGACTATAATAGATTTCAAGCTGTCACGGAATTCATGTGTTTGAAACCCGTGTTTTACAGCTATGCTCTGTTTGCCAAAGTGACTTACCAACATGGCATTTTTCATTTAAAATGGTCTGACTCTGTGAATTAGAGAATATCAGAAGACTAATGAAGCATGGGGAATATGACTATTTTTTTTGCTGAGGATATGAAATTTATGAGGTCTTTTAGTAAGACACACTAGTGCATGGCATAAATACATGGTTTTGCAAATACCTCAGTAGCTTGTGCCTCTGAGGGTTTTTTTTTTTTTGTCATCTTAGAAAATAATAGTTAAAAACAGAACAGAGAAATGAACACCCTGTGTGTGTGTGTGTGTGTGTGTGTGTGTGTGTGT
>NC_034610.1:11733652-11742588 GCF_900095145.1 Mus pahari
CCTACCTTTCTTTCTTTCTTTCTTTCTTTCTTTCTTTCTTTCTTTCTTTCTTTCTTTCTTTCTTTCTTTCTTTCTTTCTTTCTTTCTTTCTTTCTTTTTGGTTTTTCAAGGCAAAGTTTCTTTGTGTAGCCCTGCCTGTCCTGGAACTCATTCTGTAGACCAGGCTGGCCTCAAACTCAGAAATCTGCCTGCCTCCGCCTCCCAAGTGCCAGGATTAAAGGCATGTGCCACCACTGCCCGGCTAGTTTCATTTTTTTTTTTTTTCTGTTTTGCATTAGGTCTTATTAACTCAGGGGATTTTAAATGACTTTAACGAATAGGTTGGGATCGACTAACCATTACAAAATATTGGGAACTTGACACTGATATTAGACATGGAAGTCATCTTTACAATTTTCTAAGTCAGAATGCCTAAAGGAAGGCACTATTTCTGTTTATAAAGCAACACACAGAAAGGTGCTGTATAAAATGTCAGCTACTTTTCCTCTCAACTCTTTATGGCTCTTTTTCTATAAAATTGCCCTTGGTGCACCCTGCTATTCCTTGCTTACTGTAAAAGTCAGTGTAATACACAAGTGGAAAATTATCAAGATGTATTAGTTTATAGTCTGCAAGCATTTCTGCAGATAGGCCATTGCACATCTCTTTTCAGATGGATACATGGCAATATGCCTTTGCCAGTGGTCTAGTGGTCATGATTACATGTTATAAAAATGATTTGCCATG
Organism: Mus pahari; assembly: GCF_900095145.1. NCBI lineage: Eukaryota > Metazoa > Chordata > Mammalia > Rodentia > Muridae > Mus > Mus pahari. The sequence continues at coordinate 11,734,379 of NC_034610.1, forward strand.
ATATACAGGGCTTTCCATCTAAACTCTTACCTCTGTAACTGGATTACTATCCAAAAATACTAAGCTGGGCAAATGTAACATCAATAAACATGCAGTTTTAAAACATAGTTTTATGGTAGCCTACAAAGTAATGGGCTCCACCATGGACTTTCATAAATAATGTTTTTCTTGTTTGTCTCTCTCTCCCACACTGCCTTGCCTCTGTCCTAGATTTTACATTCATTGCCTTTGGATCCTGGTAAATAATCAGGCAGTGACTTCTAGATAGGAGTAGGCTCAGATCACTTGACTCTCCTTTGCATGCTAGGTTTAGTAATCAAGGAGCAAGAAGAAGATACCGAGGGGAAAATGTTCATTTGTCTCCAGGCTCCATATATACATGTGAAGACATGAATCATATTAACCAAACAGCATTAAAATATAAAGTACTCTTTCACCCCAGGATTCAGGATATTTTCTATATCTACTATTACTGGGACACATATCTCAAGTAATATGAATGTCCCCTCTGGGACTTCTTGCCATCTTTCTTTATACTTTATGTACAAATACATGTACAAGTTAAAATGGCTTCATGTACTCTGGGTTAGCCAAGTCTGAATTTTAGAACATCATTGTATTAATGTTAACATCTCTTGTGACGGTTAATCTTGTTTGTCAATCTGACTGCATCTGTAATCAACTCAAACCCAGGTAGCTGGACACACCTGTGAGGGATTCCTTTTTCTTGATAGGATCATTTTAAGTGGTAAGACACACCCTAAATTTGGATTATTTAATGTCAGAGGACACACCCTAAATTTGAACCATAGTTGCTGGTGTCAGGATCAATGATAGGAGACTGAAGAAGGAAGCTTTGATTTTTTTCTTGCTTTCCCTCATTCTTGCTGGTAAGTCCATCATCTATCCTGCTGCTGAGGTATTAGGACCTACTTCTTCAGGATTCCAACATATACTGAACAACTACCAGATTCTTCCCCTTTCTGTCGGGAGATAGCGATTGTGGGACTAGCTGAACCACAGATTGTTTGCCACATTTATACCTACTGTTTTTGATATACTTTTTGGTAATACACATTCATGTGTTCTATCAGGTATATTCCTCTAGAGAACCCTGATTAATACAACTTCCGTGCTCCAACTGTGTCTTTGTGACACAAACCGCGAACCTACAGTCCTTAAAATAATGAGTCAACACCACCTCCAGCATGGCTATCTCTTAGTGTGCTCTTAGCATGGGGGCATATCTTGCCATTCTCATAAGTTAAGGAAAGCATATGTATACACTAGGAATTTACACTAAGTAGTTATTTTCTCCTAGCATCTCAAAACTTCAAAAGTGGGCATTTTGTTCATTTGTAAATGAATCACCTATATGTTTTGTCCCTAAGAAAGCAATGCATATGTAATCAAATGTGAATGTCTTCTTGAGCCTCAGAGTATTTTCATTAACTAAAGTCCCTGTCATGCTTAGGACTCACAGTCAGAAACCTGGGGAGGTGACTGAGAATTCCTTTCAAAGTAAAAACAAAGAGACAAAACAACAACAACAAAGATCAGACCATTTGATATCCACTTCCTTTTCACGTGTATTTCTTTCCCATTGAGAGATATAATAAGTACATAATTAATCAGGAGAAGAATTATAATTGCTTTTAATTTTAAAAACTTCAGTGAGTAATTTAGAGGGGTCATCCTTGAAAGAAAATTTACTACTGTGGAAATTACTTATGATCACTCAGAAATGTATGTGTACTTGCATTTCATCTTTCTTTTTTAAATTTAATATAACTTTTACTTATTCACTTATTACATACCCCTGACTACCCTCCAGCTAGTCACCCCTCCCCACAATTCTTACCCCCTCCCCACTCCCTTTCTCCCCTGAGCTGGTGGCATCCTCCCTGGGTATCCTCCCATCCTGGCACTTCATGTCTAGCTGCTTCCTCTCCCCCTGAGGCTAGACAAGGCAGCCCAGCTAGAAGAACATAGCCCATGGACAGGCAGCAGCTTTTGGGACAGCCCTTGTCCCAGTTGTTTGGAACCCACATGAAGACCAAGCTGCATATCTTCTACATATGAGCAGGGAGGTCTAGTTCTAGCCCGTGTATGTTCTTTGTTAGTGGCTCAGTTTCTGAGACCTCCAAGGGTTCAGGTTAGTTGACTCTGTTGGTCTTCCTGTGGAGTCCCTATCCTCTTAGGGACATCAATCCTTCCTCCTGTTCTTCTATAGGAGTCCCCAAGCTCCATTCACTGTTTGGCTGTGGGTGTCTGCATCTGTCTGTGTCAGCTGCTAGGTTGGTCCTCTCAGAGAATAGCCATGCTAGGCTAATGTCTGCAAGCATAACAGAACATCATNTATAGTGTCAGGGATTGGTACTTGCCCATGGGGTAGATCTCAAGTTGGGATGGTTATTGGTTGGCAGTTCTCTCAGTCTCTGCTCNATCCCCCATCCTTGCATTTCCTGAAGACAGGAGAAATTTGGGTCGGTTGACTATTTTGTGGGTGGGTTGATGTCTATCACTTACTTTACTGGAGTTACTTACTGCCTGGTTACAGGAAGTGATCTCTTCAGGTTCTTTATCCCCAATGTTGTGAGTCACATCTAAGGTCACCCCTATTGATTCCTGGGCTCCTTCCTCATTCTAGGTCTCTGTCTTGTCCTGGAGATCACCTTTCTACATGCAGCTCCCAAATCTTCTCACTGTCATGTCTAGGGTTCCTCTAAAGAACACAAAGTGATGTCTGCAGTGACGTGGACCCACACAGTTCCTCTTTGTGAGCTGTTAGCCATAATGTACAAAGCAATGGTGACGAGAAGCATGAGGTGTCATTTTCAGGATGCGTACAGAACCTGCCATCCTGTGCTGTCAGAACCTGGTGAAACCTGACAAGCTTGACTGGCGCAGCAACTCACAATTATCATGTGTATACATAGCGCCTACTTTTCTCAAAGTGGTCAATTTTTAAGAGTAATGCGATTTGAACATTTTATACAGAAGCTGAAACAACCACACTGGAACAGTCACAATAGGAGTAAAAGTGGAAGAACTTAGATCATTTTGTAGAAGAGGAATTAATTTATGTTATTTAAGCAATGGGACCAGTGACAGGACAACTTAAGTTACATATATTATCCTGCTGCTAGGTCGGTCCTCTCAGAGAATAGCCATGCAGGCTAATGTCTGCACTGCTTGTGGACGTTGTACATCGTGGTGCGGAGCCTAGTGCGCACCACGATGTACAACGTCCACANGNNNGGTACTTGCCCATGGGGTAGATCTCAAGTTGGGATGGTTATTGGTTGGCAGTTCTCTCAGTCTCTGCTCTATCCCCCATCCTTGCATTTCCTGAAGACAGTAGAAATTTGGGTTGGTTGACTATTTTGTGGGTACAAAACAGATACATGGCAAATGATGAACTTTCCTAATGCAAACTTTAGGAACACTCATTTTTAGCTATCCTGAGCAATTATATGATATATTTGTATATTTATACATTAATGATGTGGCATATAGGATATGAATATAGGACTACACAAATGTGTACAGTTTGTAGTCTTGAGTGACAGCTCTGAATATTAGTGGCTAAACACAGCTACATTCTGAGGCTTGTATGGTAGAGCATTTCTAGTTCTGTTTAAATTACAGATGGAAACTTTGTTATCAGCTGAGAAAGGGTGAGGAAATTATGTTTTGATTTAGTGTGACCCTGAGGCTGTTCCTTACAAAAGGAAATGACATGCTGATTTGTAAATAAATGATCCCAATGGAAAATATTCATAGAAAAAAAAGAGGACAGGGAATTGTCTCAGTTTGAGGACACAACTATGATCTTGGGGATTTTGTATTCAGATTGCTGGACCGACAACATTTTTTTCAACGAAGTCAGGACCTGAAACGCAAATTAATAGTCTACATCTATAGAAAAGAAGTGGAAGAAAACACCATCAAGTATAATAAAAAGCTCTTTATTTTCAATATTTATTAGCTCCTCGAGAATTTTACACAATAAATTCTGATCCAGCTTACCATTCCCCCACTCTTCCCAGATCCACTTCCCTCTCTACTTACTCAATTCTGTGTCATTCTCTATTTCTTTTTTAAACATCAAATACAGTCGGTGCTGCCCATAAACCCTTGGATTTGTAGCCTTTCTCTGTATGTGGTCACATTCTTCATGAAAATTGACTCTCCCTCTCCTTGAAGCTATCTCTGCCAGTAGCTCCATAGCTAAAAGTGAAAGTGGAACTTCGTACTGACACCCCCCCCCCCTCACTCAGGTAGGGATTTTGACTGGTTGAAATTGCTCAGGTTTCTTGCACATTGTACCAAACACTCTGCATTCATTTGCACAATTGCCCTGCTGTGTTCAGGAAAACACTGCTTCTTTGTAATCATCCATACCTTTTGACTTTCGCAATCTTTTTCTCCTAACTTCCATAATGATTTCTGAGCCTTTGGAGGAGCAGATGTGATACAGATGTCCCATTTAGGACTGAGCTCTCTGCACCTTGATGAGTTGTAGATCTCTGTCTTAATTGTCATCTACTACAAAAGAAGCTTCTTTGATGGAAGGTCAGAAATGCAGTATCTGTGGGTATAATGATAAGTCATTAGAAGCCAGTTTATTACTATGCCTACTTGGCAGAGTAATAGTAGCATGTTTTCCTCTATGATCTGTGTAGCCAAAGATTCTTGGCCCTGATAGTATGATAGTATGGCAGGTATGGGGTTCAATTTGTGAAGCAAACCTAAAATTGAATCAAAAAGTGAAGTGACTTTAATGATGTCCATGTCACTATTGCACTAGTGGGCATATATTACCAACCCAGTTGTTATCTTATATTTCAGGGTATGGTGGATAGTTTTATGTCAGTTTGACACAGACTAGAGTCACTTGGGAAGAATGACTGTAGATTGAAAAAAAAAAATGCCTCCCTAAGATTTGCCTGTAGGCAATTCGGTAGGGAAATTTCTTACTGAACATTGGGGGCTCCAGCCCATTGTAGGTGGTGCCACCCTCAGGCTAGTTGTCCTGGGTGTTATAAAAGAGCAGGCTGAGCAAGCCAAAAGGACCAAGTCAGCAGCATTCTCCCCTGGCCTTGTCATCATATCTTGACTTCACTTTCCTGCCTTGAGTTCCTTCACTGATAAGCTATAGAGTGAAAAAGAAAAACCCTTTCCTCCCAAGCTGTGTTTTGTGATATTTTATCACAGCAGTATAAACCTTAAGACACAGAATTTGCACCTGGAAAAAAACTGATGATTACTTTTATTTGTTATCAGGATGTATTGATTCTTCCAGCACTGTGAAAACTATCATATAGGAATGATGTTTCCATGGAGGCTTAGAGTTTTTTCAAAACTTGCTTAAATGCTTCTTAAATGCTTTAACTTCCCTTCTAGCCACCAGAAGTAGTAGAAAGGAAAGGTTAATAGGGCAAAGGGGGATGTGGACCCATTTAAAATTTGTCCTTTGGAGATGATTGCAATCTTTGTTGTCAGAACATCAGCAGTTCAGTTCATAGGAATTAGCAGTGGTAGCTCAATCCACTGGCGAGCATCATTCATGAATCAGCAACAGCTGTTCAATCCAGAAGAAACCACACGGCAGAAGCAGCAGGAAGGTACTGTGCTGTCACCAGAAGGTCTTGCTGTATTTTCCTCTATGAAGTCATGACAAATGATGATCAGTGAAGAAGGCAAGGTAAACCAGTGCCATAGCATTATTAGCAAAGCCCAGTGTATACCAGCAAAGAGTGGGCAAGGCAAACCAATGCACCAGTGTCATCTATTCTCTGTTGGCTTACAGTTAAATCCTTTCCAAACATCATGCCCTTTCAAGCATCAGCTTGACCAAAACATCATGTCCTTTTTACTTCAGGAAGCTTTCAGAAAAAACACCATGTGCCTCTTCCCAGCGAAACATCCTCCCACATGTCTGCTTCAGCACAATGTCTTCTCATGTACAGCCTCTCATAAGGAAGTTTCAAGAAAACTATCACATGGCACAACTGAGTCTCCAAAGAAACCAGAAATTTCCACTTCACTTCCAGGTCAGTAGAAACTTGATATTGCCATATTCCATGAATCAACTATGTGTTGGTACTTTCAGCAACAGAGTCTCATGATCGTGTTCTGGAGGGTAACCACAGCATTGACAATAGCCTGCAATGTTTAGGGGTCTATGGGAACTCACTGGCTAACAATTTTAAAAGAGGCAGCCCATTCCTGGCAGTGGATCTTCTCTTTCTGAGCCTGTGTTGGTAAAGTTACTCAATTTGATCTCTTATAATGCACATATAAATATGTGCATATGTACATCATAGGAAGCTTCTATAATAGGTTTCCATATGACCTTTCAAAATGTATTTAGTGTTAAACTTTCCTTCTCCATATTTCCTCTTCTATCTTGCTCCATACATCATTCATATGATTTAACCCTTCCTGTTCCATTTTCCTCTTTAAATTTTAAACCGCTGTATTCATCACCCCACCATTGAAAGTACATCTCATCCTTGAACTATATGGGAATTCACATATATAGAAGACACATATTTAAAGAGTCAAAGGCAACATTCACTGGTAAATTCATGGACTTGGAAACAGTTGTTCTGAATGATGTAATCCAGACCTCCAAAATCAAATGTTTTACAAACAATGTTTTATAAACATCTCTTAACATGTAAGCCAATAGTTTCAGAATCTGTACAGTTTTGTGTGTGACAAGAAAAAAAGATGCTAGATGATTCTTCAAAGGATTTAGGGATAAAAACTGAGAAATTAGCTGAAAGCCCTTGAAAAGATGATCATATGTATGCATATACACATAGAGACCACACATAGCTATATGCAATTTACAGGCCAGACACTTTTCTTAGAAAATCTGGAATATTAAAGAAAAATCTTGTAAACATCACTTGAATTTTCTTAGATTATTTTCATAGATTTTGATTCTTAAATAGAAGAAAAACAAAGAGGGAAGAATGTTTTTTTTTTTCCAAATTACAAACTTGAAAATTAATCCTATAGTTGAAAGTGACATAAAATCCTCCCCATGCCTCTTTCCCTTTCCATATGTAGGTGTGTTGCATCATAATGAGACATTGTTAAGGGGATAACTGCTATTGATAACTGTAGGAAAAATTAAACATGAGTGGAGAATGTTCAGAAATAGCATTTTCCTGGTAATTATTATAAACATGGCAAATATTTGTCATCAGTTGAACATTTACTGTGCCAGATACTGCATGTTCTAAGATAAAGCATATTATATCATAATGTATCATATATTAACACATAGAATGTATGTCATCATATTTAATGACATATAATAATCTATATTATAATAAACTAACAATATTATTATATAATTTATGTACCCTACATGTAGTATATATCAGTGTATATTGCCTAATTCATTTAATTTAAAAATTAACTTAAAGTTAATTTAAAAAACAGTAGCTCCTATTTTATAAATGAAGTCAGAATACACTAGACAAAGATTGATTTACACTGTGCAACACAGTAAAAAAAAATAGCAACCTGAATGTAGATTTTAAATAATGACGTAGTGATAGGGCTTGCCAAGATCTCATTGCTGATCCAAAATTATAAAGTCTATAAACGAAGACTACTTTTAAGCTGTATGAAATGTGATTTGAGTTTCTTCATCTCCCCTGCAAAGAACAATCATAGCTGTTAGAACCTCACGCTGAAAAGAAGTTGCATTTCAATTCGATAAAGTTTCTTCAAAATTTAAATTTAATTCTGATAATTTTATAAAATATGTTTTGATCAAATCCCCACAGCCCCTCACTCTTCCCAATCTACTCCCAATTCAACCCCATCCAATTTTGTGTAGGCTTGTTTGTTTATTTTTATGCCCACAAAGCCTAATCTGTGCTGTTTGTAGATTCTTTGATGTGTGGCCTTCTGCTAGAGTATAGTCAATTTACCATGAAGTATACTCTTGAAGAAAACTTATTCTCCCTATATATTAATCCATTATTAATTGCCAATAGTTCTTTGGCTAAGAGTAGGGCATAGTGCTCACTTTTCTTCTTTATCTTGGAATTTGGTCAGACTTAAAACTTGTGTGTATTGTTGTGGGGAGCCGCCCTCACATTCGCCATTACAAGATAGCGCTGATGTCCTGCGCTCTAACATACAAACAAGGCAGCTGCGCATGTGCTGGGTAGATTTCC
>NC_034610.1:11742599-11822017 GCF_900095145.1 Mus pahari
CTTTGCCTGTTGGAAGCTTACGCTCTCCCTCTCAAGAGCATTAAAGCGTTGCTGTAGAAGGATCCTGTCTGTGTGCCGCGTCATTTCTTGCTGGCGAGAAGGTAGCGCGGGACATATTGTCACAAACACTGTAAGTTTATTGCAGAAGTGCTCTGTTGTGTCCAGAAGAAACTGTTTCTTGTAGCCATCCACTGTGCCTGGTTCATACACCCTTTCCTGTTTCACCAGAATCCTGAGCTATGACAGCAGGGAGTGTGATATAAATATCCCACTGGGGCAGAACATTTGATTGTCTCTTATTCTCTATACCTTGATAAATTGAAGGTCTGTGTTAATCATCATCAACTGCAAATAGAACCTTCTTTGATTGGGGTTAGACGATGATTAAACCATAAGGAGTCAGTTTAATACTATGTACATTTAGAATTGAAATAGTAGTAGGTTATTATCTAGGATCTGTCTCTAGCCAAATGTTCTTGGCCCATTAGTATCACAAGATTTCAAATAACGGAGGTGGTCTTGAATCAAATTAGAGAATCGTTGGTCACTCCTGTAATGTTTTGGCCACTGTTGCACTAGTGCATATGTCTGTCCAGACCAGTTATTATTTTGCTTGCTGGATTAACAACTGTGTAAGAGTGATGGTTACTTTTCTTTTTTCTTTTTTTTTTTTTTAATTTTTTTATTAGATTTTTCTTCATTTACATTTTAAATGCTATCCTGAAAATCCCCTATACCGCCTCCCTGCTCTCCTACCCACCTACTCCCTCTTCTTGGCCCTGGCATTCCCCTGTACTGGGGCATATAAAGTTTGCAAAACCAAGAGGCCTCTCTCCTCAATGATGACTAGGCTATCTTCTGCTACATATTCAGCTAGAAACATGAGCTCTGGGGGTACTGGTTAGTTCATATTGTTGTTCCACCTATAAGATTGCAGACCCCTTCAGCTCCTTGGGTACTTTCTCTAGCTCCTCCATTGGGGGCCCTGTGTTCCATCCAATACACGACTGTGAGCATCCACTTCTGTATTTACCAGGCACTGACATAGCTTCACACGAGACAGCTATATCAGGGTCCTTTCAGCAAAATCTTGCTGGTAATGCAATAGTGTCTGCATTTGGTAGCTGATTATGGGATGGGTCAACTTAGAATACCCAAGATACAATTTGCAAAACACAAGAAAATCAAGAAGAAGGAAGACCAACGTGTGGATACTTCATTACTCCTAAGAACAGGAAACAAAATACACATGGAAGGAGTTGCAGAGACAAAGTTTGGAGTTAAGATGAAAGGATGGTTACTTTTCTTATTTGGTAGCATATATAGCATCTTCCAGTACTATGAAAACTAGCCAATAGGGATGAATCTTCCAGAACAATAAAAGTTTAATATCTGCTTGTTCCATGATTCAAGTATAGCGTCTTCAGTACAAAGGTTTCATTGTCAAGTTCTGGAAGGTCACAAATTGTAGTAGCAATGAATACCTATGAGATCTCACTAGACAAGGACTCCAGAAGAGGAAGCGCACATATGCCACTGGGCTTTATCTCAGCCTATGTGATTCACTAATAGGAGTATTATCATCTGTTATAAGATGATTATATTGTATATATATACATATGGAAGTGTCTATGTGATTTCACAGGTTTCTACATGGTCTTTTCTAAAGATCTTCAGTGATATTCTTTCTTCCCTATATTCCCTCTTCTACCTTGCCCTTGAATTTTCCACTACAATGTAACCATTTTTGCTCCATTATTTTTGTTCATGCCTTGAAACCACTGTATTCTCTCTTTCAGTCTTTGAAGATCTCTTTACCATAGCCCCTTAGTAACTTCCTAACTTATACAAATATTCCAAATGAAGCACAAATAGCTGAAGATTCAAAATTAACCTCTCCAAATGAGAGAGAACACGTGGTATAATGAAATCACAGGTAAATGGATAGAACTAGAAATAATCATTTTGAGTGAGGTAACCCAGGCCCAGAAAATCAATTATAATTTTTTTTGTAGTGGAAGAGGAGTTCTCCAAATTTTAAATGTGATGCAACCCTGGAATAGTAACAAGATTACAGGTCTGTTCTTCATTTAGTGTTCCTTTCTGCATTGTGACATTTACATAAGAATATTCCCCAAATGCAGGTTTGACACCTGATTTTGCAAGCATCTCTGAGCATTCTTTTTTTCAAAAGTGAAAATCAGCTTCATGCATAAATTCAGGTGCTTTAAAATAATAACATGCCTTTATTGAATTTTAATACTTGAACTGACATATGCATGTGCAAAGGGAATGCAAATAAAGGATCCATTTACACATTCTTGCACTTTTCATAGTAATTGTCTCCAAGGAGAGGAATATTTAACATGCAAGTGAAAGAAATTTACCAAATTGGAGACTGATGCTATTTTCACAGTCTTATAGATAATAAATTGAGAAAAAGAAATGTTGAATTATAATTCTAGGTTTGTTGTAACCATAGACATTTTATTCAGACATTTAGAAACATCACAATTTTAGTAAATTTTGAACACTTAAGGGAACCACTAGTTTCTTGATTGAGCTCTGAAACCTCAAAGAAAAGATAATGTTTATTTTTTAAATGAGTAAAATTACAATAATTAAAATCCAAATAAAGTCTGATAAGGTACATTGATTAAAATAGAAATGTTATACAGATAAATTATTTTCTAAATGTTTATATGCACATTGTAAAAATTAATTTTATTTTTGGAATTTATTTTCATACTTACTGGATTTCTACTTTTCCCCTGAGAGGACTGATATGTGACCTGTAATGTCTGCTTTTTATGTGACATGTGGTTGCACTAAAAATAAATGGCAATATAATGAGAATCTGTTTTAATGGGTGAAATATATGAAAGATGTTATGTCAACAGAGGAAAGAAGCAGCACTGGAAATCGTATGCTTCCTCAGCCAGTCTTCAGTGCTTACATGTCAGCAACAACATCACCTGTCATCAAATGCCCATAAAAGGTCCCCTACATCACCTACTAATCTCTGGTCTTTTGTTCTGTTTCTCTGTGCCTGTCTCTCTGTGTCTCTCTTTCTGTCTCTATCTGTCTCTGTCTCTCTCTCTCCTTCTCTCTCCCTCTTTCTCTTTCTCTCTCCATTGTATAGTGGAAGTGTGTGATCTGCTCTTTTATTTCAATGGCACAGAGGTTTATAATTAAAGGATAGCCCTGTGGCTCTGGAGAGATTTGGACTTTGGCTATAAACAGTGCTGAGACTGTAAAAGACTATGAAGACTTTTGAAGCTGGACTAAATGCATTTGAATTATGATGTGGCTATAATCCTATGGGGGTCAGGGAGTAGAAAGTGGTTGAAAGTGGTAGTTTGAATTAGCATTGTCTCCATAGACTTATATGTTTGAATACTTCGTCCCCAGTTAGTGGAACTATTTGAAAATGATTAGGAGGTATGGTCTTGTTAGAGTAGATGTAGTTGGAGTGTATGTGACCTTGTGGGAGGATATGTACCACTGTGTGTTGGCTTTGAGTGTACCAAGGCCCATTCCAGGTCCAAACTCTTACTCTGTCTGCTACCTGCAAATTAGTGTGTAAAAGCTCTCAGCTACTTCTCCAACACAAGCCTGTCTGCTTCTGGCCATGATTATCAGGGGCTAATTCTCTGAAACTGTGAGCAAGCCTCAAACTAAATGTTTCCTTTTGTAAGTGTTGCTTTGGTAATGTTACCACCCGACAACAATAGAACAGTAACTAAGTCAAAAAACTTCTACATTTTCTGACTGGGAAAATAAACCTATTGGTAAAGTATTTCTTTGATGGAAGCATGAACACATGAGTTCTAGTCCCCAGTATGCACATATAAAAGCCAGATACTTGAATCTGTAACCTCAGCACTGGGGTAGTGAGGTAATTGAGTTAGTTGAATGAGATAATCTGTCTTAAAAAAAAAACAAAACAAAATAAGGTTGAATAGTGATTGATTAAAGCAAGTGATATTTTATCTTTGTACATTTATATATGCATATAACATATATGGCAAGCACACATATATTCTCTCTCTTTCTCTCTCTCTCTCCCTTCTCTAATTTATATACAAAAATGTGAAAATATTCATAATGCTGAATGCAGTGTACAATTTGATGAAATCTGCACCAAAATTTCAATTATATTGATAGAAATAGAAAAATGAATCACAAACTCTGTAAGGTTGAAAATAAACACCACAAAGAGTAAAACAGTGTGCAATTCAGAAAGTGTCACGATACCTAGCCCTATGTGTCATTTTTGGCCAAGATCTGATAGAATAAAAATATATATAGACGACTATGAACTTCATTTTTGATGATGCAGAAGGGAAACAGGTAAATGTTTCATCTATGGTATGATTATGTTGATGAGACAATGGACAGGGAGACTACCTCCAGGGGTGGAGGCTGGCTTCAGGTAAGACCATAGATATTATTCAAAAACAGGAATGCATATGAGGACACAGAAGTTAAAAGGTGGGTGGCAGTGAGCAAGGAATCTATAGATTCTCTCTGTTATTTTCTAGAAGGTAGAAAAATTCAATTTGACATTGGAAATTTTAGCTGGGAGACAAGCTATGGAAGACTTGAAAAAAACAGAAATGTGAAATAGACAGCTAGGAACATAGAAGATCACATGGGCCCCTGAAGTACTTTAACACAAGCAGGCATCATTAGGAGTTAATTTCAAACAGATAGCACAAAATTTTCAAGGAAGTGTAATATCTCTCCAGCCTCAAGGAAATAATGAAAAAAAAAATGAAATAAGGTCTTAGTTCACGTTTATTTTCATAACCTCAAAAATAGGTCATAGAGTTCTGGGTTATTCTTCACCTTCTTCAGGTGCATAGATTTTGAAGGCATGAAGGGGTCATGCAGAGCAGCTGAGGCTTGGCACTGTGAGAGGCCATGGAAGGCCACTGGTGAAGGTGCAGCCTCAGTTGCAGTTGATGGCCCAGGACTGAAGGTGTCATGCACTGTTTTGGAAATACCAGTACCATGAGATGACCACCAAGAACAGCAGCAGTAGTTGAGTACAGGCATCTGGAGCCTAGAGGACGAAGTGTGTGCTACAAAGGACAGGGCTGGAGAAGTGACCCAAGCCCTTGGAGGAGCCCAGAAGATCGTGAGTTGGATCCTAGAGTTTGATTTTGCTTTTGATTGTGACTGTGCCCTGATGCTTTTCCCTCTTGAAGGAAGTATTTTAGTGGAACCCACAGTTAAGAGACTTTTAATNGTAAAGACTNTGGATTTTAAGAGAGATTGAAATTTTAAGAACTTGCGAAGACTGTGGGATTTTTAAAGTTATTTAAGTTATTTTATAAAGTTATTTTTAAAGTTATTTAAGTATAGAGAAGACAGAAGGAGTGACTTGATCAGGATTTTTGTTTTGCTATGAACATTTATTCTCTGAGAGAAAAGATAAGGTAAGGAAGAGAATGTACATGCACATGAAGGATGAATAGTGCAAATAGTAGTTTGGCTATAGAAGGAGTATGAAAAGAGTAATTGAGTATGTGGCCTGGTAGACATGGGGTGTGTGTGTGTGTGTGAGTGTTGTCTGAGAGTAGGGTGTACAGAGTAGAGTTTATAAAAGGCCAAGGTGTTGTATTAACAGTGATTGACAGACGAGGTTACTACAGAGTGTAAGTCACCAGGACTTCAAAGTGCTGGATGCTATCTGCATTTCAAGTTCAAAAAAGAGTAATATTGTAATTGTCCTCAGAAATGTCTTCCTTAGGACTCAATAAAGTATAGCATTAAGTGGGAGGTTTGGGGTTTGTTTGGACATAAAGGATTTGATAAAAGGAGAACCTTATCAAAGTGGAAATGAGGAAATACCTTGTCCTAGGGTGGTTTGGGAGAAAACAGATCTGTTGGATGGGCTTCAGAAGAAGTATCCAAGGAGAAGCATGACTCAGGCAGATATGGAACAGGAAGGACAGAAAAGAAACAAACAAAAATAATTTCACTAAAGTAAGAAGGAAAAGAATAAAGTTTTTTCTTATGATTATTTACTTATTACTTATGATAAAATTTCATCTTCAGATAATTTCTATTCCTCTTCTTATTCCTTCATACCCATGTCTTCTTCGTTTTTTAAAATTATTTTATTTATTTGTATTCCAGTCACTGCCCCCACTTGGTCACCCCTCCCACAATTCCTCATCCCATTCCTTCTCCCCCTTGCCTCTAAGTATTGATTTGTTCCCTCCTAACCTCCCAGTCACCACACTTCCCCCTTCCCTGGAGTCTCAAGGCTCTCAAGAATTAAGTGAATCTTCTCCCACTGAATCCAGACCAGATAGACCTCTGCTACGTATGTACCAGGGGTCTTGGACCAGCCTGTTCTGTGCTTCTGGTTGGTGGCTCAGTGTCTGGGAGCTCCCTGGGGTCTGGGTTAGGTGAGACTTCTGGTCTTTCTATGGGGTTGCTCTGCCTTTCAGCTTCTTCAATCCTTCCCCTAATTCAAACATAGGGGTCCCCGACTTCAACCCAATGGTTGGTATAAGTATCTGCTTTGTTTCAGTCAGTTGCTTGTAGGGCCTTCCAGAGGACAGCCATGCCAGGCTTCTGTCTGCATTCTATCATAACAGTAGTGTCAGGCATTGGTGCCCACTCTCCCATGAGATAGATCCTAAGTTGGGCCAGTCACTGGACCTCCTATCCCTCAGTCTCTTCTCCATATTTGTTCCTGCAGTTATTTTAGACAGGAACAATTCTGGGTCAAGAATTTTGACTGTGGGTTAGTAATCCTGTCCTTCCACTTGAGGCCCTGTCTATCTATTGGAGGTGGACTCTTCAAGTTCCCTCTCCCCAGTGTTGGGCATTTTTGGCTAAGGCCACCCCCCACCCCCGCCACCACCCCCAGTGAGTCCTGAGACTCAGTGAGTACCTGAAACACTTCCCAGGTTTCTGGTACTTTCTAGAGTCCCCTCACTTCCTACTCCCTGAAGATGATGGTTTCAATTTATTCTCTTGGCCCTCTGGGTTCTTCTCTCCTTTCTTCTCATCTCCATATCTGATACTGCTCCCCTTCTCCCTCCACCCTCTCTTCCATTAAGGTCCCTCCTTCCTTCTGCCTCCTGTGATTATTCTGTTCCTCCTTCTAAGTGGAGTTGAAGCCTCCTCACTTGGACATTTCTTCTTGTTACCCTTCTTTCAGCCTGTAGGCTATATCCTAGATATTCTGTACTTTTTTGATTAAAATATCCACTTGTCGATGAATACATACCACACATGTATTTCTGGGTCTGAGATACCTCACTCAGGATTTTCTAGTTCCATCCATTTGCCTGCAAAATACGTGATGTCCCATTGTGTAAATGGACCACACTTTCTGTATCCGTTCTTCTGTTGAGGGACATCTGGGTTGCTTCCAGCTTCTGGCTATTACAAATAAGGCTGCTATGAACATGGCAGAGCCTGTTTCCTTGGTATGGTGGGGCATCTCTTGAGTGTATGCCCAAGAGTGGTATAGCTGAGTCTTCAGGTAGAACGTTTTGTAATTTTCTGAAGAACTGTCAGATTGTTTTCCAGAGTGGTTTTACCAGCTTGCAATCCTGTCAGCAATGGAGGAGTGCTCCTTTTTTTCCCACATCCTCAACAGCATCTGCTGTCACTTGAGTTTTTGATCTTAGCCATTCTGATTGGTGTGAGGAGGAATCTCATGGTCATTTTGATTTGCATTTCTCTGATGACTAAGGACTTTGAACATTTCTTTAAGTGTTTCTCAGTAATTCAATACTCTTCTGTTATGAATTCAGCTGTAGGAGTTTTCTGGTGGAACTTTGGGGGTCACTTGTGTATACTATCATATCTTCTGAGAATAGTGATACTTTGACTTCTTTCCTTTCTCATTTGTATACCCTTGATCTCCTTTTGCTGTCTAAATCCTCTAGCTAGAATCTCAAGTACTATATTGAATAGACAGGGAGAGAGTGGTCAACCTTGTCAGATTTTAGTGGGATTGCTTCTAGTTTCTCTTTATTTAATTTAGTGTTGGCTGTTGGTTTGTTAAATATTGCTTTTATTTTGTCTATGTATGTGCCATTAATTCCTGATCTCTCCAGAACTCTTAATATAAAGGGATGTTGTATTTTGTCAAAGGTTTTTTCCACCATCTAATGAGATGATATTTGAGTTTTTTTCCCTTGAGTTTATTTATATAGTGTATTATGTTGGTGGAGTTTTGCATATTGAACCATCCTTGCATCCCTGGCATGAAGCCTACTTGATCATGGTGAATGATNGTTTTGATGTATTCTTTGATTAGACTTGCTAGAATTTTATTGAGTATTTTTTTTATCTTATTCACAAGCAAAATTAATCTGAAGTTCCCTTTCTTTGTTGGTTCTTTTGTGTGGTGTAGTTATCAGCGTAACTGTGGTTTTATAGACTGAGTTAGACAGTGTTCCTTCTGTTTCTATTTTGTGGAGTAGTTTGAAGAGTATTGGTATTAGTTCTTCTTTGGAGGTCTGGTAGAGTTCTACACTAACATCCATCTGGCCCTCTGCTTTTTTGGCTGGGAGGTTTTGAATGACTATTTCTATTTCCTTGGGGGTCATGGGACTTTTTTTGATAGTTTACCTGCTCTTGATTTAACTTTGGTATATGCTATCTGTCTAGAAATCATCCTTTTCATCTAGATTTCCTAGTTTTGTAATAGGTTTCTGATGATTTTTTTTTTTTTTTAATTTCCTCAGGTTCTGTTGTTATGTCTCCCTTTTCGTTTCCGATTTTGTTAATGTGGGTACTGTCTCTGTGCTTTTTAGTTAGTTTGGCTAAGGGTTTATCTATCTTGTTGATTTTTTCAACCTATTATTGGTTTTGTTGATTCTTTTTATCATTCTCTTGGTTTCTAAGTATTGATTTCAGCCCTGAGTTTGACTATTTCCTGCCTCTACTCCTCTTGCATGTGTTTGCTTCTTTCTATTCTAGAGCTTTCAGGTGTGTTGTTAAGTTGCTTTTATGGGATCTCTGCAATTTCTTTATAAAGACACTTAGTGTTATGAATTTACCTCTTAACACTGCTTTTATTGTGTCCCATAAGTTTGGTATGATGTATCTTCATTTTCATTGAATTCTATAAAGTCTTTGACCAAGTTATCATTTAGCAGAGAGTTGTACAGTTTCCATGAGTATGTGGCTTTTCTGTTATTTTTGTTGTTATTAAAGTCTAGCCTTAGTCTGTGATGATCTGACAGATTACATAGGATTATTCCAATCTTCATGTATCTGTTGAGGCTTGTTTTATGTCCGATTATATGGTCAATTTTGGAGAAGATTCCATGAGGTGCTTGAGAAGGTATATTCCCTTCTTTGAGGGTGAAATGTTCTGTAAATACCTGTTAAATCCATTTGGTTTATAACTTCTGTTTCATTATGTTTCTGTTTATTTTCTGTTTCAATGACCTGCCCATTGATGAGAGTTGAATGTTGAAGTCTCCCACTATTATTTTGTGATATTCAATGTGTATTCTAAGTTTTTGTAAACTTTCTTTTATGGATGTGGGTGTCCTTGCATTTCGGGCATAGATGTTCAGGATTAAGACTTCCACTTGGTGGGTTTTCCTTTGATGAATATGAAGTATCCTTCCCCATCTCATTTGACAACTTTTGGTTGAAAGTCTATTTTTCTTTTTTTTTTTTTTTTGGATATTAAAATGGCAACTCCAGCTTGCTTCTTGGGGTCATTTGCTTGGAAAACTTTTTTCCAGTATTTTATTCTGAGGTAGTGTTTGTCTTTGTCATTGAAGTATGTTTCTTGTATGCAGCAAAATACTGAATCCTGTTTATGTATGCAGTCTATTTATTAGCTTGTGTCTTTTTATTGGGGAATTGAGTCCATTGATATAGAGATATATTAAAGGCAGATAAGTGTTAGTTCCTGTAATTTTGTTGCTAGAGGTGGTTATTATGTATGATTCTATTCTTTTGGATTTGTTGTGAACTGCTTAGTTTCTTGTGTTTTCTTGGTTGTTGTTATCTTCCTTGTGTTGGAGAATTCATTCCAATACCTTCTGTAGGGTTGAATTTTGTATCTTCTTTTACTTTTGTGTCAATATCTTTTATGGTATTTTCTACATCTGAGATTCCTTCTATCTCATGAGTTCTGTTGGTGATACTTATATCTGTAGCTCCAGATTTCTTTGTAAGTTATCCATCTCCAGAGTTGCCTCCCTTTGTGTCTTCTTTATTGTTTCTATTTCCATTTTTATTTCTTGAACTGTTTTGTTTAATTCCTTCACCTGCTTGATTGTATTTTCCTGGATTTCTTTAAGGGATTTATTTATTTATTTATTTTTCTTTAAGGGCCTCTACATGTTTGCCTGTGTTTTCCTGTATTTTTTCAAGGGAGTTCTTTATATCCTCCTTAAAGGCCTCTATCATCTTTGTGAACTGGTATTTTAGGTCATTATCTTGCTTTTCATGCATGTTAGGGTACCCCGGGCTGGGTTCTGATGATGCCAAGCAAATTGCATTGGATTCTGTTGCTTTTAATCTTGTGATTGCTTCTGGCCATCTGGTTCCCTCTGGTCTTAACTGGCCTTGGTGTCTCTGACTGGGTCTCCTTGGAGGCAGGTAGAGCTCTGTGGTCTGAGTTAGGGCTGTTCTCTTAGGAGGCAGGCAGTGTTGTCTGTGGTTAGAGTTGGCCTCATGTGTCTCTAGTTAGATCAAGGCTACTATGCCCCTGGTTACTGTGGACCTCATGCACCCTTGGTTACTGCTAACAGCCTGGGAATCTTCCAGGTTATAGTATTTGGGTGGGTTTTGAGCCACTGGTCTGGCCCAGGTGGGAAAGTGGGCTGGAAGGAAGGTGGAGCTCTGTGTCCTTGGCCATTGTGGGCCTCCTGTGAAGCATGAAGGCTACAGTGTTGGGGCAGTTATTGGTCAGCCCATGTCTTCTTATAATATTACAGACATTGAGCTACAAGTATAGCAGAATGTCTTAGTCACTCAGGCAGTGTCAGGCACGGGTTCAGTTTTGTGGAGTGGGTATTAAGTCAAATCAGATGCCCAACCATGTGATAGTTTTTATTTATATTATTATATTTTATTTTGTTATGTATTTATTATTTTTTAGAACACTTTATTTTCTAATGCAAGACAGAAAGGGTATCGTTTCAGATGGGAGGAGAGAGAAGAAGGAACTGAGAGAAGTGGAGAGAAGTGGAGTGATCAGGATATATTATGTGGAAAAAAATCTATTTTTAATAAAAGGAAAATAATACAATAGGCACAACTTTTGCAAGAGAAGCTATCTTTTTCACAGTCCATCTATTAGACCTAAATTACTTGGTTTTGAAAAAGACAGCTTAAAGGATTGGATCTCTCTAAATCAAGTGTTACAATTTTTTTTTTTTTTTTGTCACGGTACAGAGAAAAGTTAACATATTTCTTCTCAAACTTTCGTCAGCTCTGTAATCCCTCTAGTATTTAGTATTACTAGAAGGAAACTGGAACTGTCCTGTCTTTCCCTACAAAAGTCAGAACAATTGGTAAGCAAACTCATAGAATTAATCAACTGACATTTTCATAGTTCTTGAACATCAAAAACGTTAACTCAATTCTATTCCCTATCCTTCCCTAACTTGTGGCTTATGCAACAAGGAATGGCATTAAGCACATGTAGTAATTGAAGACTGGATTTCCATCTTAGAAAAAAGTCTAGAGATATAAACTAAATTAAATTTGATTTGAGCCAATGGAATAACTCTTTTTCATTTTTGAAGCTTAGTGTGAGTGTAAGCTTTTATTCACTGAATTTGTTACTCATTTTAAGAGTGGGAGAATTTAACTAATGTCTTTAAGTAAAATCAACTTAGGTTTGATTTTAAAAGCATTCATTAAATCATATGTAATTCTATTCTCAAATGACAATATTCTGAGAAAATTACTGGTGCTCATATATTTTGTTTAGTGAACTTTAATCAAGCAAACAGGACTCTAAAGAATAATGCTATGTTTCTGAGACAGATAAAGTTAAGGCTTGTTTGCATGATTTTTGTGCTTTATTTGCTTTAAACTTTGTGCATCTTGTCATGATTTCCATGAACTAATCTTACCTATTTTGTATATTTTTCAATATTTGTAAAACAGCAGAGTACTCAGGACTTTATTTATTCTAATAGTTATCCTGAGGAGAAACTAGGATATAAACCCTACAGGATTATTCTTTGTCTTTCTTTTAGAGAATTTATAACTGAGAAGACCCCCCCCACACACACACACACAGGCACAGAGAGATCGAGAGAAAAAGAGAGAAAAATTCCTGAAAGATTTACAAATACTACATTTTATGAAAATGACGTGACTTAAAATTCATCAAATCTCATTTTATATCTCAGTGTGTGTTTGTCTTAAACTTATCAATATAAACAAATGCTCACTAAGGAAAACAGTCTGAAAACTCCCCAGGAACTGGGATTTCATGGCCCAGTTTTCAGATGTGCGTCCTAATGGAACTGAAGTAGTGTTAGTGAATAAAATCCTCAGTCACTTGGAAAGTGCAGAGCTGTTTGAAGAGCCAAGTGTGATCTAAACACAAGATGGCACCTATTTCTCAGTCAGCACTGATCTTCTCTCTTTATTGGAGAAAAGCGAGTACTTGATTTTGTTTGAGAACTGCTTGTAGGTCATTGTGTTTTCTTTTGCCTGCTTTTATGAGCCCAGACTTAAATGAAATCTGCTAATCACCCTTCCCTTTTGAAACAGACTCAACAGAAAGAAAATAGCTATTGGGGTGACTTGATTTTAGTACAGTTACAGGTAATTCTAGTGATAAACAAGAGGGCTCTTCCATAAGACTTTAGATCATCTGTCAAAAAATCCATTATAATATTTTTGGAAGACTTACTGTCAGATAGCCAATTCTACATTACACAGAAAATTGTATCTTGTTAGTCTTTTTTCTTTCTTCTGACAGTTTTTCCATCTTTCTGACATTCTCAAAGATTGATTTTATACTAACTAGACCTGCCTGTTCATTTTGCACACACCAAGTATATGATTTATCTGTGTATAGAAGCTTGCTATGTTGGATTAATCACCTCTTAATGCAATCTCCCCAATGTTACCCAGGTCTGTACCCATGACATATAAGTTCTACTTTTCTTGTATTCAGTCACTCAAGATTATTTCGATTTTTAAAATACTATCATTGTGGAATTAATCCTTCAGATCATTTTTCTAACAGGAATGAACTAGTAATTTGTAGTTCCAGACAACTTAAGAAGTGATTGATGAAAATTCACTGAGTAAATTAAGGGTAATTTTATTATCTTCATTCTTCATACAGAGAATTTGAAGTAAAATCCATAAAGTCTAATTTTTTCAATTTTTCTTGTCTTTTAGGTTTTCTGCAATGTTTCTCTCCTAGAAACATTAATTTGGCTGCTATTGTTTATTTAATTTGGCTGCTTTGTGTGCTATTTGAGTAACTCAACCATTGCTACATACATAGTTAAAATATAACTTGAAAATAAAGAAATAATAAGTCTATTGTTATCACTTAAGTATAAAAATTAGAATGAAATTGGAAAGTTACTAATGTTTATATTCTGGAGTTTTATGAATATTTATCAAGGCTTTGAAATCACAAAATAAGATAAAGAAAAACAATTTCCCAATATATCTTCACAAATAAGTCATCACTGGCTTTACTTAAGTAGTGTAAAGAAGGATACAAATAATAGTGGATTAATTTATATAGTTTTAAAAACATGTTGAAGATGCTCTAAATTAAGAGCTTATGGATATAAAAGCAATAAAACCTACATCAAAGCCACAAGGGTTAAATGCTGTGTTGTATGTACAATTTATGTATGAAATTTGTGGGGAAAAAAGTCATGAGAAGAAATTTTTTGAATTTTTCATTCATTTATTCATTCATCAGTCTCCTCAGTTATTAGTAAATAATCAACTACTTAGGTTTAATGATCTCATGTTTAGAAATAGCAATTAATCTTTGCCTAAAGGCTTAGTTATGTTACTGTATTTTCAGAAAACCTTATATATGCTCGTATATCCAGCATGAAAAATATTCATAAAATTATATGATTGTTACAGCAGAAACTACAGATTTTACCAACTTCAGTATCATTTCACAAGTAAAAATACTAAATACTCATTTACCACTGTTTCAAGTGAACATAATATAAATGGAAAACTTTTTCTGATAACTGCAATTTGTGAGATTTTTTTTAAAGATGTATTTATTTTATTATATGGGTATGGATGTTTTACCTGCATGTGTCACTATATACCATATATATGCAGTGCTTTCAGAGGCCAGAAGGCATTGAGCCTTCTGCTGCTGAAGTTACAGACTGTCGCTCAATTCCACTTGGACACTGAGATCTGAACCAGGGTCTCCTACAAGAGCAGCAGGTGTTCTTAACTGCTGAGGCATCCCTGCAGGCCCAGCATCTTCAGCATCTTCAGCATCTTCAGCATGACATTTCTCTTTTGTTAATAAAATAAACATTCACAGTAAACGTATACATTCTCAGAAATTCTCAGTGTCTCCTTTATATTTCTATATCGTTTTGCTACTGCTCTCTCTCTCTCTCTCTCTCTCTCTCTCTCTCTCTCTCTGTATGAATGTATGTATGTGGTGGGGCATAGTGGTCTATATTCAGGCCTGAGTCTTTTTCAATGATATCATCCTTTTATACTTTACTTTGAGACAGTGGCCGTCAAAGGATATTTCTCAGTGCAGCGATTATAAATGTTTGTCACTTAGTCTGGTTTTTTGTTTGTTTGTCCATTTTGTTGTTGTTGTTGTTGTTGTTGTTGAGTATGAGTATTAGGGATCTGCTCAAATTAGAATCACTATTGTTATTATATAACCAGGACCAAAACCAAGTTGGGAAGGAAAGTGTTTACTTGATTTATGCATCTACATTATGGTTCCTCATCAAAAGAAGTCAGGACAGGAACACAAACAGGGCAGTAACCTGGGGGCAGGAGCTGATGCAGAGGCTGTGGAGGACTACTAGTGCTGCTTACTGACTTGCTCATCATGGCTGGCTCAGCCTGCTTTCTTATAGAACCTATGACCACCAGCCCAGGGATGGAACCACTCACAATAGGCTGAGTTGTACTTCATCAGTTACTAATTAAGAAAATGCCCTAAAGCTTGATGTTATGAGGCACATTTTCAATTGAGAAATTCCTTCTCCTCTGATGACTCTATCTTGTGTCAAACTGGCATAAAACTGTTAAGCACAGCATCTGAACTCACGTCTTTATACATGTGTAGCAACATTTTACCAACTGAACTAGCTCCCAAGCCCCTAATTTGCCCTTTTGTTGAAGTGGGTTCTCATAAGCATAGCGTCTTGTTTTGGCTTTTTCGTTCTTTGGCTTGTTTTTCATTACTTGTCAGTATTGCCAGATATAGTGCTCTCATATACATGTGTGTGTGTGTGTGTGTGTGTGTGTGTGTGAGAGAGAGAGAGAGAGAGAGAGAGAGAGAGAGAGAGAGAGAGAGAGAACGACTTACATGCTATGGTCCAGTTAATCCAATAAAACAATGGCTGCCTAGGTATGGAAGGTTCAGTCCATGAAGCTATATGTCTTCAGTATGTACTAGAATCCTCCCAAAACGTAGGCTCTAAGATCAGTGAAAGAATGAAATTGCTAGAGATGGCAGGAGGAAAGAGGGAGAGAGAGAGAGAGAAAGAGAGAGAGAGAGAGAGAGAGAGAGAGAGAGAGAGAATCCCTTTTCTGTGTCTTTATGTATGACTATGGCAGAAAGTATAGCCTAGATTAGAGGTGGGTTTTCTCATCTCAAAATATCTGAATTAAAGATGTGTCTTTCCACCAAAGATCTGGATTAGAAGTGGCTTTTCCCACTTCAAATGACCCAATTAAGAAAAAAAAAATTCTCACAGTTGTGCCCAGTCAATTTTGAGATTAGCTAATTCTAGATGTAGTCAAGTTGACAATCAAGAATCATCATCACAAAACTTTGCCAGAAATATAGTTATTTTATGTAGGTATAATTTTTTCATCATAAGTAAGTTTACTCTCTTCTTTCATCATTATATTTAATTTCTATATTATCTAGCTAATTAAGATTTTTTTTTACTGTCACAAAAATAACTACCAAAACTAAATATTTAACTTATAAAAAGTAATTTTTATTCCTCAATGGGAAATTAATATAGAATGGGACAATTCCTGCCAACTGGAGAAAAATACAAAAAAATATGGTAATAAAATACAAAGAGGAAAGAAGCTGACAGCCTTTTATACTGAGCTTTGCAAGTGAAAAATGGAAGAAGGAAACTTCCCTGCTGTGGGTGTTAAAGCGTATTATGACCACACTGTATTGAAAAGCACCTGCTAAACTCTCTGAAGGGACAATGCTCCTGGTGTGCAATCTGTGCTTAAGACTCTCAGCTTGTGAGCTACACAGCAGATGTTCTCTCACTCACAGAGAACTGTCACTAGCTAAATTTGGGTTTTGCAAATTCAATAGAATATTATATTGCATAAAAGCATAGATAGATGTTAAAATACATTGTTTTTAAAATGCACGTTTTAATTTACCAATATGTAAGCTATTTTAAAAATTCTATAAGAACCTGTATTCCAGCTTAGTCAGACCAGCCCTGCTTATACAGTGGAGGACTTCTACGTTTCCACAGGGTCCTGCTCTACCTGCATCCACACACAGGTACCTTCTGATCCACTATGATCGCTCAACTCCATGCCCAGATGTCAATCTTCCTCCTCCAGGGTCGAGCATGAACTTACAAAGGAAGTCCAGCTGCACAGGTCCCATCAAAAGAATACCAACAATATGAAAGATCAAGTAAGAATATTCTCTCCAGGCAACACCAGACCTGAAGCAGTGCTTGCCAAAGAAAATTGCCTATAAGAACCCAGGATACAGAATGTTAAAGAAACAATATAAAGGTTTTCAAAACCTTCAAGGTGTTTAAAGAAGACACAAAGAAACCACTCAATGAGATTAAGGAGAAATAACTTAAGAAGAAGAAATGCCTGGATAATACCCAAGAAAACACAAACATAAGGCAGATGGTTGTGACAAAGACAATCCAAGACTTGAGAACAGAATCCAATCAAGAGATAGAAAAAAAATTGAAGAATAATGAAACTGAAATTAAGATGAATTGAAAAACCCAATAGCCCAACTAGAAAACACAAAGGAAAGCCTCACCAGTAGAACGAATCAGGCAAAAGACAGAATGTCAGGGCTCAAAGATTAAAAATAGAGGATCTAGGACAAATAAGCAAGGAACATCTAAAAAATTAAAAAATACAGAATAAACAAGATATTTGGGCAACATGAAAAACAAAAGCCCAAAGCTTTGACTCATACGCATAAACAAGGAGAAAAAATATCCTAAATCAATAGCGTAGACAGGATGTTTGAGAAGATCACAGAAGAAAGGAAACCAAGGAAATACCCATTAGAACTACAAGTAGCACACAAAATACCAAGTAGATAAGGTCAGAAAAGGAATGAATAAACAGAGAAACATCAGAATTAATTGGCATCATGCACCAAATAGACTGAACAGTTTATCTACAGAATATATTCCACCTAATCACCAAAACAAAACCAAAAAGCAAAAGTCCTGCATTCTACTTAGTAGCATATGCACACTTTTCTGATACAAAGCACATTATAAATAGAAAAGAACAAAATTGCCCCTTGTATCCTATCTGACCACAGTGCAATAAAATGTAAAATTAATAGCCTTTAGTAAATATGCAAATTCACAAAGATTAAACAACCCATCATTTAATGATTAATGAGTCAAAGAAATCAATCAATCAAAAAAAAAAAATCTTCTGAAAACCAAATGAAAAGTGAAAGCAGTGCCATGAGAGAAATTTAGAGCCCTATGTGCTTGTATTATCTCAATTAACCTGGACCAGGAGAGGTCTGGCCTCAGTGAGAGAAGACAAACTTAACCCTCGAGAGACCTGAAGAACCAGGGAGTAGGGAGGCCTGGAGGGGTGGGATGGGGTGCAGATGTAGGGTAGGGATATCCTCTTGGAGATGGGGGAGGAGGAATGTGATGAGGAACTGTTGGAGGGCAGACTGGGAGGGAGATAATGACTGTCCTGTAAAAAATAATTAAAGATAATTAAAATTAATTAATTCATTTAAAAAACCTAAAGAGCACAAATACATGGCTTAATGGCATGGCTCCAACAGTTGGGAAAAGCAAGGCCAAACAAAATCCAACCCAGCCAATGGCAAGAAATAATAAAATCCAGAGCGGAAATCAATGAAACAGAAACAAAGAAAATGATATAGACTCAACAAATCTAAGAACTGGTTCTTTGAGAAGATAAACAATATTGACAGAACCTAGGCCCAACTAACAAAAGAGAGGAGCCAAACTATCAGAATAAGAAATAAACAGGGGAACATTACAATAGACACCATAGGAATTCAGAATATTATAAGGGATACTTTAGAAACCTGTACTCCATTAAGCAGGAATACCTAGATTCAGTCAAACCACCAAAATTAACTAAGAAGAAGGAAAAAATCCTAAAGACCAACAAATAAACAGGAATTTTAAAAAGTAATAGACAACCTTCTAACTAAGAAAAGCCCAGGACCAGATGGATTCACACCAGAACTTACCAGACATTCAGAGTAGATCTTTAACCACTCCTTCTTAAACTGTTCCAAAAAAGAAAGAAGGAAGGAAGGAAGGAAGGAAAGGAGGGAGAGAGGGAGGGAGGAAAGAAATAAAAGAAGGAAGGGAGAGAGAGAGAGAGAGAGAGAACAAAGAAACTTCAGGCCAATATTTCTAATCAACAAAGACTCAAAAATAGTCACAAAATTCTTGCAAACAAAATATGAGTGCACTAAACCGGATTTATCCCTAAAATAAATGGTTCCAGGTGCTTTAGCATATGACGCTCAGTAAATTTAGTAAACCACAGGGTGGACTTTAAGTCAAACATCACATGACCATCTCAATAGGTACGAAAGGAGACTTTGACAAAATTCAATATTCTTCCATAATAAAAGTCCTAGATAGTGCACTGCTAAAGAAAAGTTACCCAAACACAGTAAAATCTGTGTATTAGAAACCCACAGCACAGACAGAGATCGTTCTAGATAGAAAAAAGCATGAAGTAATCCTACAGAAGTCCACTATCTCCATTCGTTTACATTATGGTCAAAGTACTAGTTGGAGCTATAAAGAAAAACAATGTCAAAGGAATAGAAATAGGAAAGAAGTGAAACTGTACCTATCTGCAGATGGCATGATACTATACACTAGATGAGACAGGCTGACTCCATGTCAGGCTTCAAACTGGCAGTTTAGGAGACTAGGCCTAAATCTCTGTTTCCAAAAACTGTTTCCTTGGAAACCGCTCTGCCACCTGGCCTGAGGCAAGGACACTGGGTCATCAACAGTTTCCAGTCTTCCCCAACAATGATTCTGGAATGCCCCTAGAGAAAGAGCAAATGGCAGAGGTTACCTACCCCTCCCCAGAATCCCCCCCCTGCCACCCCCCCCCCCAGTGCTTTAAATCAGAAAACTTCTAGAAAAGATACATCCAGCCCAGTGGCAGGATATAGAATCAAGTTGCCTGAATCAATACCTTTTTTATACACCTACAACAAACCCGTGGAGGGGATCATGGACACACTCACGTTTACATTATTATCAAAGAAAGTAAAATATCTGGTAATAAACCTGACCAAGGAATGAAGGGTCTCTATAACTCAAAGTTTAAACCTCCGAAGAAGGAAAGACACTAGGAAATAGAACGACACCCCATGCTCATGAATTGGAAGAATCAACTTTGTGGAAAAATGACCATTCTACCATCAAAACAATTTTGATCAAGATTTACATTTCAAGTCTTCTTCCTGGTATTTATAAAATTTCTATCCTCATGAATGTGTTCATAGAATATATGCTCATTTAAGCATGGCGCTTGCCCTGGAGTGTGGTTTATATAACCAACGTCACTCCGTTGGAAAACTAAAACCCAATTTTCCTTTTCTTATCAGGTATCTATTGCAAATACCTTCCTAGTAAGAGGTGGGATGTTGTGTCTACTACTTTTCTTTGTGCTGGATTTTGTCTGGTTTGAGCTTGTTCAAGTCTCATACGTACTACTAGTCTCTGTGAATTCATATGAGCATAAGCCCTGTTGTGTCTGAAAGATACTGTTTCCTTGAAGTCATTTACCACCTTCTTTTCTGTACTAATTCCTGAGCCCTGAAAAGAGAGGTTTGATAAAGACATTCCATTTCACCTGATGTCTTAGTTAGGGTTTTCAGTGCTATGAAGAGACACCATGACCAGGTCAACTCTTGTAAGGACAATATTTAATTGGGGCTGGCTTACATTATCAGTGGTTCAGTCCATTATCATGGCGGAAGGCATGGCAGTGTCCAGGCAGCCATGGCATTGGAGGAGATAAGAGTTTACATGTTAATCTGTACTCCAGGCCCATAGGAGGAGTCTCAAAGCCTACCCCTACAGTGACACACTTGGTTCAATAAGGCCACATCTACTCCAAGGAGACCACACCTCCTAATAGTGCCACTTCCTGGGCCAAGCGTATTCAAACCACCACAGCTGAGTATTCCAAAGTTTCTGCATTTGATAGACAAATAACAAACACCAAGAAAGAAATCATGTAAACAATACCTTTCACAATAGCTTCAAAAATGAATATTAGGATAACTCTAAGCAAGTGAAAGACTTTCATTTGTATTTAGGAATGCGTGTGTGTGTGTGTGTGTGTGTGTGCGTGTGCGTGTGTGTGTGTGTGTGTGTGTGTGTAAAACAACAATTAGTAAAAAAGACACCCTGAGTTTGAAGGAGAGCAAGGAGTGACACTGGTTATATAAGTCACACTCCGGGAAGGAAGGTACATGGGATGGTTTGGAAAGAGTGAAAGGAAAATGCTATAATTATAAGTTTAAAAATTATATGAAAGTACAAATAATATATATTCAAAAGGCAGGCATCTTGAAATGCTAATTAGGACATACATGCTAATGTACCAGGCAAGATGCTTCACTGAATAATTCAAAAGAAACAATAAATATTGTCTTTTCATTTATGAGTGATGGTCACAGAATTTCATGAAACAAGCCTGGGAACTTAGACTATAGAAATTTCCTTGATTATCTAACATATGGATTTTACCCTGTAGCTAAAAACTCTGCAAGTGCTGGGCAAGATACACAAATGAGACACATTATTGAACAGGATTGAACACGGGATAAGTGAGTAAAACCATGTTTTGGAAATTAATCTGGGGACTTCCACGGTAGTTTATATTTTTCAAATACTTGATACATGAAATTGGATTTGGAGATATCGAATGACATTGGAGGGTGGGATATACAAATCTATGCTTGATTACAATTTTGTGGGTACCAATGATGCTTTGAGGCACAGATTGTTAGTTTAATTATCTCAGTGACTTTAGACGGTACATTTTTTTTTTTTAAGTCAAACTTCATGAAGACCTATAGTATGGGTAGTATACACCATCTATGGAGATGTGTGAGTGAGCTATCTCTTAAGCTAAGTCCATGGGACAGACTTGGATTGGGTGCCCCTGAGCCTCTAAATATATAGGGGTTGGGTGTTCTTAGTTGTCCCCACAAGTGTAGTGTGAGCTCAGTGTACTGAGTGTACTTGTATACAGTACAACTGTACACAGTACTCAGTGTACTGGTTCACGAGTTTCCCAAGCCAGAGCCTGATATTTCTTTGTGGTGGGTTTTGTTTGTTTGTTTGACTTTTGTTGTCTCTCCTCAGAGGCTCTGTGGCTCATACACTACAGGTCCAGTTTCGTTTCTCTCTAGCACGTCTGAAAGATCTCCAAGTCATGGATCACAGGTGCATCACTACCACAAGCTGAAAGCTAATGTGTGCGTTGTCGTATGTCTCCACAATCATTAGTGCAATGGAAATCCGCACTCCTTTCCAGGTTCACTCTATCGAAGACACTACAGGAAGGGATTTCTTACTCTCAACCTAATCAGCTTGGCTTCCCCTTGCCTTTGGATACAAGCGTCTCTGCTTACTCCTCCAGTATTCACCACTGTGCAAAGTACAGATTCTCAGATATTGCTGGCTATGCCTGCTATTTAAATGTGATTATTGAACCCAATAATTCTCCCCATTAAGCCTAGAAGTATAACATCATTTAATAAAGAGTTTTATAATATATTTATTTAGGTACATGTTCTTCCTATGAATGTACTAGGTATCTCTTATTAGTAATATCTCTTCAGTCAGATTAGACTTAATTCTGCTTTCCTTGAATAATGTCACAATTTAATGCAGATCTCCTGTATGGTTATACAGTAGGTTAAAATACCCATGAAAGAAGTTGCAGAGACAAAGTTTGGAGCTAAGACGAAAGGATGGACAACCCAGAGGCTGCCCCACCCAGGGGTCCATTCCATAATCAGCCACCAAACGCAGACACTATTCATATGCCAGCAAGAACTTGCTGAAAGGACACTGATATAGCTATCTCTTGTGAGGCTATGCCAGTGCCTAGCAAATATAGAAGTGGATGCCCACAGTCATCTATAGGATAGAACATAGAGACCCCAATGGAGGAGCTAGAGAAATTACCCAAGGAACTGAAGGTGTCTNCAACCCTATAGGTGGAACAACAATATGAACTAATCAGTACCCCCAGAGCTCGTGTCTCTAGCTGCATATGTAGCAGAAGATGGCCTAGTCAGCCATCGTTGGGAAGAGAGACCCTTGGTCTTGCAAACTTTATATGCTCCATACAGGTGAATGTCAGGGCCAAGAAGTGGGAGTGAGTGAGCAGGGGAGCAGGGTGGGGGGAGGGTATAGGAGACATTCGGGATAGCATTTGAAATGTAAATGAAGAAAATATCTAATAAAATAATTTTAAAAAAGACATACTGTGAATTCACAGGCTTTTCTTAAAAAGCCAGAATTTTTATTCAACAATATTGATACAGTATTCATCTTCCTATTGATAAAAGATAATATTAACATCCTTAGAGAATTACTTGAATCAATACATGTAAAATAATCTTCACTTTGCTTAGCATGTGATAAGTAGCCAATGAATATGAGTTTGAATGTACTCAGCACATAGTCCTTGACCTATACTAACANCATAGCAATTTCTTGAATAATTAAATACTAAAAAGTTGGTGAGGAAATGTGGGTAAGAAAGGAAACTGGACCCTAGCTTCAGAAGATATATTAGTATTACAGTCTTACAATGTAATGTTCCATTCCCCTCTCTCCAAGATTATAAACACCATCCAAGCCAAAAGGATGATATCTCTTACCAAATCTGTTTCACCCAGAACTTCCAACTCATTGTACTATACATAATAGAAACAAGTATTTTTAGATAATTTGAGACAAAGAGAAGACACATTGTGTGTGCNTTGTACTGTATACATGTGTATGTATTTGAGTGTGTTCACTTGTATGTGTGTGGGTGGATTGCAACATGTGTATGCGTGTATGTCTGTGTGTGGAAGCCAGAGATTTATATCCATGCCATTATCAATTGCTCTTTACTTTATTTTTTGAGGCACAGTCTCTCTCTGAACTCAGACCTCACAGATTTGGTAAGATTAGTGAGATGGAAAGTTCCAGAGAGCCCTTATATCTCTATCCCCCCCCCAAAAAAAAAAATACAGGCAAGCACCACCACAGCTGCTTTTTAGGTGGATACTGAGTAACTAAACTCAGACTTCATTCTTGTCTAAAAAGTACTTTAATGAATGAGCCACTCCCTCAGCCCAGATACACATATTTGTAAGAGAGTTTAATTCTTGTTACTACATTAGATTGAAGACTTCCTAAAAGGAGGGAGTACTAATTTTTCTTCCATTTAAGCTTTCGTATATCTAGATATTTAGCTTGATTGTAGAATACTTGGTAGAGTAGTGGTCCATATTGGACTTTAGGGAGTAAATTCTCAAACCACCTGCACACTGAATATTCAGAAACTTTAGTACCTACTACTACATGAAAATGAGAGAAAACTAAGGAAACGTTACAATAAACGCTTTTTAAAATATATTTTGCTGCTTCTTTTTTGATATGGTAATACATTCTTATATTCACATCATCTCCCACTTTCCTCTAGAAACCCTCTATATACCCCTTCTTGCTGTCTTTTAATTTCATGGCCTTTAAAATCATATACTAAGTATAAGTAGCTTTATCTTTCATTATAGGGTATTTTGAAAAATTATGGATGTATGGCTGCTTAAAGCTTACAATAGTAATATATACAAAGTACTTAAAATATTCTTAAGAATGTTTTTATTATTTTCAATCAAATTCTTGTAGTTAGTCTAGTCTTTGCCTTAGGTTCCAGATGACTTTACATGGCTTTTTTTTTTTTTTTTTTTTCTTTCTGCCAGCAAGAGTCAAGAGAACAATTTAAGGCCAGCTCTCAATAAGAACTGGAGTTATCCTGGAGGATGTTGCCTAGCTACACTCCCAAAGTTGCCAGGTAGGTTACCCCAACAGGCACTTTTCACGCACAGTGAGAAATTACAAGGCTGGCTCATCATGTGTCGAAAGAGCTTCTTGCTGCTTCTACTGTCATCTTGGATTTTCCTTCTCTGCTTTGTAACACTCGAAATGGATCCCATGAGGCAAGTCTCACACTTGGTGCCCTCCATTTCCTCAGCCTAACTGAGTGTAAGTAATGGAACTGCATTTTAATGGCTCACTGTCCCCAACGCCCTCCTAACCCTTTGGCAGATCTGTTTTGTAGCTTGACAAATATGACAGGCAAGGCTAACGGACCCTTAGGCCAGTAATATTCTCATTTTGAATCCATCATGGACATCAAAATATAATGAGATTTCTTGAAACCATGCCAACAGTGAGCTCACATGACACTGAGAAGATAGATTAACTCAAGGACTTACAAAGGAGTAGCCAGCACGCCCGGGCACCCAGGTAATTTCACAATGCATAGTATTGATGCATGGAATATAGAGATTTTTTTTTTTAAAATTATACTGTCTATAGTCTATTCATCACCCAAACCTACTGCATTTCCATTTCCTATAACACTTCTGTCATGAGATTTATTCCTTAGTGTGTTACATGGAAATTAAATTCTGCTACTATTCTCTAGGGAAAGCTGATATAAAGGATATTTAAACCAGTGTGCATCGCACCCCTGGTGTCATTAAATGTGACATTTAAAATGATAGCCCAAGACTGAACAATTTGAACGGCTTTTGACATAGCCTCAGGACTGATAGGTTGATGATTGGAGTGCTGGAGAAATTGTTGAGAGGTAGGTCCTGACCACTCCGGGCCACTGTGTGAAAATATGGTTCCATTATTAATTATCACAATATGTATTGGAGAAAACAAGTGGGTGTGAGAGATATTTTACCATGTTTCCAATAGGTCTGTTGCTTTTCTATTTTGTATCAGTCTGCAATGGACCTCCTGACACCATGGTAGAATCCAGGCTACTTAATGACAATCTTCTTTAAAAGTCGCCATTGGAATAAAGTAAACTGTCCCCAAATGGCCCAAGATCTGCACTTGGTACTATGCTTCAAAAACCTTACTTTTGTTCTGTCTTAATTTTTGGTTTATAAATGCATGCTATTAGGACAAATGACAAGTAAGGGTCCTGCCACAGCTTGAGTTACCCCAGCAGAGCCAGGAGGAAGCAACTGGGCCCTCCCTGAAACAGTTGCTCCATTCGCCTCCATTCTTCATGTTCCCAGTGTCATGACAGCTCCAGCTTGAATAAAAATTCCCTGAAAATTCCTTCAATACTTTTAACAAATGGAAAATTGTTGGGTAGTTATTATTTATGGTAATGTAGACAAAAACTA
Source organism: Mus pahari (assembly GCF_900095145.1). NCBI lineage: Eukaryota > Metazoa > Chordata > Mammalia > Rodentia > Muridae > Mus > Mus pahari. Next base: position 11,768,488 of record NC_034610.1, read on the forward strand.
GACTAGAAACCAAAGCAGTTATCTTTTAATGGAGCATGTGTGAAACACAGTCAGTTAGGTAGTACTGAATTGAGTGAATTATTAATCTCACAAGTGAAATTGCATGAACCCTAGTCTCCCGAAGTTCCCAAGCAATATTTTTAATTAGTGATATAATGTGACAGAAATTGAGTGGACAGTGGACCATGTTTGCAATCTTTGAGAACCTTGAACATTTTAAATCAAATGGGTGAGGAAAAAATTAGATGGTATGTTAATTCAGGAAAGTGGAGCTCACACTCATATGAGTAGAATAGTATGAGAAAGAGGTAGTGTCCTAGAGCCTGGGATGATGTGAAAGAAAAGAGCAAAGGTAATAGTGCATTTTTTCACTTGTAGTTTAGAGTGGTTTTATTTTGTGATTTAAAATTCACTTTGGGGTAAACTTCATCAGTTGTTCTCAATCTTGGGTGTTACCAATACAGGTTTAGCAAATATGGTAAATATCACCTTGGAAAACTGGAAGCATGGGTTGGTTCCCTACCTAGCAGGCACATTATTCTGGTTTTTTCAAAACATATATTTTAAATAAGTGCAAATGCTTAACGAACATTCTCAACATTACATGGTGAGAATTACTGCCTAATACACAGGCGCATCTTTGTTTTTAACCTATTATCTATGTATACACTCATCCATTCATTGACCTGTTTTCCCATCCATCCATTTACTTTCATTTATCTAATCAATCCCTTTCTGGCCCAAACTTGTGATCTATCTATGTAGCATCTATCTATCTATCTATCTATCTATCTATCTATCTATCTATCTATCTATCTATCTATCTTTAGCATAGTCCATTACTTTAGTTTCTTAGTTTTCTTATTCCCAAGCCATTTTGTAAATAAATTAGAGCCAATGCATATTTTTTTTAAAAAATAATCCTATACATCACTGTATTCTTTTCACAATAAACAGCATAAAGGAAAGTGAAAACTAGACATCTGATTAAACTAGACTCACAAACAATGGGAGGTGAGCTAAAAGCTTCTTATTACTCTCACTGGTGGTGAATGATATCTCATGAAATAATTTAGGCTAATTTACACAAGGGAAGGACTCTGCTATTGGTGCTAAGTCAGTTAAGATATTTAGGGTCCAAGAATGTGTAGAAACTAACAGCTGGGTAGTCTTTACTTTTTTAAATGCCAGGGCTAGGAAGCAAATCTGCATGCTAAGCAAGTGTTCTGTGATGAGTTGTACCCATATCCCTGGAAACTAGCTGCTGAGAACTAATAATGTTGGAAACCTGATAAACGCCCAATACTTGCAATGTAGTGCATTACCCCCATCATATTCTCCAGAGAAAACAACCAGATGTGACTGTGTCACTATAGTGGCATTAATCCTCATTCATCTTGAAAGATGGGCAACAGATTTTTCAGTTCAGGAAAGTTAAAGTTAACTTCTTTATTTCTCACGTGATTGACAAGCTATTGAATATACTACACTATCAATGAGTAATTATTGAAAATGCCATTTTAACCTCACTTAGGATGCACTAAGATATTCTGAAGAATAAGTTGTTGCTGCAAGAGTATCAGCTGAGCAAGTTGTCAGGGAAACATTTATGGATCAAAGAATAAAATTTAAATCTTTCATTAACATTCAAATATGCTTCCAGTATACCATATAAGCTTAATATTGTTGTTTTGTGAATAGAAGTACTATTTATTAAGTGAGACTGAGAGCTCAGATGGGGTAAATTCTTGCCTGACAATTACGAGGAACTTAGATCTATCCCCAGCAAAGAAGCTAGTCATGGTGGTATGTTGCTTGTAGCCCAAGCAATGTGGAGGCAGAGTTAGATGAATTATTCTTGGGATGCACTAGGCAACACTGGGATGTCTAAGTCTCTGCTTCAAAGAACCAACAAGCCCCACTTCAAAATAACCCATTACACCATGAATTTGCCAATGGCTTAAATAATTGATAAATTTTACACTCTCATAATCCAATTACCTATGGATTATATTGTTAGTTCAGGACCAAGACTTCAACATAAGGTCTGTGTTTATGAGCACTTTATATACAAACTGTGACAATCTAGTAAGAATTAATTACTCAGTGTTGAAAGAAATGAGGCGTCAACCTATTAAAAGATAAAAGATACAAGTAACTTTCTATTGTTGAAGAGGCCACTTTAAAAAGACTATGTATTGCATGATTTCAGTTGAGTGACATTGTGTAAAAAAAAAAAAAACTATAGAAAACAAATCAATGTTCAATGTTCTAGAGTTTCTAGAGGGTTGGATGAAGAAAGACAAGTGAAAGGTTGAATCATATTTTTTTAAAATTTCTTTTGGTATGTGCATGTGTGTGCATATGTAGTGAAACAGAATATTCCGGGTAATTTTATTATTATTTTGCAGTCTTGCAGATTAGATCCAGAGCATTACACATGTTGAGCAACTGCTCTACCTCTATTACTGAATTCCATTTTAAGAGTAGCTATATTTTACTTTCATGATGTATATATGACTTTAAGAATGTAAGAAAACACACAAAACTTTACAGCATGAGGTGAAAACCTTACTACTTCAAAACATCAAATAATGACTCCTAAAAACATTGGAATAGCACATAGAATCAGAAAAACAAATAATCTTTTAGTCACAAATGCATGAAATAACATCATTTAAAGGGCTTGGGGGACTGTGATGAACTAAATACAGAAATGAATTAAATACATAAAAATAAAGATAAAACAAAATGCACATAAGTGTTGTGTTTCAGGTGAAAACAGCCTTCTTTCTTACAGCTATTTTTGTTGTTAACCTAAAAATACAAATTATGAAGCTGTCTAAGATCAGAAAGTATCATAATACTGCAGATAGGGGATTTTTGAGCCCTAAAACTTGTTTCATGTATATAATTGTTGTAAATCTTGCATAAAATTACTTTCAAGCTTTGTTGGTAAGGTAAATATGTCACATAAATTGATTTGTGTATTCAATTTTGAGTCTCAGGACATTATTATATGTATAAACAAAATATATTGTATAATTTTTACTGAAAATGTAGACTTTTGTTGATTAAAATAGAAATACAACAATAATAAATGGAAAACACTAGAGAAGCTGTTAAATCTCTGCACTATCTTCAATATTTCTATAACTCATAAGCTGCCCTATAAGTTAAAGTTCATTATAAAAATGTTGATCAATGCATTAAGGCTTAGAATAAATATGACAAATGATAAATTGATAATTATAGTGCCTCAAATAGGCACTAATTAGACTATTTTATTTACATCTACGTGTATTTCACATTTTTCATAGTAACACATTTTATTTCATATATAATACATTTTTATGTGGCTACACTGTCATTTCTACATATGTACATCTCACACATGAGCATGTTGGATAATGATTAAATCAGAATAATTAGGATATTCTTCAGTTAATTTCCTTACATTACAGTGTACTCAGGTGGTTTTAAAATATGCAATGCATTATTAACTAGAGTAAGCTGTGGTAAAATAATCTGTTACAGGAGTTATAATTTGCATTTTTGGGTGGAGTGACTTTTGCCCTTTGGGTATATTCTTTTGAGATACATTTATTCATATATTGTGAAATATAATCCATTCATGCCTCTGTATTCTTATGTTAACTCTCTATCCTTTCCTTACTCTTCTTGTTCTCTGGCACATGTTGTCCTATTTTCTCATCTTATGAGATCAGAGCTAGCTTCAATGTATGACTGAGATCATGGGATTTGTGTGTTCTTATGCCTGGCTTCTTCCACTTATCATGATGCTTACTGCAATCACCAGAATTTTATTCTTTCTATTGCTGAATAATAGTCCGAATGTATACGTGTGCATCACGTTTTCTTTATGCAGTATTCTGTCGATGTACTTTCAAAAATATGTGAGTATAGATACCTCCTTAGCATACTGATTTCATTTTCTTTGGAAATGTACCCAGTACTGAGATTGCTGGATCACATAGTAGTTTTATTTGTAGTTTTCTGAGGATTCACAACTGTTTCCCCATAAAGGCTTGTAAGAATTACCCTTCCTCTAATTCATCAGTGTGAATTTTTATCTTTGTTTTGAGACGAATCTAACTGGAATGGGGTGAGGTGACATTGTTCTGTAACTTTCATGTGTGTTTTACTCATGATGAGTGTTATTAAGCATGTTTTAGATGCTTGTTGGCCTTTTGCATAGGTTGCAATGCATTTATTGATCTTCAAGCATATTAACTTCTTTGGAACTCAAGAACAAGTTCTTTAAAGGTAGATGGATGATAAAATAGAGAAGTAGGATGAAAACTATATGCACCATTGTACTGGATAGCTTTGGGTCAACTTGACACAGCTGGAGTTATCACAGAGAAAGGAGCTTCAGTTGTGGAAATGCCTCCATGAGATCCAGCTGTAAGGCATTTTCTCAATTAGTGATCAAGTGGGGAGGTCCCCTTGTGGGTGGTGCCATCTCTGGGCTGGCAGTCTTGGGTTCTATAAGAGAGTGGACTGAGCAAGCCAGTGGAAGCAAGCCAGTAAAGAACATCCCTCCATGGCTTCTGCATCAGCTCCTGCTTTTTGACCTGCTTGAGTTCCAGTCCTGCATCCTTGGGTGATCAACAGCTGTAAGGAAAAGTAAGCCGAATAAACCCTTTTCTCCCCAACTTGCTTCTTGGTCATGATGTTTGTCCAGGAATAGAAACCCTGACTAAGACAACCATTTACTATATTATACTTAAAATGGATTTTATTATTTTTGAAATTGGAGCTTGAGAAGCTCATATAACATCTGATGTTTCTATGAACCCTGAAACTGGAGTGACATTTTCTTTGTACATAGTAAGGTATTTTGAGGGCAGAAAGTAGTATTACTATATAGTTATAATTAGATAAAGTCATTTGAATCATCTCAAAGTGTTAGTCACATTCTTGTGGCCAAATAAATTACACAAAACGAGGAAGAGTTATTAGGGCATGTGGTTCTTAGTCTGTCCTGAGTGTTTCGGCCTTGAAGGGCAGGAATATCCTAAAAGGGAATAGGCTGCAAAAGGAAATTGAAGCCAAGGCAATGTCATACTGATCAAGGCTCAATTTTTAATAACTGGACTCTTGTTTAAGTAACATGAAAAATTCTCAGCCCCCTCTTTTAGTCTTTTGAAGTTGCCGACAGCGGTCCAATCGTAGGCGGGTCCAAGGAATCCTAGGCGTGTCCGAGGATTGAGGCAGAGATGAGTGCCTGTTGATGTAGGCGGTCCAAGGACGCTGCATTCTGGGAGATCTGGGGAGGTCCTCTCGGTAGCAATTCTCTGGTATGCCTATGCGCCTGTAAGGGGTTGGTGTTTTGAGGGAGAGTGATTAGTGGAGGTGGGAGACCCCAACACTGTCCTGGTGGGAAAGATGTGGTAGCAAAAGTGTAAAGCCACTGGTCTCATTGAATCTATAGACAGATGGGGGCAGGAAGTGAAGCCAGTTATCCTAGCAAGCCTCTACCCCCTAAAGGTTTCACAAACTTAGAAAGTGCCATCAGCCTAGGGACTGATTCAAAACCATGAATCTATGCTGAAAATTCTACATTCAAACTATAACATTAGAGTTATCCTATTTTTTTGTGTGTGTGTGTGTGTGTGTGTGTGTGTGTATGTATGTATGTACACACATATGCATGTTTATGTGTAAGATACACATGACTGCGGCCTGTGCACATATGGAGGTCAAAGAAGGTTGTTTGGTGTTCTGCTATACAATGCCTTCACTAATTTTCTGAAACTGAACCTCACTTTCTTTCACTGAAACCCTCTGGCCGATAAAAGTAGTCAATCCTCCTGCGTCTAACACAGTGTGTGTGTGTGTGTGTGTGTGTGTGTGTGTGGGAGAGAGAGAGAGAGAGAGAGAGAGAGAGAGAGAGAGAGAGAGATGCCTGTTGTCTTATGCTAGCAATACTGCTATGATTCAAGCTCAGGTCATCATGCTTGCATAATAAATACTAGATGCTTATTTTTTAAAATTAGCAAATCATTTGCCAATGCAGTTTCTTTCTTCCACCTTTGTCTGGAAACATAGCTAAGATTTTTTTAGGTGATAATCATAAATTTTGAAGTTATGATTTTAAGGTATGATTTTTGTATGATTAAAGGGAAGGTAAGCTTTTCTTATCTATAGTCTCTTCATGTGTAGGAAAGTTAATTCTCAAGAAATATTTGCTGCTAGGACATTTGAAACTTCCTTCCTTTGCAGGGTTAATTCATCCATGGAGCTAACACAGGAGTATCTTTGTTATAAAATAGACTTCTGTTAATATTTTCCTTGTCTTAAATCTGATGCCCATGTTATGGTTGAGCAAGAAAGCCCATAGCAATTGTGGGCTATAATCATAGCAATAATGCAAAACTGTGGATTTTTTTCAGCCTCTAGAACTGAGAGAAATAAAATATTTTCTTAATAATTATTAATTTCAGATATTTGGTCATAGCAACAAAAGACAATGAAGATTCATTCATAGGCATGAAAAGTCACATTCAAATTTCAAGAATTAGAACTTACCCTGATATATTTTGTCATTAATTCCTTTACAAAAAAAAAAAAAAGACTTCATGGTCTTAGTGGTCCTACATTGACTCTCACTTGCCTTAGATATGCAGTGGAACTATTGACTTTACTCAATGTACAATATTGTATTGTGATCTCATGACTCCAGCTGTGTTCTATTATTGACGAAGCCATCTGAGAAAATGAGCATCCCAGGATGAGAAGATAAAAGAAAAGAGAAAAATAAGGCTAGAAGTGACTGACACTAGAGGGAAAGGGCTTGACACCCCGACTGGAACACAGCCTATATTGTCGCTTCACAAATTTACATTACAATCTACCCCACCCTCAAAATTTCTTTCTCGACTTCTTTTTAATCCATAAAATAACCCCCAGAGAATTAAACAATAAAATGGAAACATCCCAATTAGGGCTTATCCTTGCAGAAATATGCACAGCACTATTTACTTTTATATTTCCTGTGGCTTTGTTTTAGCCATATTAGAATGTGAGACCTGAGGGAGGACAACCATTTAGAAATGGTTTTTAGATTATAACATACTTATTTACTCTTTCCATTCCCTTTCTCTAAACCCTCCATGGGCTTTCATCTACTCTCTCTCAAGTTCATAGTCACTTTTCTCTACTGTTACTAAATAAGAAATGCATCCTTCTCGGTCCTTATAATGTTACCTGAAGGTATGCATTCAGGATTGACTATTTGTTATTACATAATCGATTCATGTGTTCTTCCCTGGGAAAGACCATTTCTCCCATGATTAGCATTTCTTAGTTGTCTCTAGATTTTGGGTAGGGTCAAATCCTCTTAGACCTTTCTCATCCACATTAGCATGACTCCTTTTATCATTCAGGCCATTCTGGTAATATCTCACTAGTATAAATGGTGATAATTCTTGGAGAGACAATATCATAGAAGACTTCCTCTGGCTCTAACAATTTTTCTTCCTCTAAGCTTTGGGTGAAGGAGTCATATTATAGATATATTATTTGGGATTAGGCTCCACATCTCTGCATTTTGATTGTAGATTTTTGCAATGGTCTTCATCTATTGTAAAGAGAACGTTCTTTGATTAAGAGTAAGGACCAGACTTGCCTGTGTGTATAAGGACAATGTTCATAGATTGTTGTTATGAATTAGCTGATTTAGTTGAGTGTTGTAGGTTTTTCTATCCACTAGTCCTAGGTGGCTTGGTTGGTTTCTAGACCAGACATGATTTCTCTCTTCTTGGATGGGTCTTAAGTCCAATTAGAGAGCTGTTAATTACTACCAAGGTATGTATTACATTTTTGTACTCTTACAGTTATTGTACCACGTTGACAATTACTTTGGTTCATAGACACCATAGCTAGGTGGGGACAGTTGGTTGCCTCCCTTCTTTGGAAGTTTGCATTGTACCTTCTGCTACCGTGAGAGTTAGTCCTCAGTAAGAAGGTGTTTAGGACAGGCCTTTGGGTCCTCTGGCTGAAGTACATGGTGTTTTCAGTGGTAGGGAATTACCTTCTGCTTCTGAGGTTCAACCAAATGCTATAGAAATAGCCTATAATGTTTGGGAAATCTACTGGATGCCTCTGACTAAAAGCTCAAAAGGAGCGCTTCTCATGCTTAGCGTTGGGGTTTTGTTATATAGACTTTGACTCCTGGGGAGACAACTGTTAGCTCAGATTGAAATTTTTTATTTAAACTATATTCATATTCATAAACTGATTTACATATATTCTACATATCTTTAGATATTAGTTAAAATATAATTCCTTAAGACATTTTCAGATAGCCTTACAGTTTTACTGAGTTCCTCTCTTCTTAATATATATTTACCCCATCTTCTTTCTTCTATAGTTAGAACACCCTAGTTTTTCCAGTTTCCACCCTTATCCCTTGTTCCCTACTATCTCCCTCTTGATTGCAACCCTCCTTCAATTTTCTAGTTTCTGCAATTACTCCAGGTTATAAATAAACATGCTTTAATGAAAGATAACTTATGACATTTATCTTTCTATGTCTGTGTTATCTCATTCAATATGATCTTTGCTAGTTGCAACCATGTACTTGCAGAGTTCATAATTTAGTTTTTCTTCATAGCTGAATAGTATACCATAGTACATATTGCCATATTTCCATTATCGATTTGTCAGTTCGAGGATATTTATGTTGTTTCCACTGCATAGCTATTCTGAATAGAAAAGCAAAGAACAGGTATGAACAAGTGAATGTGGTGTAGGATGTTGAGTCCCTTGTACATATGCCAAGGAGTGTTATATCTTAATCATACGGTAGATATATTTTTAGCTTTTGAGAATTCTTCTCCTTGATTTCCAGAATGGTTGTACTAGTTTGCATTCCCACCAATAGTGAATGAACATTACATATATATATATATATATATATATATATATATATATATATATATATATATATATATATTGCTACTGTGATAAAATGAAATTTCAATGTTGTTTTGATTTGCATATTCCTAATTGCTATGATGGTGAACATTTTCTGAAATAATTCTCAGCCATTTCTCTATTCCTTTTTCTTTTATTTTCTTTTGAGAACACACCGTTCAGATCCTAGCCCCATACCTCTCGCTCGCTCTCCTTGTTCTCTGTATGTTCTGAATATTAATCCTGCCAGATGTATAGTTGGCAAATTTCTATCCCATCCATGGATACCTTTTTCACCTGATTGATTGTTTATTTAGCTGTGCATAAGGTTTTTAGTTTTATGAAGTACTGCTTGTCTGTTGACAACCATTTTTTTTTTATTATTTCACCATCACAGATATTAATTTAATACTAGGATTCATTATGTTTAATTATTTGAAACAATTGTTGAGTAATACCATAGTTCCTAGGGTTGTCAATCTCCTTCTATTTGTCTTACTCAAGGACTCTTCATTATCATGGTAACTTTCTTCACTATGGCATTCAAAATCATCCAACATTCTTGCCCATTGGTAGCATGGTGTTCTATCATATTATTCTTCAACAATGTGACGGTTTGAATATGCTTGTCCCAGATTAGGGGGTGTGGCCTGGTTGGAGGAAGTGTCACTGTGGGTGTGAGTTTTAAGACCCTCCTCCTAACAGACTTCAGATGAAGATGTAGAACTCTCGGTCCCTCCTGCACCATGACTGCCTATACACTGACATGCTCATTCTTTCATGATAATGGACTGAACCTATGAACCTATAAGTCAGCTTCAATTAAATGTTGTCCTTATGGGAGATGCCTTGGTCATGGTATCTGTTTGGAGTAGTAAAAACCTAACTACAACAACCATTTTATACCAAATGTTTATAAAGTGAATGTTTTGTTGTTTTTGTTGTTTTTCTTTACTCAAAATGCATGACATGAATGTTTGCTGAGTGAAGTACATTTTTTAAGAATACAGTTTCATAGTTTTATGAAGAGGACTTCATTTATCCAGGAATTAAGGGCATCACTTGACAGCCATGGCATCATAAAACTAAAAACTTCTGCAGATATAAGAAAACAATCAATTGAATTGAATGAAACCCAGTTGTACACCTGACAGGGGATTAATATCCAGGATATGCAAAGCACCCAAAAAGGGTCAAGGAAACAAACTCCCAATTAAATTTTAAAAAATGGGCTAGGAATCTAAACAGAGTTCTCAGTAGAGCAATTAAAATGACTAAGAAATAGCTCAAAAAGTGTTCATTGTCCTTATTACTTATGGAAAAGCAGCTAAAAAATTTGAGATTTCATCTCATCCTAGTCAGAATGGCTAAGAACAACACCAGAAACTATTGAGGATGTGTAAAGAGAGATATCCTCATTAACTGTTGGTCTAGATACACAATGGTGCAGCCATTCTGTAAACCTATATGTAGAATCCTCATAAAGTTAACAATAGATTTACCATATAACCCAGCTGTAATATGCCTTGGCATATTCCCAAAGGACTTGACATGACATCCTACTTGCAGATACTTGAACAATAATGTTCACAGCCATCTTATTTGTGATAGCCAGGAAATGGAAATAACCTATACATCCTTCAACAAATGAATAAATAAATTATGAAAATTTAGTGCATACACACAATGGAATATGATTCAGCTGTAAAGAAAATAAAATTAACAGCCAAATGAATGAAGAAAAGTCTCTATAGAATGTATAGAAAGATACATGCTTCATTTTCTCTCCCATCAACAGTGTCTTGTTCAGATTGTCAGATGTGGAGTAACTTCAGAATCTCAAGCTAAATAGAGATGATAGGCAAGGAGAGTGGTGTTGAGAGGGGAACATGAGGATACAGGTTTATAAAATGGGAGAGAGAAAGTTAGTTGAGGGTCTCCAAGTATCAGTGGGACAGAAGCAAATATAGAAGAAAGAAGGTTTGATTAAAATCTCAAGGAATCATGTTGCTTATATTTACCTAAATGATGTAATGCATAGAAATATATGCTTATATATCTATCATCTGTCTACCTATTCCCTATTTTTATCTACTATCTATCTATCTATCTATCTATATCCATATTTTTATATCTTCCCATCTATCTGATCTATCATCTACCTATCATCTATCTCTCTATACATCCTCTGCCATAATCTGATACCTATCATCTATCTATCAATCATCTATCTATCATCTACCTATCTATTATCTGTCTATCTATCTATCTATCTATCTATCTATCTATCTATCTATCTATCATCTATCTATCTATCTATCTATCTATCTATCTATCTACCTACCTACCTATCTATATCTATGATTTTAATATATTTTACTATCATCTATCTAGATATCTTAAAGGAAGTTATAATACTTGGGGTGTCAATATTCCCACAAGAACCACAGAATAACAATAACTCCAGTTCAGGCATGAGAAACTTCATTTCCAATAGTTGGTCAGAGAAGTTCAGGTGACTCTCCAATAATATAAACTATTAGCTCTTGATTGTCTTTCATGGATTGAGGGTGGGCCCCTATTGTTGAAGACTCCAGACATTTAGGGCATAGGACTTGGACAATTAGAGCTGGATCTGACCTGAAAGCATCCTTTCTGTGGTCTAGCTTTCATGGTACCAGAAAATACTATGCATGTTGCCAAGGGAAGAAAACAGTCCTATCCAACTGCAGCACACTGAAGGATAACAATGACCATAATGGAAGGATATCCACAAAGGTGAAATAAATGACACTTACATATGGTGGTGAAAAAAAAAATGCCTGGTACTAGAAGACTGACCAGCTGCTTGAGGATCATGAGATCATAGACCTTATAAAAGACTATTATTGCCACTTTGCTGGACCAGTGTTATTCCTTATTTAGCATATTCTAACTCTTATCCTTATACCTACAAATAAGTATTCTATTATGAATCATCTAAGAAGCTTCTCTTTACAGAAAATGGAAACTGTTACAGAAAATAATGGATACAATAAAGACATCATTGGATCATGGGGATCTGAGTCTCAGTGGAAAATTGACATCACAACTACTATATCCATGGCCCAGAGAACATCACAGAAGAAGGATTGAAAAGCTTTTAAGAGTCAGAATACCAGGTTGTCTTCTATGAAACAGTCTTTTGAAGAAATGCTTGCATGAACAAGATTAGAACAATATTATCAATTGATGTGCTAAATCAGAAGGGCAGAAAGTTCAGGAAATCCTATTTCTAGACAAAGAACTATAGATAAGTTATGACTACTGGGAGGAGAGTTAGCTTCTCCCAGAGATGCATTCTTTTATTGTCCAGTGCAGAGTCATCATCAGGTCTGAAACCATATAAAAACAAACAACAAAAGTGAATCCAGTATGTAATACTGCACATACACATATACTATGTGTTTAACAGTAATAATCAAAGAAAAAAGACTATGAACTAGAGTGTGAGGATAGAGCATTGGAAGTGTTTCAAAGATACCAGCTGGGAAGGGATGACGGGGGAAAAAGGAAAGAGAATGTGATGGAATCCTGTTCTAATTAAAGGTATATTTAAAAAGCACATAGGGTGTGTGTGTGTGTGTGTGTGTGTGTGTGTGTGTGTGTGTGTGTATTTAAGGTACACACTTTTGTAAATTGGATATTTTTTATTTGCAATTCAAATGTTATCCCCTTTCCTGGTCCCCCTAAAACCTCCTATCACCTCTCCTTCCCCCTGCTTCTATGAGGGTTTTCAGCACCCACCCACTCCTGCCTCCCTACCCTCGAATTTCCCTACACTGAGGCATTGAGCCTTCACAAGACCAAGTGCCTCACCTCTCATTGATGCACAACAAGGCCACCCTCTCCTACATATTCAGCTGGAGCCATTGGTACCTCCATGTGTACTCCTTGGTTGGGAGTCTCTGGGGTGTCTGGTTGGTTGATATTGTTGTTCTTCCTATGGGGTTGCAAATCCCTTTATCTCTTTCAGTCCTTTCTCTAACTCCTCCTATGGGGACCTCGTGCTCAGTCCAATGGGTGGCTGAGAGCATCCATCTCTGTATTTGTCAGGCACTGGCAGAGCCTCTCAGGAGACAGCTATATCAGGCTCCTCTCAGCAAGCACTTGTTGACATCCACAATAGTGTCTATTTTGGTGACTGTATATGGGATGGATCTCCAGGTGGAGCACTCTCTAGATGGCCTTTCCTTCTGTCTCTGCTCCAAACTTTGTCTCTGTAACTCCTCCCATGGGTATTTTGTTCCCCTTTCTATGAAGGACCGAAGTATCCACACATTGTTCAGCTTCCATATGTATATGGGCTTTCTGTTTTTGTTGTTATTGAAGACCACCAGCCTTAGTCCTTGATGATCTGATAGGATGCATGGGATTATGTCAGTTGTCTTGTATCTGTTAAGGCCTGTTTTGTGTCCAATTATATGGTCAGTTTTGGAGAAGGTACTATGAGGTGCTGAGAAGAAGGTATATTCTTTTGTTTTAGGATAAAATGATCTATAGATATTTTTTTAAATCTGCTTGGTTCATAACTTCTGCTATTTCACTGTGTCTCTTCTTTAGTTTCTGTTTCCATGGTCTGTCCATTGATAAGAGTGAGGTGTTGAAGTCTCCCACTATTGAGATGCAATGTGTGCTTTGAGCCTTTTAATAATAAACTTTTTAAAATAAAGTTTCTTTTATGAATGTGGGTGCCCTTGCATTTGGAGCATAGAAGTTCAGAATTGAGAGTTCATCTTGATAATTTTTCATTTGATGACTATGAAGTATCCTTCCCTATCTTTTTTCAAAACTTTTGGTGGAAAGTCAACTTTATTCCATATTAGAATTGTTACTCCAGATTTTTTCTTAGGCCCATTTGCTTGGAAAATTGTTTTCCAGCCTTTTTCCCCTGTGGGAGTGCCTGTCTTTGTCACTGAGGTGCATTTCCAGTGTGGAGCAAAGTGCTGGGTCCTTTTTATGTATCCGGTCTCTTAGTCTATATCTTTTTATTGGTGAATTGAGTCTAATGATGTTAAGAGATATTAACACCCTGCGATTTTGTGATCATGGGTGAATTAGAGCACCTGAGAGTTGAGCTTCTTTTGGGTGATGTATAAGTGGGTGCTGAGCTAGTGTCCAAGCTCTGCTCAGGTTATGGGCTAAGACCAGAAGTAATTTGTGCCACTGGTCAAGAGGAGGTTCCTGTGTACCTGTGTCCCGCTGGTCTCAGTTACTCCTGGTTACCGATGTGGCCTCCTGATCTTGGGGGTGTTAGAGCACCTGGGAGTCAAGCGTCTTCTGGGTGCTGTGGGACTGGGTGTGGAAATAGCACCCAAGGTCTCTTTTGTGGGTTTTTAAAATTTATTTACATTCCAGCCGTTGCCCCCACTCAACCCTCCTCCCAGTTCCTCACCCCATTCCCCTTTCCCTTGCCTTTGAGAGGGTGATTCCCTAATCTCCATTCCCCAGGAGATCAAGTCTCTCCAGGGTCAGATACATATTTTCCCACAGAGGCCAAATCAGGCAATCTTCTGCTACATATGTTTCAGGGTCCTCGGTCCAGCCCATGTACGCTGCCTGGTTCATGGCTCTGTCTCTAGGAGCTCCCAGATATCCAGCTTAGTTGAGACTGCTCTTCTTCCTATAGGGTTGCCCTCCCTTCATCTTCTTCAATCCTTCCCCCAATTCCTGCATAGAGGTCCATGACTTCAGTCCAATTGTTGAGTGTAAGTATCTACATATGTCTCAGTAAGCTGCTTGTTGGGTTCGTAGAGGACAGCCATGCTATGCTCCTGTCTGTAAACACACCACAGTATCAGTAATAGTGTCAGGCCTTGGAGCTTCCCCTTGAGATGGACTCCAATTGGGCTGGTCATTGGACCTCCTTTCTCTCAGTCTCTTGTCCATTTTTGTCCCTGTAGTTCTTTGAGATAAGAACAATTCAATAATTGTGTCAGGCCTTGGTATTCCCCTACCCCCCATGAGATGGATCCAAAGTTGGACCAGTCACTAGCCAGAATTTCCTTCAGTCTCTTCTCTATTTTTGTCTCTTTTAGAAGGAAACAAATTTGGGTCAGAAAATTTGACTATGGGTTGGAAACCTTGTACTTGGAGCCTTCTACTTGGAGCCCTGTCTATTTACTGGAGACGGGCTCTTTGAATTCACTCTCCCCAGTGTTGGGCATTTAGACTAAGGTCACCCCCATTGAGTCCTGAGAGTCTCTCGCCTCCCAGGTTTCTGGTACTTTCTAAAGGATTCCTTTGCCTTCCACCTCCAGAAGCTACATATTTCTAGTCCTAGTCCTCTGGGTTTCTCTCCTATTTCCCTAACCAATGCCTGATCCTGTATCCCTCTTCTACCCTCCTCTCTCCCACCTAGATCACTTCCTCCCTTTGCCTCCCATGATTATTTTGTTTCCCCTTCCAAATGGGATTGAAACATTCTCACTTGTGCCTTCCTGTAAAAGCACATAGTTTTAAGTGGCCTACATTTAACTTTTTGTTCCAGGCCCCTCTAGGCAATGACGGTTGTTTTTGGTATCTGAATGCTGCACAGGTACCATTGAATCAACAAATCTCCAGGGAAGCTCTTAGCCACAGCAGTGGGAATCATACTTAATTCACTCTTCTTTTTTTGTCTCATTTTTTTTTTATTGGCTATTTTATTTATTTACATTTCAAATGTTGTCTCCCTTCCTGGTTTCCCCTCTGCAAGCCCCCCTATCCCATCTTCCTCCCCTGCCTATATAAGGGTGCTCCTCCACCCACCCACCTACTCCCACTTTACCACCCTAGCATCCCCCTATGCTGGGGCATAGAACCTCCACAGAACCAAAGGTCTCCCTCCCATTGATTCTAGAGAAGGCAATCTTCTGCTACATCTGGAGCTGGAGCCAAGGGTCCCTCCATGTGTACTCTTTGGTTGATGGTTTAATTCCTGGGAGCTCTGGGAGCTCTGGTTGGTTGATATTGATGTTCTTCCTAAGGGGTTGCAAATACCTTCAGATCCTTCAGTCATTTCTCTAACTCCACCATTAGGGCTCCCATGCTTAGTCTAGTGGTTGGCTGCATGCATCCTCATCTGTATTTTTCAGGCTCTGGCAGAGCCTCTCAGGAGACAGCTGTATCAGGCTCCTGTCAGCATGCATTTCTTGACATTCACAATACTGTCTGCATTTGGTCACTGTATATGGGATGGATTTCCAGGTGGCGCATAATCTTTGGATAACCTCTCCTTTAGTCTCTGCTCCACTCTTTGTTCCTGTATTTTCTTTAGACAGGAACAATTCTGGGTTAATTTTTTTGAGATGGGTGGGTGGCCTCATCCCTCAAATGGTGACTGTGCCTTCTTGAGTCTTGTCGATTCTTTCAAATAAGTCTCAGATCTTCCCATTTTACTCCTTTACACTTTCTTTTTCACTGCCCTTCCACATTTGCTTGACCTCACTATTATGTCATGCTGCACTTGAGTTTGGAGCCCAAGTGATTCTCTTGTCTCTGTTTTAGATAGCCTGGGCTGCATGCCTGATCCTCAGGGTAAAGGTTGCATTTTACCTAAGACCCTCACTACTGAAATGAAGAATGGACCAAGCAGATTTTTATTTCTTTGGATATTTTCTCATTTGTCTTCAATTCATTATCTGTATCAATGTTAGCATAAAGATTTTCTCATATGAACATTTTATTTTTTCTTTTTAACTCTTGGGGTTTTTCATAGTTTCAAAAAAAAAAAAAACATTCTAGCACGAAGATCAGTTACTGCAACTGCTTATTGAGCTTTGTGTCATTATTGGTTTCTTGTGTCAGTAAACTTCTGCTTTTCTTCAGCCTGCATCCTGAAACTCTCTTCTGTCTCTGTTTCTCTATCTCTCTATTGTCTCTGCCTCTCTGTCTCTCTGTCTTCCTGCATCTCTGTCTCTGTCTTCCTCTCTGTTTGTCTCTGTCTCCTTATCTTTCAATATGTCTGTCTCTGTCTATCTCTTGTAAAGTGTCTCTTAATGGTTTTCTTTAAATGAGCATTTTGTATGTATCTCTTGGTATTTCTAGCCTAAAGATAATGAAGATTCTCTTGTATATTATTCTGAAACTCTCTCAAAAAATACATTTAACTGATTGAAAATATTTTTGCGTCCCATATTAGATTCTGAGAAGATTGAAATCTTAAACTGTGCCCTCATCTGAAACTAACTTGTATGCAGAGATAAAATAAAAGGTGGAACATGATAAACATATCGTTAATGCTAGCTCAGTAAGTGCAAATATATTAACATCTAACCATAAAGAATGATAATTTATAATTCTTTAGTACAGAAACCTTTTCTATTTATATGGACACCATTTTAATTTCAGCATTGTTTAGTTAGCTTCTGTAAAAAAACCTTTTCTAGCCATAAGAGCTGACTCTTCCAGGATGTTAGAGACGGTGGAAGTTGTTACATGCTTTGAAAAAAATAATTTCTTTATTTGGATTTGTTGTGAGACATTCAAGTCTGTTCCTTTGGACAAAATTAGCATGCTGATCACTACCTACCACTCCAGGGTCTCGCCTGGGTGCTCTACTTTCATCAGCCTGGTCAGGCCAACATCTGTCACATTGTCTCTCAAGACTTCTCTGGGAACTGTGTTAAATTGGATTAAAATATTCCAATTATTTTTCTGTATCTGAATTGCTTCCACTATAAAGAATTAATTTTGAAATAAATCCATGAAAGTGTACTATCTTGACCTGAGTTCCTTGCTAATTATTATACATCTTAATTACCTTTATTGAGGTTTGTGTTTGCAAGAGAGAAAATAGCATGAGGGTCTCAGGTGGCAGGGAATCTAAACTCAGAGAAGCCTTTTGCTGCTATGGTTCTTGCTCCATCTGAGACCTTCAGCACCATTAAATCCTAGCTGCCTTTGGTGGCTTCCACTTCCACAGCAGGGACATAAGCCCTCTTGTGGGTTGAATTCCGTTTTTCTGACATTCAGATTTTGAAATCTTAACCCTGAGTACTTTAGAATGTCCCCTTATTGGGAGATAAGGCTGTGGCAAATTAAAATGAGATCATTCCCGTTGGCTCTGTACCAATAGAATAGCTATCATTATAAAAAGAAAGGGTCTGGAGGCAGATATACACAGAACAAGCTGTTCTGTGAATGTCAAGTCCTATAGCAGTCTGATTACAAAAACTGCCAGCAAACCAGCAGTTTATGGGCGTGGCATGGGACCTATTCTTCAGGAGCCCCCAAAGGAGGCTATCACAATAATCTCACTTTCTAGATTCCCAAGCTGTGAAGCAATATTTCTGTGTTAAGGGTTTGATTTTATAACACTCAATAATTAGGGTCCTACATGACTGCTTAATTATTTTGTGTGGTAAGGGGTAAATTTATTCATAAAAAGACATTTGGTATATAGTTATGAGGTTCTGAACTTTGAAAAGCAAGAAATGCTAACAAAAATGAATAAGGGGGGTTTAAAGAAGGAATGTGGGGGAAATAAGGAGGGAAGAAAGAAGCAGGGGAGAAGGGATGATGAAAGGAAAGGAAGGAGGAGGAGATGGGGTGTGAAAGGATTTCACAAGTGTCACAGTACAGATTTTCCCAGTTCTATACAGGAAAGCATATGGCTCAAATTTATACTAAGTGTCTATTTATTTGGTTATTAGGATATATTTCTTCACTCAGTAAATATTTATTGAGTGCTTACAGTATATTCAGCATTATTACAGATGTTGATCACTTATCAATAAACATAATAAACAAAAATCACCCATCTTTAAGCAGATTACAGTCTGGGAGAGAATCAGACGCTAAATAAAACCTTAGTAAAATGTAAAATATACAACCCAGAGATGCATAAAGCAGGAAGAAGAATGGGGGGACCTTGTGTGTGGCGCCGATTTAAAATGTTTCAGAATTTCAGATTTATTTACTTTTTATGCACGAGAGTCTTGCCTAAATGCATGTATGTGCAACACATACATCTCCAGTGGCTGTGTAGTCAGAAGCAGCGTGGATCCCCTGGAATTAATTATGGATGATTGTGAGTTGCCATGTGGGTGCTAAGGAACCAAATGCAGGTCCTCTGTAAATGGAACAAGTGCTCTTAACTGCTGAGCCATCTATCCAGCCCCAGTGTACAACATTAATTTTGATCAGTGAACATCACATGTCAGAGTTGAGGTATAATTTTAATAAAGATATAATAGAAGATGGGAAGACATCAAAGGGAAAACAATCTGGCTAGACCTATCTGAGTGCAGAGGCTCTGAAGCAGCGTGATGGACAAGATTTAAGAATGGACTGGGCTGCCTTGTCTATCCTTAGTGGGAGAGGAACACCTAGCCCTACACCAGGGTAGGGGAATATTCACCAGGAAAAGGAACAACCTCTTAGAGGAGATGGGGAGAAGGTAGGAGGAGGGATTGTGTGAGGGGTAATCAGGACAGGACAGTGATCAGGATGTAAAATGAATAAATAAATTAATGGAAGAAAATTATTAAAGAACAGAAAGATGGGCAGTGGAGGGGAAGCAGAGAAAACAAGGAGAATTCACAGGCATGAGGTCACAAGAATAGTCTTGTGTAGTGATGGATTTTGTTTGCATTTAATGCAAACTTTTTAAAATTATTTTATTAGATATTTTCTTCATTTACATTTCAAAGGCTATCCCAAATGTCCCCTATACCCCCCCACCCTGCTCTCCTGCCCACTCACTCCCACTTCTTGGCCCAGTTGTTCCCCTTTATGGGGCATATAAAGTTTGCAAGACCCAGGGGCCTCTCTTCACAATGATGGCTGATTAGACCATCTTCTGCTATATATCCAGCTAGAGACACGAGTTCTGGGGGTACTGATTAGTTCATATTGTTGTTCCACCTATAGGGTTGCAGACACCTTCAGATCCTTGGGTAATTTCTCTAGCTCCTCCATTGGGGTCTCTGTGTTCTATCCTATAGATGACTGTGGGCATCCACTTCTATATTTGCCAGGCACTGGCATAGTCCCACAGAGATAGCTATATCAGTGTCCTTTCAGCAAAATCTTGCTGGCCCATGCAATAGTGTCTGCATTTGGTGGTTGATTATGGAATGGACTCCTAGGTGGGGCAGTCTCTGGATAGTCCATCCTTTCGTCTTAGCTCCAAACTTTGTCTCTGCAACTTCTTTCATGGGTATTTTATTCCCTATTTTGGGGAGGAATGAAGTATCCACATGTTGGTCTTCCTTCTTCTTGATTTTCTTGTGTTTTGGAGGTTGTATCTTGGGTATTCTAGGTTTCTGGGCTAATATTCACTTATCAGTGAGTGCATATCAAGTGAGTTCTTTTGTGATTTGGTTACCACACTCAGGATGATATCCTCCAGATACATCCATTTTAATGCAAGCCTTTTGAGAGCTTAAATTTGACTGGTACAAGTACAAATAGTTGAGATCAGATGAAAAGGAAAACCTACAGGAAGCTCACACACCTTAGGTATTCAGGTGGAAGTTCTGCCTGTCTAGCACTGGGGAAAGGACTGAATGGTTACACACATACCCTGCTGTGAAAGAAAGTGGTCTTCTCTGGTGATGGAAAGGCCAGAGGACATACAGGGGAGAGAGTAAGAGAGAGATTTTAATATTTGATCATGATGAACACACCGGGTAAGGGTGTATTGAGGTCATGAAAGAGGTGAGAAAGAGGGGGAAAGTGGGAGTATTCAAGTGCCATAAGTTTCCACATTATTAAGAATTAAAAAAAAATTCTTGGAATTCTGTTTGGGGTAGGCAAGCTAGAAAAGTTTGAACAACTAATTAAAAAATACATATTAGGCTATGGGATATAGTGTGTGTTTGTGTTGAGGGTGGGGGGATGGGACAAAAAAGACCACTAATGAGAAATTGAGAGATTCTAAGAACTGAGAGATCCCAGTGTTGAGACAGCACTGTGGACATGAAGACTACTAAGAATGAAAATAGCAGTCTTGAAAGTAGTGGCATTAAGTTTTTAACATGGGAGAATTGGGTGACAGATTGGAAAGTGCAGGTGACAGGGACATTCTGGGGTTCATTGCAAGATCAAATAAAATGTAAAGCTGGGACTGGGTGTGTACCAATGAGAGTTGGGAAGGTCTGGATACAGAGTGAGTGGAAAAGATGACCCACTGCTAACCCACTTCACAACCAAGAATGAGGGTTCTGAGAAAGAGAATAAGCCCCATTTGAGGGGTCTGTTCTGGAAGTACATCTTTAGGGCAGATCCAGTTCTTATTTATAGGCAGCTAGTGAACATAGCAAAGAAGGATTTGAAGCTATAGAGAGCTTAGTTAATGATGGAATTAAAATTCCAGAGGGCACATTGGAAGAATTTCAGAACTAGGAAAGGATTGTGCAAGATTAATGGAAATTAGTCTCTAGAAACTGAAGAATGATCTCAGACACCTGAGCATGCTCTAACTGATAGAATTACAAATAAAGAATATTATTAAGTTCATCTTTATGGTTTGCACACTGCATGAAAATGAAGGTCCGTTTTGTAGGAGGAATGCTGGGAGTCTTGAAATCAGCAATGCTAGGTTTTACACTTGACTCTTGCATACAGATGTGGGCACTGAGGATGTGAGAGGTACAGTTTTTGTGAATAAGCAATTGTGTCATATTTCTCTGGTAGAGTGCATACTTCTCTTTAATATTTGTATATTGATGGAAGCTTATAGACCAGGTCCTACTAAAGTATGAGATACCCACTGTACCTTTTCCCATGGAGGCCAGTATACAAGACACACCAATTCGAGGTAATAGTATTACATGCCTCAGGAAGCGGTTGGGGAAAAGACACCTCAGAGCTTTTTAGTTCTGGTTGATTTCTCATGCCCCTTGAGCCGAATATGTTTCCGGGGAGACAGAACCAATAGTTTCACAAGTATATCTTCCTTGGATCTTTCTGTGTGCTCTGTGACATGTTTTAGAGGAAGCCCATGTAGTTTGGGAGATTAAATTTTTATTTTTATATTTTTAACAACTTTCCAATCTAGCCAAGATAATCTTGTACTACTCCCCAGGATACTATGTGGTTATGATTTTATCTTTAATGTATAATGTTCAGAGCTCTGCTCTGACAGAGCTTAACACACAGTCATCCTCCAGGTTCCTTTGGCTGTCTTGAATATAAACTTTTAAGGGCTCACAGATAGTAGGAAAAGCCAAGGAGCAGCTATGCTAATTATCACTGATTATCTACACCCAGTCCTGATCTGCTAAATGGAAAGCAGAGCATTCCTCTACAGTGGTGTGTGCCCAGTGAAGATATAACCAAAGCTACCAATGTCATATTCCTTGTTTTCTTTTGGGAACATGGGCAATAATTCAAGACAGTCCAAGAAAAAAAAAATGTGTCAATTACTGTGTGAACTCCCTCAAGCATCTCAGGCCTTGCAGTGCTTTGATGGTATTTTTATTTGGCAATAAATTCTTGCAGTTTTGACCACCTTTTAAAGGCAGATATCTGTACTAGACCAAAGCGTCATTTCTCAATTCACATATTACTCAATTAAACACCTTGCCGCCAGCTGACACTGCAACTCATGATTAATGTCAAATAGTTGCAATTTCAGGTGGCTGCCACATATCCCAACTCAGAAAAGACAAGGTTTCCAAATCTAGAAAATTACAGCGCCTCCTTCTATATGGTAGCTCATCGTAACTAACAAAATGTTTCTTACAGGGTCTTCTGTAGCCCAGGTTGGCATCAAACTTGCTATGTAGCTAAGGGTGACCTTGAACCTCTGATCTTCCTGATTCTACCTCACAAGTGAAACATGGGCCACTGCTCCTGGCTTTACAGTTTCTTGTCTTCTGGTTAGGTGGGAGTGGCACTTTTCTTTCTACAATGGTAATGTATTACTGGGGGTTTCCAAATGTCTCCCATGGACTAGCTCACACCAGATTCTCTGTCATTGTCATAGGCATCCTTTATCCTTTGTCCTGCTTATGATTTCCCTCCCTCCCAGACAGATAGATAGATTTCCTTTAAAACAAATTGAATTCAATTATATGTATGCCTCCTCATGGAATGATGTAGTTCTGACAAATGAGTTCCCATCTTCATCTCCAAATGTCTTTCACTGGCAAACAATCCTGACATCTGGATATCAGGAGGGAATTTTGGTAAGTTTGTAGGTCACAAGTAGCAGCGCATCCCAACTTGAAATTGAATCAGCCCAGTATCTAGGCTACTCTATTTAGTGTCAAGGATAATTGCATAACTAAGGCTAAATTTCATAATTCCTGTAGTGGTTAGTAGCATCTGTACTATGGAGATAATTTTATTTTGTGAGGTTGCTGGGAACCTAAAATTAACCCATGTCTCAAGAGAGTTCCATGTTGGACCTAGTATTCTGTTTATGTTCAAACACATGGGCTTTTCTCTGAGCAGATCTCTTGGTACTTCTGTCCTTTCCAGCATATTGAGATTTTCTCCCCTATTGAGTTTTTCTTCAGAAATTTAGAGAACAAATGAATATCATCTGAACTGATCGCAACTTTTAAATCATTTTACATTTCATGCTCTTACATATCTTTTACTCATTCCATTAAGAGCAGAGATTAAGGAAAGTTTAAGCCCAAGAGTCTCCGTTTCTGTTCCAGCTGATGCTGATGCTGATGCTGCATTTTGTATATTAAAGTTTTAGATAAGTGGTCCTCCACCTTAGCTAAACATGCAAGCCACCTGAGAACTTTAAAGCACATAAATGTCCATTCTGAATCTCAGGTTCATTAAATCTGAATCCCTCCTCTCTCTATCTTCTTAACTTCCTAGTTCTCCTTATTCACTTAGCAAATATATATTAAGTGGTGTCCTTTATCTCCTAGATGCTGGAGAAATTGCAGTGGTTAATGAAATGTGGCTAAGCCTACATTTATTCATTTATTGTACGTGAATGTATCAAGAATTGAAAAGAGGTTCCAAGAAGGAACTGGATGTATTTTCAGACAATAGAGAATGTTCTAAAAGTTGCCTAGAGCGGTAAGGGTCCTGATAGAGAGTACTTACATTATTGCATCAGGCACTTGTCCTGGATCATATCTCATTGTGAGGGAAATAATATTTCACAATATTAAGAAGATGCTCAAGTTAAGTGTGAACATATTTTTCCAGAGGTCAAATATCTATAAAGATATGCGAGTGTTATGTATGCCCCTCCACAAGTTTCCTACATGAGAGAGGGAAAACCTTAGCAAATGTTTAGGTCATGAAATACAAGTAAATATAAATTAAGAAGGCATCTATTTTTATTTCAAGCATGCATTTCCAAGAGCTACCAGCTAATCATCACCTTTTAAATTTCAAAAAGTTTTGGTTTAGCTGTAATTGCTTACATTAGTTAGAATATGTAAACGGTTACTACAATAATCTTATCAGTAACTTGATACAATATTATCACAAGTGGTGTTAAAGGAGTGTTTCCGGTTTAGGTAGTGATTAAAGCAGGCAATATTGTACCATCACTTAAGTTCTGTATGAGGCAGAGGACTAATGTGTATGAAGAACCTCACATAGGAAGTTTTAAGGCAGTAATCTGTGTGTCATGGATCCTACATTCCAATGGATAAAACCCATTCTTATGCCTCTATTTAATTGCAAGAGAGCTTGGAAAATACAATTTATTCTGATGACCAAAAGAGGAATATAGACTACTAATAAAAAATATTTGTGTTTTGCATGTGACTAAGTCTTGACATTATTTTGTTTCAACTTGTTGTTTTTCCATTTAAAGTATGTAATGAGACTGCCACTTCCAAGTCACCGACCCAGGGTAGAGAAACACACTGGCATCCCCCTGCAGAGCCCTTTACCTTTGTGTTTTTGGGATTCAATGTCCAGTAAAAGAGTCCTGTCTTTCGTAGAATTCTGTGCATGCTACTCATGGCTTCTACACTCCACCTCGCATTCCTTCACTCCATCCCCATCATTTCATGCAAATATATTAACTTGGATGCACTCTCTTACAAACTGATATTTGCCCCAATGAGATTTTTTGATTAGCTGCATATTATTCTGAATCTTTTCTTAATGGATTTTATTTTATTTGTAGATATGATAACTCCCTGTGTGGTCTAGCTGTCCTTGAAGTGCAATCCATCAGCCTCAGCTTTCTAGAGCACGAGGATTATAGGCACATACTTCCACACCTGACTTACTGAGCTACTTTAAATTATCTACTTTCTTACAGCTTTTTTAATTCTTCAAGCATCTAGCTTTTTGCAAATGTATGGTAAGTTATTGTCATTTATAGACTTACCATAGACTATGCAGTAGTGTACCAGAATGTCTTACTCTCACTTATTAGTACCCATTGACTAATGTCTCCCCTCCTTCCCCTTTGCAAAAAATAAGCATCACTCTATTTTCAATTTCTTTGAAAGCATATTTTCATAATCTACATATACATGAGATAATGTTATCTAAGTAGACATGCAATGAGTAGCTAGCTTGCCGGGCACGAGGCCTACTCTTAAGTATTGTTTGAATACAGTGAGACTCTATTGGAGAAAACTAATTTTCCCTTTGCAAGCAGTTGTCAATTGGAAATAGCTTCATGAATAGGAATGGGAGAAGGGAGATCCTGTATACTTTTCCTTCTCAGTGTTAGAGCCCAAAGCAAAAGGCTAAAAGGTATATATATATATATATATATATATATATATATATATATGTGTGTGTGTGAGAGAGAGAGAGAGAGAGAGAGAGAGAGAGAGAGAGAGAGAGAGAGAGAGAGAGAGAGAGAGAGAGAGAAAGAATTTTTGTAACTCACCAGCTTAATGATATGTTCAGATGAATTCTTGCTAAGAGTTATAGGATAAAAAGGACAGGGCTCAAGAGCAAAATGTCTGCATTAGTTATCTATTTGTCAAATCCAATATTTACAGAATTGATAATGTAGTACAAGTATTTATGATATCAAAAGTTTCTACATTTCTAAAAGTTTGAAGTGCTGGAGACACATGGTTCTGGTTCAAGTTCTTGTCTGAGGTTATAATCATGTTCCAGTTGTGGCTGTCCTTTGCCACTGAGACTAGATCAGCTTTCTATCTCTCTGTGGTCTTTTGTAGTTTGTAGATGGCAATCTTTACCAGGGAGGCCATACAACTTTCAACTTCAGAAATTTAATCTAAGAAGTGACACATTTTCAATAAACTCATGTGGTCCTGGTCACATAGATTTGGAATTTCCAGAAATACCACGTATCTGAGGAGCAGGAGATGGAGACTGTTTTGAAAGCTGTTTACAACAAGAAGTGAGCTTTGGTTAAAGATGGTATCGCTGCCTTTGTTTTTACACACATACAAATAGCAAATACATATGATGCCGTCGATTTAAGTTCTAAAAACAAAATAGAAATATGTCTCAACCTTCAATATTTTCAAATTGTTTTTGAGAGATCATTATTCAGTATGTGAATCATCCATGAGTGATCTGTGCTCTCTAGAAAAATTTGAAAGACCAAGCAATAGGGCAGCCCAGTCCTGCCCATCGTCTCTTTTCCCACTCATATTGCTATAGAAGCATGAAAGGACTCTAACTAGCCGAGTTTGAAAATTAAGAATGCAGGGTGACTGGTGTAAACAGAGTGTGTAAATGATTCTTCAGAAAGTCTCAGTGCTCACCCTTACCACACTCTGTCACCAGATGTCCTGTAACAGAAGGTTGACTTTCTCTTGTGTCTGTACCACAGCAGACTCTAAACTGTCTTATGTGTGACTTTTCTCCAATTCTTATCCAGTCCTTGACAGATATATAACTTCTTTTCCAGAAACTTTACCATGAGAAAAATTGCTCACATATTCAAAGTAAAGAAAGAATAATTCAATCCCTATTTAAGCTCACTTTCAGACATTAACTATAATAAATAATGAAAACAATATGCCTGTTTTGTCACTCAGTTTGTAAATAAAAACTGTTGTTAAACACTTTATTTTTGGAAATTAAAAAAAACTGGAAAAAGAATAACCAGACTTAAGTTTGGTTTTGTTTTCAGGAGTCTGCCTTATGTAATTTATGTTACTATAGCTCCAGAATTCACTACCTTGGAACTCTCTTAATACAGCATTCTTCTCAGAGTATGCTAAGAATAATGAACCCCATGAAGTTTCAACAATGATACTGATAATATGTTGAATCATGAAAACACTGAGGATTTTCTTTTAATGAGCTGATAATACTTGTAGATTATTTGAAAATACATTTTTCTGTTTGATTAATTTTACTTACAATATTTCCTCATGAGTCTTAAACTTAAAATCAGTGTTTTTAAAAACTGAGTTTTTCTACATAATTTTCATTTGGAAAATGGTGACTATGTAGAAATGGTTGAGTAGCTCCTATGTTTCACATTCCTTTGAATAGCAAACACAAGCTACAGCCCATCTTCCTAACGACCCAATGACCCCTACTTCCTGTAAAGCTCAGCTCAAGATTTACGGGTCTTTGGAGGATGAAGCAAAAAGCAGTCATATCAGCTTTAATGTGTCACTCTACAGCTGCCTCCATATTCAACTCTCACATCCAAAAGGACCCATAATTTTGAGATTAGCTAAGTCTATGAGATAATGCATCTGATTTCCTTAGCCCTCTGTTTTGCGTTGCCAGGGAGTTATAAATGCTGGCCAATGTTTATGCTCACTTCAGGATACTATAATCAGTCTTTAGAGATTTGAGTGATAAGTCTTGCAGCCTTGAGGAAAGATGACTTACTTATCTAGATAAATACAGACACAGGGAAGATAGGGTGACTAAGTAAAACAGATGGGGTGTAAAGTCTGGTGCAGAGAAGGCAGATTTCCCAGAAGGAGCCATATAGTTACAAAATAAGAACTTTTAAATGATCCACTTCTACTTTCTCACTTGAATGATTAAACAAAATGTATAGAAAACACAAGATCCCAACCAAACCAAACCAAACCAAAACAAAATGAGACTTTTTGCAAGGTCACTGTGGATGTGAGCTGAAGTGAACTCAGAATGACATGACTATGTTACTCATTAGAAAACCTCCTGGTGTACAGTGACTCACAGAAAATATGTTACAAACACCCTACACTCAGGGAGTCTGAGATTCTACATTATTTAAAAACAGAATACATCAGAAGACAG
Source organism: Mus pahari (assembly GCF_900095145.1). NCBI lineage: Eukaryota > Metazoa > Chordata > Mammalia > Rodentia > Muridae > Mus > Mus pahari. The sequence goes on from NC_034610.1 coordinate 11,796,574, forward strand.
AGATCCACAATCAGACAGAAAGATAGCTACTGGCAAGCAGAAGATACTGGCTCCTTTTAAATTACTATTGAGAGACTTGTGATAATGTGAGACTACCGTCAGTGCACATATAGACACCTTTACAAACACCTTTACATATACTTTTACACACACACACACACACACACACACACACACGACTACGCTGATGGTTCAAATCACAGACACTTGTATAACAGAGGTGAACAGAGCCTCTGTAGTTAAGGCTCAAGGCCTAGAGTGCATACACCAAGTACAGGCTCTGGCGGCCTGGATCAAGCTAGTATGGAGGTTGGAGCGGCAGATGGAAGAAGAGAGCAAAGAAGCAGGGGGATCCGAGGAACTAGCACTGTATCTACAGTGTCTTTTTAAAAAATCTAAATCTTTCAGATTTTGGAAGCCACAAGGACTATAAGGATTCAAAAAGAAGTAGACTTATATACTTATTAGATATGGTTTCTATTGGAGTATGTTAATGGGATCCAATGGCAGTTTTTTTTTTTTTAATGAATTAAAGGTTTTCAAGTATATGGAGAATGTTGCTGATGTCCTCTGACTAAACTCAAATTATTGTGTATTATATGACCATGCTGAACCTGTAAGATGTGTGATATTATTATACATGTTTATGCAGTAACACATTTATGTCTGTATGAATATACCTTCCATCAATATCTATGGCAATATGTTGATAGAAGTAATCTTTTCATAATGTATTGTACATAGCAGGGACTTGTGACTATGTAAAAATATATATGTACAATAATATGCATTTAATTCCTATATAGAGTAAAATATAAATATAAGAACATAGGATATAACTTGATGTTAGAATGCTTATGTAGCATATATGAGGAAACTCTGCATTCCATCCACATCACCAAATATAGAACAAACCAATTATCAAACAAAACTGCATACAAACTGAATCAATCTCAGTTGGTTTTTGTCAAACCTAAGTATTTACAAGGATAACCTGATAGGTACAGCCTGTCACTTGAATCAGAACTGCTTAGGTCTCATGTATGGAGGACTTGACTCAGTAGACCAAAATATAGGTAGGAAGTTATGGTTTCAAAAAAAATCCCCAAAGAGGTAATTTATCATTCTTGACCTTTCAGAATAACTGACTCCCTGTACCTTCTTTTGCCACAACACAGATCTCACATGCAGAGCTTATGCACCAGACAGCTTGAATATGAGAACTGTACCGAGGAAATAAAGCTCTCAAGTCTTGTGTTGGGACAGACACCTCGTGGGACTATTACCTAAATATCCGGGTGAAAAAAAAAAGCAGTGTAGAGTTTCCTGGATCAGCACGTGGCACCCTTGGGACATGTCTGCTGTGTTTCAATTATGTCTGCAGCCCCAGTGTCTGGTCCAAAATTTCGTCGTGAACAATTGCTTCACAAAGGAAGGTATCATGCTTGTTTGGAATAGTGGCCATTTTATAATCGCCAAGCAACTGGAAAGAGAGCCCTGAAGAAAATGAACTAAGTGAAGTATTAAGACTTGATACTTAGTACTTTCTTAGTGACTGGAGTTTTAACTAGCCTTTAAAAGGTCAGTACAGAAAAGGGAAGCGGTGTATTTCAGTACTTAAACATATTGTGAACAAGTGTGGTTTTTCTTTGGAGTTCTTTAGATTCTTTTTTTAAATCCAAGAAGTCATACACACACAGACATAATACACAGTCATTTTGTTTTTTGGGTTTTTTTTTGTTTTGGGGGGGTTTTTTGCTTTAAAATTAATGAGAGATGAATGCTACTTTCAAAGGATTCACAGGAGAGGTTGCTGAGATAAGTGGAACCCAGAAGTTAGTCATTTCATCTTGTTTGGTGATCATCCTACTGAAAAGGGGGAGGATCAGATCCCTTTGGTTCTATGTCTTAAGAGAAAAGATGAAGACTTACATAATTGAGTTACCACCTTACGGGTCTTAGGTCTAGGAATTCAAGAAGAGGATAATCAATTATGAGAAAGAAGTTATCCGAGAGAACATGAGATGAGTTGTTACTAACCGTAGCTTGACAGTCACTGGTACCTATTTCCTCTCAAAGGACATATTACAGGAATTTTACTGTTCATATACCCATGACTGTAGAGTAATAAGATTGAGTTTTGTCTGGCTTTTAAGAAGTTCTTTTCATTATATTATAGGCACTTCCTGCCCTTTTACTACTCTTAAGGAAAGTAAGATGTTTGTTCTAAACCACTAACTGGTTTACCTTTAAGGAAGTTAGAAAAGGAAACTGACATGTACTTAAACTGTTTTAAGAAATACATTTTTATATTTTTGCCAGAAAAATATTCAACTGGGTAGCTACAGAAACTGTAGTGTTCTCAGACCAAAAAATAAAATAATCTATAAATATTTAGTAAGGAGATGATGTTTGTGGGAAGACCCATCACAAAGTATAGTCTATCCATACTTTAGGATCTCTCTCTTTCTCTCTCTCTCTCTCTCTCTCTCTCTCTCTCTCTCTCTCTCTCTCTCTCTGTGTGTGTGTGTGTGTGTGTGTGTGTGTGCTGCAAAGACATTTATTTGCTTAGATGGTAATATGAACTTTTATGGTATTTCTCTTCGGATTTAGAGTTTGAATAAAATCAAAGAAAATGTTTTCTAATTTTCCACAATCCATAGGGAGCTCATGTTCCCAGTCTTGCTTATAGCCCAGACTCTGATACACTATGTCCCTTCTCTCTGTGGAGAGCAGGTGATGCTTCATCCCTTGGAAATCTAGTTATCACATGGGTAATGAAAACTGCTGAGAAATGCAGGGAAATCATGAAAACAGTGAAGGTTACTTACACAACACACCAACTGCTGAATCTCAATGATGTCAGCTACCAGGATAGCACACACATATTTGTTTTCACCGGAGAAATCTTAGCTAAAGCCCCTGTCATACTATGGCCCAATAGTTCTTTTCCACATTGTTTTGAACAAAAGAATACTACCAAGGCACACTGTCTGTAGCTAAAACATCCCGTAAGAACATGTGACATGTAGAGAAAAAGTCTCGAGCTAAGCATTTGTTTGGATTCAAAGAGGAAATGACCATTGTGAAATTTCTGAGGAAAAAAAAATAGTTTGGGGGAATGACTTGGAAGGCCAGAAGATATTCTGTTCTGTTACAGCTGCTTAAACATCCGCTCTGAATTAAGACATTGGAAGGATTTCTTTGCTTTATGGCCATGATGCAACTCAGCGGTTTCAAATTTTAACTAAGGACAAACCCGTCTTGAAAACAGGTCTGCTCTCCACCAGCTCTTTAGAAAAGAAAATGTTTGGCTTTCTCCAGTCTGTCAATCTTGTGGAAAGAAAATGCCACCAAGGTACCTTTTATAAGAATCTGGGCTCAGAAACAGCTGTGTAAATCATACAATAAGATTTTCCCTCTTTAATTCAACTAGCCTTTGAGTCTACAGGCAGTTTTAGACACATTATAAAACAGACTCACACTGAATCCCAATGTGGAACCATGAACGCCTGTTCAGAATGGAGGAGCAAAATCAGCTGTGATCATAGAAGCAAAGCTGTCTCGGAGTTCTCTGCTTGTTCATAAATAGAAAGAAAAAAGTGCTCCAGCCCCGTTTCTGGAACACACAGGGAAAAGTCCTTGAGAGATGATATGGAGGGTATTAGTCTTTCATGAACTAATATTCTTTTCCTGTCAGTTTGAAATGAAAGAAGGTTTTAAATCCCCAAATGAGAAGCTGAATAAAGGCTTCACAGTACAGAGCAATAACAAGCGAATTGCTGAAACCAGTTTGAATCCCAGAGTGGCAGGTAACGGTATATCATTTCCTTCTCCTTTAAAGGGTCCCCTCCCTGACCAGAAGCAAAATAAAATAAATAAAATAAAATAAAATAAAATTTGTACTTAGACTTTAACCAATCATGTGTGAATTTTATCTACTATTTTTGTCACAGACTCTACTTTCCTTTCTTCTACATTCATTGCTTGGTCAGAATTGAAAAATGATTGAAAAATATCTTTACTAAGAGAGTACATTTATTTATTTTTAAATTTTTATTATATTGATGTATGAATGTGTAACAAAAAATCTACCCTGTTAAACTGTATTCTTTAATACACTTTTATTTTAATTCATATAGCAATTCTTGGTGTTTATGGAATACAGTATAACATTTCAATGCATGTATGCAATGTATATGGACAAATGAGAATAATTGGAAAACCTATCAAATCAAATAGTTATCTTTTTTTTTTTCTGTTGGTTTATTTCAAATCCCCTTGGATCAAATCAGAAATGATCTAAGGATGGAGTCATGTGAGAAGAATTCTGAGTATTTGTAAGAAGACTCTAAGAAAACAAGACAAGAGTCTATGACCTCCATTTCTTCTAAAAACCTCAAATTGTCCTTGGATCATGCGGTTTTTGCTACTCCTAGGAGTCATGGGTAGGAGTGAGTTCACTTCAGATTAAATCTGGCTATTCTTATTTGTTTATATGCCTCTATAGAAAAGCACGTTTTTACCACATAGAGCTTGCCCTTGTGATTGTACACTTTACTCATGTGACCCTTCCTAACCCTAAGAGTATAAATTGTATGATCCTCTGAATAAAGATGGCTATGGCATGAGACCTTAGCTCACCTCATTTTTCCTCCCCATTCCTCTAGGTCCTACCACCTTTAGAGTAGTAAAACTCTGTTAGCTGCTTAAAACAAACAATTAGCATTGTCCCTCATAGTTGTCCTTTGCTGGAGAACACTGGGGATTTTCCTCCAATCCACTTATAGCCTAGGCCATTAGCCATTGTCTCCATTCCTCTACCATCTTCCAGACTGACAGTCATCATTTCTAGTAAATTTTGGTGTCCACATAGGTGAGAATGTGTAGTGTCTGTCATATTTTGTGAATGATTTATTTTAATTAACACAATACCCTCAGTTCCTTTCATGTTGCCACAGATTACAGAATCTCCTTCTTTCCATACCACGTAACATTCCATTGTGTATTTAAATGCACGTTCTTTATTCATTTGTCTGATGAAAGATTTTAAGTTGATTCTGAATTTGGTTATTGCTTAATAAACATGAACATACGAACATCTCTTTATCACAGAGATTTCAGTCCTTCAGTACACACACCCAGTAACTTAAGGCAGGTTCAAATGTTGGTAACTGAGGAGCCTGCATTATAACTCTTAAGGGTATGCATCCCTTCTGATAAACAATGGATCGGAGCTTTTCTCTCTGTCTCTCCATCTGCATCCAGATGTTGAGGAGGCAACAACCTCACCAGCTTTTGTGACTTTTTAAATTTTAATAACAGCTGTATTTGGGATTAGATTATTTGTCTTTTTGGGTTATTGCTGTTTTGACCATTTGTGCTACTAAACAAATTTTCAGATATAGGTTAGCCATTTATATATTCTTTTTTCTGTTTGAAGTCTTTTTATTCTGGAAGTTATAGTCTTGCTTGACAATCAGTTTATAGATTTTTTTTCTCATTCTCTAGGCAGCATATAATTGTGTATTTTAAAATTCCACTTGCCCAGTCTATACCTTTTAATTAAGACATTTAATCCATTTCCTTTCAAGGCTATTCCTCATATGTAAAAACTGACTCCAATATTAGTAGAGCCTGATTTCCTTCTCCTGTAATTTTCTGTATATGGCTTACATTTTTATCTTTTTATGCCTTCAGATGATAGTTATCAAATTTGTTTCTGTTGTAGGACTCTCTTCTGTGTTTCTTGGATGGCTTTAGTTTTGGCTTGACTTGGAATGAACATATTTATTTTTTGATATTTCTGAATGATAACCTACCTGAATTTAGTGCTTTGTGCTGGCAACTCTGTGTCAGGAGAGCAAATGTTGTCATGTTCTTTCCATCCCTCTAAAACTTTCTACTAATAATCTAGGAGTGGCTTTATTTTCACGTAGGTAACTGGGCTCTTCTCTTGCTGTCATATGATTTCTCTTTGTCTTGTGCTATGGATCGACTCTGAAATGTTTCCATGTTTTGACTTCCTTACTCCTGGCTTTTGGCACTATTCTGAAGCACATATCTGAAGCGCCACTATTTAGGCACTTTGGGGGATCCTAGCTGGTAGAAGTAAGCCACAGGTGTGAGCCTCTGAGGGCTATACCTACCATTGTTTTTAGTGATATTTTCTGCTTCCTGGGTTACTGATGTGTGAGGAAACTCTACCATATACTCCCTCCACCACCAGCCATCAGGTTTGACAAATGTCCAACACCACAGTGAACTGAAATATCTCTAAAACTGTGGGGAAATGTAAACATTCTTTTTGTCAGTTGTTTAGTTTGTAAGAGTAATGCCAAAGTAACTAACATGGACTGTGCCTCTGGCGGTCAGATTCCTCTTTCCCAGCAGAAACAGCAGTAATCACATTTGAATGATATAGAAGAAGTCGCAAAGGTGTTATGCACTCTTAGTGGTTCTTCACTCCCATCTCCTCCTCTTTCCTCCCCTCTCTTTGTTTCCCCTCCTCTTACATTCCCTCCTGCCCTTTCCTTTCCTCCGCAACAAATTATCTTTTTGTCATTACAATTCTTTGGTCTGCCTGGATTATTTCAAAAGATCTGGCTTCAATCTCAGGAATTATTTATTGTGGCTGATCAATTCTGTTTTATTATTTTTTATTTTAAATTTTATAAGCTTTATTATAAAAATCCCTAACCTTAATATATCACATATCAGAAGTAACTGTGCCCAATAGCTGTACACCTCTGAGTTTATATGCAATTAGAATAGTCATTTCAAAGGGATTCTGTGGTACTGTGTTATGGGTTCACCCAATGCTATTTGTATTTTGATGTTAATTCTGCTTCCTCAAGAGGGGTTGCTCTCCCCACCAGAAATAGCCCATCACCAAGTATTCAGGTGATCTCATGTGATTGGGCAGTGGAGGGGAAAGGTGGGACTGGAAGTTTGAGAGGTGGCATGTGGAGAGAGGAGAAGAGGAGAGAGGGGAGGAGAGAGGATGGAGGAAGAGGAGGAAGATGTGATGGATCTGAACTACTACCTAGGAGAAACCACAAGTAGCAAGAGGTCTTATAGCTGGGGAAAAAGTTAGTATAGTGCTAGATCTGCCCAATCTAAGCATATAACTTATAATAACTGAGTTGTGTGGTTTTTATATGGGCTTATTGGGTTGGAAATTCTAGCAACCATGCTGTGTGGGATTGCACTTCATTCTTTCTTTTTCTTCTCTTCATAGGTATAAATGCATAGTGTGACCCTGAGAATCTTCCTTAGTAAATTTTCTTCTTTATCACCATACTTTTCTTTTTTCAGATTCTCTCATTCAAATCCAGAGATCATAGTTTAGCTCCTCTGGCTAGTATTGCCTGGGTTTCTTGTGTCTCTGACTTTAGAGGATGGAGTTATAGCTGGGTACTCATATTTGGTATTAAATGCTAGGGACTGGAATTCTGTTCTTCTTGCTTGTGCTGAGTCATCTCCCAGCCACTGCACTATACTTTTTATTTTATATGTTGAATTTTTTATATAAGATTTATATTTGAGTATTTTATAATCTGCATCTTTGATAAATTTCTCATTTGTATTATGAGTTGTCTTTATACTCTTACTGAATTGCCTATTTGTGTTTTTATTTTATTACATTCCATTATTTTCTTAAAACTATTATCTGATTTCCTTTTCTTTGGGCTCTAGTGCTGCTGCACAGTTATCACGTTTCTTTTGAGGATTCACAACACTTCTTTCTCCATGTTTCTTGATTTTTTTTGAATTGGTGTTTGTGTGCCTGGCATGTCAACTACTTCTACTAATTTTATAGGGTATACTTAGATATTTGTTGAGGTTTCCTGCTGGAAGCTCTGTTGCTTGTCATGGCTGTGGGCTTACTATTTTCAGTGTGTTGTGTGTGTTTGTGTGTGTGTGTGAGTTACTGCACTGTAAGTTACAGATCATAGTGCTGAAAAGGGTAACAGGTGATTGGCAGTCTGAGAACCATATAAAAGCCAGGCCACAAGAGAGTTCCTGTCAGCATCCTTAGATTGCATGGTTAATATTTTGGGGCCTTTAGGTGCCACTCTAGTCATTATAGGGTCTGAACTATTCCCTGGGACCTACAGGACAGGCAAGATTACCTCTCTGTTTTGGGTGACTCTGTGGCTGTCTGAATGTATTCCAAATCTTAAGGTATACAAACAGAGTTAATCATTGCTTTCCAGGGCCTCTGTTGGTCAAGTTCCTCAGGACAATTGTTTGTCATCTTTCCAAGGCCAAGAGTAGGCAGACAGATGTCTGCTTCTTGAGGACAGAAGCCCCAGCCTATCAAGCCGGTTGGAACTTGGCTGGTAAGATGGCCTAAAGAGCAAAAGATACTTGCTCCCAAGACCCACACTGTAGAAGGAAAGAACCAATTACCTAATGATGTCCTTTGATCTCCACACAAGCACTGTGATGTCTGGATGTACCACCTCTTAGAACACATTCACATACTCAACAAATATATAAAAGTTTAAAAAGTTATGTGTGTTTGGCTAATCTGCTGCTTTGGGGGCTAAGATTATGTAGGTTTGTCTGCCTGATTGGTTCTTATGCACAGTTGGTTAAGCTGTCCAGTGTTTTCCCAGGGGCCTCTACACGTAACCACTCAGGGTCTCACTGGCCTGAGAGAGAATCCTCAATAGGAGAGGACACAAGAGGAGCTGAGCTTTTCATAGAAATGCAGGGCAGTAGCATAATCTCTTTACATTATCCTTATAAGTTCACACCTACCATACCTGGCCTCTTTTCACACTAAACCACAATCTATGAGGGTATAGACGTTCCCGTCATAAATGCTTCTCGTATGTGTAGTGCAAATGAACACTCCTGGGGGATCGTTTGCTTTCCCCTTTCCTAATAAAGACTCTCTTATTTCAAAGTTGGTCTCAAAACACTGGATGTAAGATGTCATGTGCTTAGTTCTTTTCTGCAAAAGGGTCTTGTGTTCTCTGTGTTCTTCAATGTCTCTGCCACATCTCCAAGGTATGTTGGCAATTTGATTCCAAAAATAGATTGAAAGAGCTAGTACTTTTCCACTTGTTTTTGCCTTTTGTTATGAAATGTGCAAAGCACATGTAGTAACTATCTTATTTACTCTTCTTAACACAAAATGTAAATATTTAAAATAAAATATACTCTTGTTGGCTACACGTGGAACATGGTATAACAGGTCACTAGGGGTCATTTATCATTTTGCTTAAACTGAAACTATGTCAGTGTGATAACATGGCCAAGGACAGAATTACTGCTATATGGCAGCAACACCTTATGGGCATTGGCATTTTAACTGTTCCACATGTGAGTTCTCCTACCATTCTTTATCTATCTATCTATCTATCTATCTATCTATCTATCTATCTATCCATCCATCCTTTGGCCTAAAACTGCTTATATTCTAATGTTAAGTGCTGGCATCTAGGATTTGCAATCAGAGCATAGCCTTTGGAACTCAGCCCCCAGTTAATTCTGATTGGTAAATAAAGATGACAGCAGATAATAGCTGGAAAGAAGAGTCTTAGGCAGGGTTTAGGCTTCCCAGGGTAGAGACCAAAAGGAAGGAGTGTGATGGACAGAAGTGGCCATGGGACAGATAAGAACATGCAGGAGAAAAGCCAGAAGAGCTGCCATGTGGAAAGAGCCAAGAAAACGTGGCCCAGAGCACTGCTCAATTGGGTCAAGAGCAGCCAAGATGAAACACAAAAATAATGTGGCAGAGGATGGCCTTGTTGGACATCAGTGGGAGGAGCGGCCCTTGGGCCTGAGGGGGTTCAATGCCCCAGTGTAGGGGAATGACAGGGCAGGAAGGCAGGAGTGGATGAGTGGATGGGTGAGCACCCTCATAGAGGCAGGGGAGGGTGGATGGGATAGGGGATTTCTGGATGGGAGACCTGGAAAGGGGAATAACATTTGAAATGTAAAAAAAGAAAATATCCAATAAAAGAAAAAAAAAGAAGTAAGTATTAACTTGGAGTTATCAATAGGTAAGTGGATTCTAATAGCATGGAATGTAGGCAGTTACCTAGCTATTATGCTACTTAAGATATTTTAAAATACAAGGCTATATACGTCCAAGAACATAACTAGTCAAAGATGGGAATGAACTTCACACCGGGATTTATTAGTTATTAACTTCTCTTCTACAATCTATCACTCTATCACTCTGTCTATCTATCTATCTATCATCTATCTGTCTATCTATCTATCTATCTATCTATCTATCTATCTACCTTCCTCTTTCCCTCTCTACTATCAACTATCCATTCATTCATCTAACATCTCAAAATCTTGCTATGTTGCCATGATATCCTTAAACTCTGGCACAAGCAATCCTTTGGTTTCGTCCTCTAAGTAGTCAGGGCTACAGGCATATTTCACCAAACACAGCAGCATATGAGTTCAAAAGCTCTGTTTGAAGTATGTTTGCTTTGTGCTTAGTGCAACTGTACCTTTCAGTTTCTCATCCCTCTCTTATGGGAAATAACAGGTTGGAGAGCAGATGAAATATGACTGTAGATCAGGCATTTTGTGTGTGTGTGTGTGAAATTGACTCCGTGTGTTCTGTGCATCTCACCTTCTACCTCACCAGATTTTACAAATAAAATTTAACTGTTTCTTTTTATGTGGAAGACACATAACTATAGAATTGTGTTTTAACAATATGAACTAACCAGTACCCCCTGAGCTCGAGTCTCTAGCTGCATATGTAGCAGAAGATGGCCTAATCAGCCATCACTGGGAAGAGAGGCCCCTTGGTCTTGTAAACTTTATATGACCCAGCACAGGGGAATGCCAGGGCCAAGAAGTGGGAGTGGGTGGGTAGGGGAGCAGGGGCGGGGGAAGGGTATAGGGAACTTTCGGGATAGCATTTGAAATGTAAATAAAGAAAATATCTAATAAAAAAAAAAAGAATTGTGTTTTAAGCAAATCATTACAGAGCAATCTCCCTTTCAATTTAAAGGTCTAAAGGGTTGTGTTTGGGCTTTAATATCCTAAGATATTAGAACATTAATATCCGAAGGAACCAAGCACCCTGAGAATACCCCAAGACAACCTAGGGTGACAAATCAAGGTAGGTTTCAGATTTTTGATGTCAAAACTGATGAGAATGCAGGAATTCTTGATGGGAAAACATACAAACCGTCAGGAGGAAAAGGTGTGGTGTTGGATGTATAGGGTGGCCCTGGCAGAGGGGAAACCATGATCAGAATATATCATATACCAAAAATTATTTTCTGTAATGAACATTACATACTAAGTCAACACCCTTGGAACATACACCTATTGCTCCAATCATTAAAATAAAAAATAAAAAGAGAAACAACAAACCCACAGATACAAAGAGAAAGTTCAATGACCCAGCTTCTTGTCCCTCACCGGGATATTAATTTTGGACAGCTAAGTAGTATTCAATAGTAATCAGCAATTAATGAGCACCAGTTAAAAGTCAGGCACGGGACCTGAACCCAATCACACAGAGTCAATAAAGACCTGGTTCCTAAGGAGACTGTATATATATATAATGTCCTCAGTGGAGTGCTGCCCATCTGGCTTGGAATCTGTCATTATATGCGCAGCAGGTGGTGCAATCTTTCCTAGTCTAGTTTTTAATTCTTCAATACGTGCCAATGACTCTGTTAGGAACTTAACATTGTTTCCCAGAGGTAATCCTCCCAATAAGTACTGTAGGTTAAACATCATCTGCCTCCACTGACACTCAAATGAACCAGAATTCTAACAACAACTAATAAGTTTGTTTCAAATCTCTTATAAATGGCAAAGCTGTTACTGGGATGTATTCCAACCAAAATGAAGCCATCAGCCTTTCATTCGAGCAAAATATGCAACTAATATGCTTAATCTTATGGTTATCAATTTTCTCCTATCTCTTTTGCTTTAGAATTTATTTATACAAAATGGAAACATGAGAAATGATCATGAAAATTGTTTATTTCTCTTTAAGGAAATTGTTCAAATTGTATGGACACTTATTTGGAAGATAATGTATATTTCCATTTCACAAATATGTTTGCACATTTAAGAGGGAGGAATCAAGGGAAGGAGAAAGGAGCAAAGAGGGAGAGGGAGAAGTCAGAGGTGGGGGAAGGAGAGAATCAACAGCTAGCTGTAAACATGACACAACACTGTGGGAACCTGCGTTATATTATTAGTATTTACATTCTGATTATAGTGCAGATGAAGAACACAGCTTCTACATGAATTCATTGTTTTTAATAGCTGAGTAGTACTCCATTGTGTAAATGTACCACATTTTCTGTATCCATTCCTCTGTTGAGAGACATCTAGGTTCTTTCCAGCTTCTGGGTATTATAATTAAGGCTGCTATGAACATAGCGGAGCATGTGTCCTTATTACCAGTTGGAAGATCTTCTGGGTATATGCCAAGGAGAGGTATGGCTGGATCTTCCGGTAGTACTATGTCCACTTTTCTGAGGAACTGCAGACTGATTTCCAGAGTGGCTGTACAAGCTTGCAGTCCCACCAGCAATGGAGGAGTGTTCCTCTTTCTCCACATCCTCGCCAGCATCTGCTGTCACCTGAATTTTTGATCTTAGGGATTCTGACTGGTGTGAGGTGGAATCTCAGCATTGTTTTGATTTTCATTTCCCTGATGACTAAGGATGTTGGACATTTTTTTTAGGTTCTTCTCAGCCATTCAGTATTCCTCAGTTGAGAATTCTTTGTTTAGCTCTGAACTCCATTTTTTAATAGGGTTATTTGGTTTTTTTGGAGTCTAACTTGTTGAGTTCTTTGTATATATTGGATGTTAGCACTCTATCAGATTTAGGGTTGGTAAAAATCTTTTCCCAATCTGTTGGTTGCCTTTTTTGTCTTATTGACAGTGTCCTTTGCTGTACAGAAGCTTTGCAATTTCATGAGGTCTCATTTGTTAATTCTTGATCTTACAAGATAAGCCATTGGTGTTGTATTCAGGAATTTTTCCCCTGTGCCCATATGTTTGAGGCTCTTACCCACTTTTTTCTCCATAAGTTTCAGTATTTCTGGTTTTATGTGGAAGTCCTTGATCCACTTAGACTTGTACAAGGAAATAAGAATGGATCAATTAGCATTATTCTACATGTTAACCACCAGTTAGGCAAGCACCATTTATTGAAAATGTTGTCTTTTCGCCGGGCAGTGGTGGCGCACGCCTGTAATCCCAGCACTTGGGAGGCAGAGGCCGGTGGATTTCTGAGTTCGAGGCCAGCCAGGTCTACAGAGTGAGTTCCAGGACAGCCAGGATTACACAGAGAAACCCTGTCTCTAAAAACCAAAAAAATAAAATAAAATAAAATAAATGCTGTCTTTTTTTTTCTACTTGATGGTTTTAGCTCCTTCGTCAAAGACCAATTGACCATAGGTATGGTGGTTCATTTCTGGGTCTTCAATTCTATTCCACGATCACAGCTCCTTCATTATCACAGTTATAGAGTTGGTGGGATCTGGGAGACGTGAGTTGATAAAGAAGGTGGACTAAAGTCTCTTACAGTAGCCACCTTCATTAAGAGCCTCAGACAATTTATACTAAAAGGCTTAAAAATAAAAGGTCACATGAGTAAAGTTCTCACAAGTTCAAGGTGTATCCAATCACAAGGACAAAAACATCTTCTGCCATAGTGGTATAGAAAGGATAGTTTAAACATTTCATTGAACAACAACAAGAAGCAATAATGAATAACCAGAAGTAAGCTCAGTCTGATATGCCACACCCGGGAGGAACACGGAAGCACATTCCGGGAGCAATTGCATAGTTTGAAGAAACTGGGATAAGAAGATTCCTGTCTTGTTTCTTGGAGCTTTCTCACAAGCACTTAGAATTCACCTCACATGACTCCGTTCTTGGACTGTGTTCCTACATGTCATATGTTAATATTAGCAAAGTGAAGCATGACTGAAGTTAATAAATCCAAGTAATAATGTGTTTCGCCTCTCAGCAATCTACCAATATTCTAGAAAAAGGGAAAATAAGTCACAATCATATAACAGACTTGATTTTTGACTGTTAAGTTTCTATTTCTTCTCATTGTACACATTCTTCCTAAAAACTTTTCTTTGAAATTAATTAAGAAAGCACTCATAGAAGTAAGCAAAACTATATTGCTTAAAGATTTTTAGTATTATTAATTCAATGGTTTATTTGCTTTTCATACCTATATATCTAAAAATAGAGTAGATACAAAGATAATGAATGCAAAACTCCCTCCAAAGCCTGAAAAAATGATTTTTGGTTCTTTTATGTTTCTTTTCATAATTCATAGATGTTCATGTGTTTAATGAAATATGTTGTAGAGCTTGAATGTTTATGTAAATATTATAACTTTAAATGATCCCTAAGTCACTTACAATGCCTTTGATAATATGGATGCTCTTTTAACTTTGTTATCTTACTTCATGTATTTTGGTGAACATCTTCATCTTTAGATTATATTGTTTAGAGGATAACAAGAGCATAGGATGTTTTTGTTCAATACAGATACTATTTTTCTTTTCTATTTAGTTGAATCTGCACATGAAGAACCCAAAGACAACAAAGCTGCCTACATTTTAGGTTCTCATGAAATATTTAATACCCTAAACAATGTCATTGTATACTGACCTCTTCTTAGTCTTACACAGATATCCACTTGATACTCAGTTATTTATTTATTTTAGAGAGAACTGAGGGATAATTACCAACAAGAAACAATTTGAAAATTTGTCAGTGTTATAAGTCATTTTAAAAGAAGATTAGACTTCATTGCTATCCCTCAAAAATGCTAACAGAGATAAGGGTGAGCAAATATAGAAAATATATTTATTATTGAACAAATACTTATTTGCCATTTAGTAAGGAAGTAGTTTGTCCTGAGAAGAAAACAAGTTTAGAAAATGTACTGTGGATTACTCAAAGGTGAGCAATGAGATCGGTGTTGCTAGAGCAAAGTGTGTTGGCCATGATGATGGAGATGAAACCAGATAGTACTCACTCAAGGCATCATGCCTGGACATCACAGTGAGGACACTGATCCCACTTCTGAGGAGGCTCAGTGTCCTCACTGTGGTAAGGAGGAGTCCAAACGTTGGTCCTCCAAGACAGTGCCTAATCCAGTCTAATTTGATATAGACCTGCTGCTACTTGTTCTCATGAATGTCCTTCATCTATGACTTGTGTCTTTATATCAGTACATATTGTCTCACAAGCTGACATTACCTTTCATCTATGACCTACATCTTTATGGGAAATGTATATTATTGAGTCTCAGAGACTGACCTGTAGTTAGCAATACCAGATATTGCCAGTTACTTGTCCAAATGGATTTCTCTACATCATTGTCTATCGCCGCTAGTACTTTCTTGCAAATGAAAGGAGTCGAATGTTTCAAGAATAATGCTAAGTCATTAAATACCTTCACTATTTTCAAGTTTGGTCAGCTATGTTTTTGTCCTTTTAAAAAAAAGCCATTTTAGCCGGATGTGGGAATCCATTAGGATCTGAGGTGGCATATCCTTCATAAGAGGTCAGCTTGGAAAACACATGGAAAGCCTGTTTCAAACAAACAAACAAAAACAAGTGAACAACAACAAAATAAAAACAAAATAAGAACAGTTCTGTGTCACAGGTTAGAAAATAAATTTTGAGTTTTGACCAAAAGCATTATAAGGTAAATCAGTTATTAGTCCTTAGCATTTTACCTGTCAATTCAGAAAAAGGTTTTACTAATAGATTATTCTGAATGTTATTGTTGCATGATTTTAGACCATTCAAAATCATATTTAAGATATAATCAGTTATATGCAATTTAGGAGATACAGAGACAAAATGTTAATTTGTACCTTAGATAGGCAACTTTCTAGTTTACATTTGATGGTAATTAAAGAGGAGGCAGCAGTTAACAAGCTGGGTTGTTTTCCTAAAAAGTCTACTTCTTACTGTGTGTTTAAATCTTGGACTTCTCAATGAGGCTTTATTTTTAACACAAACAAAGGCAGTGGAGACCTAACCTATGGAAAGCTTGGCCTTTAAAATAGATCATATTATGGGATGTTACCTTGCCATTTTTAACTTAGGATGAAAACAGTAAAGATGTACTTTGGGCCCGATGGGCTGTTTTTTGTTTTTGTTTTTAATTTTAAAATTTCTAGCTAGGCATGGTGGTACATGCCTGCATTCTTCTTCTTCTTCTTCTTTTTTTCTTTATTTACATTTCAAATGCTATCCCAAAAGTTCCCTATACCCCTCCGCCCCGCCCCTGCTTCCCTACCCACCCACTCCCACTATTTGGCCCAGGCCTTCCCTTGTGCTGGGTCATATAAAGTTTGCAAGACCAAGGGGCCTCTCTTCCCAATGATGGCCGATTAGGCCATCTTCTGCTACATATGCAGCTAGAGACACAAGCTCAGGGGGTACTGGTTAGTTCATATTGTTGTTCCACCTACAGGGTTGCAGCCCCCTTCAGCTCCTTGGGTACTTTCTCTAGCTCCTCCATTGGGGACCCTGTGTTCCATCCAATAGCTGGCTGTGCGAATCCACTTCAGTGTTTGCCGATGGGCTGTTTTTTAAAATAGAATGTTATTATACATAAAAGTTATATAAACATCTAATCACCATCAAATATCTTGGCAAAAGGCCAAAAATTATCTTTAGTTTTGTAAGAGCTGGATCAAATAAATAGGAATAGTAGGGCATTTGTCAAGGAATAAGTGGAACTGGCATTGTGAACAATGATAATGGTCAAGTAGGAACAGGTGACCATTTAATGCTACTATACCCCCCAGCTGTAGCTGAACATTAAAAATATCACATTTACTGGAAGTAACACATAAAATAAAGGTTTAGAGAACTTACATCAGGTATTCAATCTTGCAAACATAGCATACTCCAGACAATATTTATATATATTTTTGATTGTCAAATTATTATTGCTACTGGAGTTGTTGCTGGTCTCTGGTATGCTGACAGATATCCTATAATACATTGAGAAGCCGTACAGAAAATATTTACCCACTTCCAGGTATTAAGAGTGCCTATATAGAAACAGTGAACACAATGAATGTTTTTGACATAAAAACATATTTTTTCCAAAAATAATTGAAGTCAAGATTAATGATTGTAATGTCCATACACTCTCAGTAGATAGTACTGGAGTGCTAAAAGCATTTTGTATTTCTATCCTAAGATGAAGGCCGACAAAGTAGTGACTGCGCTTCATGATGCACTATACAGTAATTACAAGCACCAAGTTAGATTAAACACATATTACTATACTCAAACTTGAGCACTCTTTTAAAAAGTAAGAGGTAAAGTAAAATGTTAAGACAGTATTTTAGAAATATAGCCATTAAAACAATCAACACTGCACATATAAAACAATACTGTATAGTTTTTTGAAAACAAAAACAAATAAGAGCTGGAAAATCCTCACTGGCTTATCCTGATTGGTTGGTTCGTTGGTTAGTTGGTTGTATTCCTTCCACAGTTCTCTACTTTCTCTTTTTAGGGTATGATACACTGTGAATTGAGATTTATGATTGCTCCAGTGCTCATCTGATACACTGCAGGGCCATGATGCTAAAAATATTAACTCTAAATAAGAATACTCAAAATTATTATTGATGGCAATCCAATAGAATTTTAATTATACATATCACACAGATTTTTTTATTCTGGAAAGATATGAAGGAAATAATTGTTTTAGACAATAAATGTTTCTTAGATTACGAAAATTCAGAATCCATATGGAAAGGGTATACTGCTCTGAATGAAAGGGAGCAAGTGAATCAGGAATTATACAAATCATCACATATTAGTTGTTAGAACATTAAGTTACACTTTCTGCTAAGAATTGAATTACACAAACCATCACATATTAGTTGTTAGAACATTAAGTTACACTTTCTGCTAAGAATTAGAAAGCCAAGAAGCAGAACATGTGCTAACCCACTTTCAAAAGGGACCCACATCAAAATGTGGGAAGAGAGGTTGGGTGGGAAGTGTAAATAGTCTTCCAGAAGCCGAGAGACTACTTAAGACACCTTACTTTGGACCTAGACACAGTTTGTTAAGGTCAAGAACCAGTGAGCTTGAACAAAATTTTTAATGGCTAATGATCAAGGTTAAAAGGGAAAATATAGAATAGAGCAGGAGGACAGCTTGTTCAGTATTCTAGGGAGTAAACACATATTAAAACAAAGGAAGATTATTGGTGTCTTTTTTTTTTTTCCTAGCAACTTGTACAGTACTTTCTTTCACCATAAAGCTATTAAGGGGAGGAAGCATTGTGTCCTGTTTGATGTTGACTTTTCTATGTCTGCACCCAAAATGTGTGATGTCTTCAGTACACTTGGTGAGAAATCTTACTAGGTAGTTTTGGTGGGGAAGCAAGAGAAATGAAAATAGCCTGTGCTGTTTTGGTGACCTTTGAAGCTTTTGTGAACAATAACTCCAAGGGAGGTATCATATACATATATCATATCTGATTTTTGCTAATAAACCAAGTCTTCTATGAGCAACACTGTCCACCCTTGCAGATGAATTCTTTTCACACTGTTCTGTAAATTTTATTTTTAAATTAGCTTATATGAAGTGACAGGACCTTCTCACATATTCCTTCCCAAGACAAATCTGGCAGTGTTTTTCAGGAGCAACTCCCTTTTGAACTATTCCCCACAACTCCCTTCTCTATGAACAATGGATTACAATTTATTGAAATCCAACTGTGTATCTAATCTGTACTCACAAATACTGCCAAAGTCCTACTAATTCTCACATGCAATGTCAATTTTTTTTCTCACTTTGGACCATATAACATTGTCAAATATTCCCATGTTTCTAGATTGAACTCCTATCCTTTTTTTTTTTTTTTTTTTTTTTTTTTTTTTTTTTTTTAACTCTGTGCTCCTTTCAATTCTGGAGGAAGGTAAAAATGAAAAAATGAAAGAGTAAGCTTAAGAAGTCCATTAAAACATGGAGGAAGAAGGCCCTATGAGATTTACAAGACAGCCAGAATTTAGAAATGATCTAGACTTATATTTAAATTCAGAAGCATTCCACCCATTTCTATAGTCTCTATCAAAGTCCTCCCATATTTTTCTTACTCTACTGAAAATGTAAGCTCTGTCTAGAAAGTAAGGCAAGTGATACTTTGAGCATATTCCCCAGCCATATGAAATAAGCATGGAACAGTATTTTACTACACGTTTTCCTTCAGTAGCTAAATAAGAGCAGCACACCTTTGAAAATGTCCCTCACCTGTACCTTCTATTTATTCCCTGATACGGTGTGTGTGTGGGGGGGGGCGGGCGGGGAATTGTTATGTTTTGAATACTTCATTTAGTGTAGCTCTAATATGAATGTTATCTAATAAAAGTTCCTTAGTATTTCAAACAGAACAATCTTTGGGTAAAATCAAACTGTTTTCTTATCACTGTGGAACAGAAGAAAAAAAACCACATGAATAAAAATTCAACACTATCACTTTGTGCTTTAATTAGCTCTTCATAACAGGCTAAGTAGTTGGAAAATAGATCTTTGGCTAGAGCAATCTAGCAATTTATTAATATAAAGAAGGAATGATAATTTTTTGTTTACTAAATAGTAGACACTTAAGGAAGCCCAGCATCATTTGTAATTCTGTTGTCTTTGAGTTCTGGTCAGGCAATTGCTCCTGGTAGGCTTCGTTTTAGCTTTATGGTTTCCCCAGAGACATGGTAGGTTGCAAATAAATACTTTTTTTATAAGCTGTGAGCATAATTAAGAAAAATGGTAATTCGGTGCTGCCAAAACTTTGGATTATTAAATACATGTTAACAATAAATTGTTTTCTTTTGTTGTTTTTCAGTATTCCTTTACACCAGGATCTAGATAACTATCTTTCTCTGTTTACACAGTTTGTAATGTATACAACGATGATGATATGCTACATATTCAAAAGCTACATAGCTAGACAGTAGACCTGCATAGATACCTTCATTCCCAAGTATTGTTCCTCACTTTTAATATTCCATTTCTTACCTCTTCACTTTTATGCAGGATGAAATAGTTTCTCTACTCTACAGTACGTTACTTTGAAATATTTAAAAATAGTGAATGCTGTGCTATTAGATTTATTAATTATTCCGCTATATTTTATCTCATCCTTGGGATATGCATACCAAGTATAACCAAACAAAGATTTTTTTTCTTAAATAACCATAGGCTTTTAATTTGTTTTCTATGGGATTTTCTTTGAAACTTGACAAAATTAGTATTTTAAGTATGTTAGAAGAATTAAATTTTTAGAATTTGCCTTTTAAGAGTCCTATAAATCTTGTCTGAATAATTGTTCACTGTAGGAACTATAACCAGAATTCATACCTGGTTTCTGATTCAGGATAGAGAGAAGTAAAAGTGATTGTATCATGAGCAGTCCCCAAGCGTGACACCAGTGTCCTTTCAGGTGAGTTTGACTTATGGCCAGATGTGTTGCCAAGTCTGAGGTTAGGTGAAATGTGCTTAATTCAAATGCCACTATGAACAAAATGATTTGGAATCTTGGGATTATCTGACACTGTAGTTAAATTTCATATGTAAAAGTACAATTTCCACATGTAGACTGAACTTCAAATCTTGAATATATATTTAGAACAAATCTTGAACATATATTTAGAATAGTTAAATACATTCCTTAAGTAATTAATATTCTGTGCCACTTGATAAGTATATGGCTTTACATAAATTATTTTCATTTATAATCTTTAAAATACAATGTCTAAAATATGTGAAAAATTTCTGGACTCCTCTATCAATTACGTTTAGCTCTTCAAGAGGAAATAAAATATAGATTAACTAACTTTTGCCTTATATATTCTCTCTAATAATATAGACAATAGCTAAAAGTTGATATTTGTATTCTTAATAATTTGGAATATTATTTAACTCTTGAGCAAAAAAGGTCATCTATAAAAAGTTTGGCTGCAGATTCCTCAGATGAAATATATGGAGAAGATACTTTATAACAAATGCTTCATATTTAGTGTCTGAATGACAAGAATTTCTCTTTACATAATGATTCTTGGAGATGTACGAGATTTTTTTTCTTCCCTAACACCTCCTTTGGTTGATTTCATCTGTGGAAACACAGTAAGTCACCTACCCTCTCCACCTCTTTCTTTCTTTCACTTTTAGACAATGAAAAAAAAAAAAAAAATGAATGTTGTAAAGTCAATACCAATAGTATTGTGGTAAATCTCCAACCCAAATATGCCCCAGCAATGAAAACATGACTTAGTTAATATGAATACATGTTGTGCACCTAGATTGGGCAGATCTTCTGCTACACTATCATCTTCCACATCTATGAGACCCCTTAGACTTGCGGTTTCTCCAGGCCAAGTGCTTCTGCTCCACTTTTCTTTTTCTTCCTCCTCCTCCTCCGTGTCCTCTCTCTCCCATTTTCTCCTTTTTCTCTCTCCCCACCTTCTGTTCAACCTTCCCTTTATCTGCCCAATCATCAGCTCTCCTTTATTTTACAAATTAAAGTGGGAAGCAGGTTTACAGGAAATCACCTAAGTGCTGACTCATTCTTTGTCCACAGCCCCTCACAGGAAAACGGAATTAACATCAAATGTAGTTAGCCTCAGGGCTGTCCACAACACAATAGCTTAAAAAATAAAATACCTATGGAAAGCCATGTTGCAGTTATTGATGCTCAAAATCTTTCTAAAAGATAGGAGCAGCTCTTGGTTCTGTGAACGCTTGATGCCCCAGTGTAGGGAAATGCCAAGGCAGGGTGAGGGGAGTGAGTGGGTGGGTAGGGGAACACCCTCATAGAAGCAGCGGAAGGGGAAATGGGATAGGGGGTTTCTGGAAGGGAAACCAGGAAAGGCGATAACATTTGAAATGTAAATAAAGAAAATGACCAATAAAGGAAAGGAAAACAGATAAGAGATATTAATTGTCTGATTGTTTAGACAAACAGAGAGGAATGAGCAAAGCAATCAGAAGCAGACTTGGATTCAAACTCAGACTCCCTGGGAACAGGAGTAGGTGATAAGAATAGGAGAATAAGGCTTAAGGATGGCAGTAATGGGAGGCCTACTTGTCCCCAAACAGAGCATAAAATAAAGATGATCAAATGTGATCTTTGAGGTTTCACAGGAACTTAACAGTCACAGTACAAAGGTGAAGACAATCAATTATCAGCGGGCATAGAAAACAACAGCTGAATAAATCCTAGCACTCATGCCTTTTTACAGTGACCCCAGAATCCCAGTGGAAGATTTTCACTATTCTTTTTCCTAGTCTTCAGTTTTAATAGAAGCTTACATTTAAGAAGCCAAGATGATCTTAATTTATTTGGGGAATATTACATTAGTTTTCTCAGAATAGTAAAGGCCATGGAAACCAAAACCTTGCAAAATGAAAAACAACAGATGTCACACAGCTGCTCTTCATGCCATAGCTATGTGAGGGGAGTCCCGTGACCTTCACACTGGCAGTCCAGTGACCTACACACTGGCTTTGCCACTATTTCTAGTCAGCTGACCTTGGTGAATTTCCACAGATTATTTTTTCTCTTTACCAACTGGAAACTTTCCTTTTTTGACTTTTCTATTGTGTATTTGTGTAACTCAAATGGTTATGGATCTGAACAGAAATTCCCAAAAGATGAAATAAAATGGCTAAAATATCATGTAAAAATAGTTCATGGTCTTTAGCAGTTAGGGGAATGCAAATTAAAAAACAACTTTGAGATTTCCTTTTTTCCCCTGGCAGACTGGATAAGACCAACAAAACCACCTAGAACAAATTCTGGCAAGGATGTAAGGAAAGGAGAACCCTTACACATTATTGGTTTTGCAAAACTGGTGTAACTGCTATAGAAATTTGTGTAGATTATTCTAAAAAATAAGATCAATTGTATGACTCACTTATACTATTCCTTCATATATGCCCAAAGAACTTAACATTCTCCTCCACAAACATTTGCTTAGCAATGATTTTTGGCTGCTCTTTTCACAACAGTGAGGAAATGGAAACAATCTAAATGTTCTTCAACTGAGAAATGGATTAAAAAAAAAAACTTGTACATATAAATAATTGAATACTATTTAGCTATAAAGAAAAATGAAATCACAAAATTTGTAGGTAAATGGATTGAAGGTAAAAATACTATTCTGAGTGAGATATATATATATATATATATATATATATATATATATATATATTTCCCAAACCCCCTCCCCCACGATGTTTTCTCTCATTTGTGGCTCTTGGCTCCAAACCTTCATATGTGAGAGCACAACTTGGTACAACCACAGCAACCAGGAAAGTAAAAAGGGACAATGGGAGAATGGGCCAGATGGACATTTAGAAAGGAGGGTAGCTGGATATAGGTTCTATAAAGGGGAAGATGGGCAAAAGACCATGGAGGGGCTTTCCTCGGGAGGAGGGCAGTATGGGAGTTGATAGAAAAATAAATAACAATAAGGGTATTTCTTCATTTTATTGTATATTTACCTAAAATTACAGATGCACAAATACATATATGTTCATATACATACATGCAAATACATACATATACACATATACACACATGCATAGTTTAAATGAAGGCCCCTTGGTCTTATAAACTTTATATGACCTAGCACATGGGAAGGCCAGGGCCAAGTATTGGGAGTGGGTGGTAGGGGAGCAAGGGCGGGGGTGGGGTATAGGGAACTTTCGTGATAGCATTTGAAATGTAAATAAAGAAAATAATAATAAATAAATTAAAAAAAGAAAATATCTAATAAAAAAAGAAAAAAAGTTAAATGCATTATAAGCCATGGATGTTATTGAGTTTCATCCATTTAATAATATAAGATGACAAAACCCGAGGTTTTTTCTCCCTGTCTCCATAGAAAAAAATAAAAACAAAAAACAAATGAAAAAAAAATCTTGGTACTGGGCATAAGAAATATCCTTTCAAATTTTTGATTATATGTGCACAGTAACTCCAAAACAATTATAGGTTATTGATTTTGCCTTTGGCTAATTCACAGAATTCAGAAGTAAAGCCCCTATTACTTAGGATACCACCAATTTCAGACAGAGAATTAGAAAAAATATAACCTGCTCTGGCCAAGTTTTGGAGACTGATTTCATAGTACCAGAAGGTAATGATGCCAAGGAGAAAAGCTATTAATAGTCCTATCCAGATGTGATGTCTATGAACCACAACAATGATCAGTATGGAAAGAAACGATTAAACATGCAATAGTGACATTTATATCTTTGGAGCAAGCAATAGCTGTTGATTTGGACTTACGTCTCATTCAACAAGGAGGGATTCATGTCTGGTACTGTGAACCAAGCCAATTATCCAAGATAGGTGAGGAAATGGAACCTAACAGAGAGCCTACTATGGCCACTTGCCTAATTGTACTTTACCTATCTTTGGTACTGGTTAGTTTTATGTCAGCTTGACACAAGGTATGGTCATCAGAGAGGAGAGAACATCATTTAAGAAAATTCCTCCATAACATCAGGCTATATGCAAACCAGTAGGACATTTTCTTAATTGGTGATGGATGGGGGAGGGCCCGTCATAATATGGGTGGTGACTTCTCTGGGCTTGTGGTTCCTATAAGAATGCATTTGTTGAGTAAGCCACAGGGATAAGTCAGTAAGAAGTGCCCTTTCAGGGTTTCTGCACTAGCCCCTGCCTCTAGGTTCTTGCTCTGAGTTCCTGTCCTTACTTTCTTCAGTGATGAACTATGGATATGGAATCATAAGTCAAAGAAACCCTTTCCTTCCCAACTTGCTTTTGGTCATTGTGTTTCATCATAGCAATAGTAACACAAACTAAGACATCCTTATACCTACAAATTAATGTAGTTCTCATTTCACATCAAAGAAGCTTCTCTTTGCCTCAATTAGAGATAAGATTATAGAAGGAAACAAATGGTCAAACTGCAGAAAACAACTGACTGTGGTGTATTCCATGTCAACATCATTCCATCTATCATGCAACACCTATACCTAAAGTTCAGAGAAAATCATGGAAGGGAGAGAAGAAAGACTGTATGGACCAGTGTACCAAGACTTTTGCTGGGAGATTGCATCTTCATGTGTATCATAGAAGTTGTACTCATAAAATCTCAACACAATAGCTGTCCAAACAATATCTGAATAATGACAACACAAGTTGACATACGAATGTGGGTAAGAAAAATCTCACTGGCTACAACCCTAGAGAAAGAGAAATAGTTAATTATTGAATGCTGAGACAATGAAAATCAATCTTCCTCTAGTGAACTTCCCCAGTGGTTATCCAATATCAATTGGTAAGTCCTGAAAACATACACATAAGCAAACATGAATAGACTTAAGGACTTAGTACAGTACACACACACACACACACACACACACACACACACACACACACAC
>NC_034610.1:11822028-11879778 GCF_900095145.1 Mus pahari
CAGAGTTGTCACATTTTGGGTTTTCTTTATTGCTTCTATTTCCCTTTTTAGGTCTTGGATGGTTTTGTTCATTTCCATCACCTGTTTGTTTTTGTTCTCTTCTCTCTCTTTTAGGACTTCTACCTCTTTAGAAGTATTCTCCTGTTTTTCTTTAAGGACTTGTACCTCTTTAGAAGCGTTCTCCCGGATTTCTTTAATAATGCCCTTCTTTAAGTCCTCTACCAGTATCATGAGGTATGGTTTTAAATCTGGTTCTTGCTTTTCAGGTATTTTGGGGTATCCAGTACTGTATGAGTTGGGAGTGCTAGATTCTGATGATGGTGAGTGGTCTTGGTTTCTGTTAGTAAGATTCCTACATTTGCCTTTAGCCATCTGGTGATCCCTGTAGTTAGTTGTTATAGTTGTCTGTGGTTGGAGCTTGTTCCTCCTGTGATTCTGTTAGCCTCTGTCAGCAGTCCTGAGATTCCAGCTCTCTCCTGAGTCTCAGTGGTCAGATTACTCTCTGCAGTGAAGCTCTCCTCTAGCAGGGAAGGTGCACAGAGGCCTGGCANTCANATCTGCCTCATGGCTGAAGATGTAGGCCCAAAACAGGGCCTGTCCCAGAAGATGTGTTGCCTCTGCAGTTTATTCACTCACCTGCACAGACTAGCCACTGAGGGACCCTGGACACAATATGACTCTCTCACTTGGCAGGCAGAGCCCTCACAAGTGGCCATCTTTCCTCTGGCGAGGAAGGTGCCCAAATTTCTGGAGCCTGAAACAGGGTCTGTCCCAGAAGTTAGGTTGCTTCTGTCTGTCCCAAAGCTGTGTAGCTCCTGCGGTCCACACCCTTGCCCGTGCAGACTGGAGCCTAGGCAAACCGGAGTAAAGATGGCTCTCCCACCAGCTCAGACCCTGAGACTCCTCCTGGGTGGACACACCTCCTTGGGCAAGAAAGGCACCGGTTGACTGGAGCCAGACAAGGAGTCTGTCCCAGCAGCAGTGCACCGGAGCAAAGATGGGTCTCCTACCAGCTCTCCTCTGGCAGGAAAGGTGCCAGATGTCTGGAGCCAGAAATGGAGTCTGTCCCAGCAGCCCTGCCACTTCTCCAGGCCGCCCTATCCCCGACAGTGCACAGGAGCAAAAACAGAATATTTTTTAAAGGAGGGTTAGATACTGAAGAGTTTTCTTAGAAATTGACTTACAACCTGATCCTCTTTTGTTCTTAGTATTGGTAAGCTCGCGGACTACAAAATGTATGCTAATTAAGTGATACCCCTGAATCATCTTTGTACTATCGCGAGACTCTAGTTTCTATATTCTTCTTGCTTCCCACTTCTATTCCCCAGTAAGCCTTTCCTGAGCCTTTCTATCATCATCTCTCTTGCTTCTATCATATATTCATTTTTGTTATGTTGTTTTTTTTAAATGTGTAAAAGCTTTATTACAAAAGTTTTATTGTTGAATCAATAATACCTTGCTTAAACCATCATCAAGATTTTTTCCCTAAGTGATGAATCTACATCCAGCCAATAATTTTGGTAAAGCATAGTAGATTTTATAATCTAATGTGTGCATTAAAGAAATATGCTGTCTCCTAAATGAATAATTGCTTTTATATTTACAAACATTCAATTTTTATTTAAGAAAACTACATTAATTATGGATTTGAATTGCTAAAAGAAAACATTGTATCATAGACTTCAACCAGAATAGAATCAACGATAATTTCATTCTTCATGTATTTTCTCTATCCTAGTTCTGATTTTTCTCTATAAATATTTAACTATTTTTTAAAATCAACATTTTTTCCTGATTCCCACATACTTTTAC
Organism: Mus pahari; assembly: GCF_900095145.1. NCBI lineage: Eukaryota > Metazoa > Chordata > Mammalia > Rodentia > Muridae > Mus > Mus pahari. The sequence continues at coordinate 11,823,841 of NC_034610.1, forward strand.
CATTTTCCTGTCAGCTTTTGTGGTCTTGAAGTTCTAAGTATAATTAATACTAGCCAATTTTTAGCCACAGCATCCACTTTACTGTAGGCTTTTACACTCTTATGGTGGATTATTATAACTATTACCTTAGATTATTTTAAGCTTTCTACTCATTCTGCTTTACTTGTGGTTCGCTTTCAGTTTAGTCCCAAAATTGCCTTTTAGTTTTGCCTGGGCATTCCCTTGTTTAAACTCCTCTCACATTTAGTTATTACTATAGATACAATTCTGTCACCATCTCCAGTGCTGGGAAAGCTGAAGGGTTACCTAATAAATCGCATTAGAGATGGTGACAGAGTTGTATCTACAGTAATAATTAAATGTGGTGGGAGGAGTTTAAACACTGCCATTATGCACGGTAATATCTCCGAGGTTTCACAACTGAGCTTCTCTCTACATATAGTACCCATTTTCACATATTTACAAATTTGAGTTTTGTATTTCTGTAGGTTTCTATGCTGAAGAACCTTGCTGTAGTTTTTTCTATGTGGTAGAGGTGAGGACTTGCCACACAAGCCCTTCTTTGAGGAAGAGTATGCTGCTGAGTGGAGAGTTAAAATCACCATTGTCTCGTCTGCCAGCTCTTTCAGGAATGTTTCTTTTGCAGAGAAGGGCCACTTGAGGACTTAGAGATTCTGTGGTGTTGCACATTTACTCTCTATCGAAAAGGTGTGGGTTAATCCTAGCACACGCTGATGAGCAAGCAACACCTACTTCAGAGCTCTTATGCAGGTTAAATGAGGCTTTGTGTGGGTTAATTTTTTTTCTTTCACTTCAGTAATTAAAGTGAATGAAAATCTTAAGCCTCAAGTTCTGTCAATATCTGTTCAAAATCAGAGAGAATCTAGAGTTGGGTGCATTCTGTTTTCTTCGCAGTGTCTGAAGCAATGTTATTCGTGTACTGTTTGTTCAGTTGTTTGCTCTATGTTGGTCAAAATTTATCCCTGCTGTTCATTCTGTATCCAAGCAACACAAAATATTATCTGGCACAAAAAAAGTTGTTCAATAATATATGAGCACAAAAAAGTCCAGCTTCTCCGGGCTGGAGTGACGAATCAACCACTACTATTAATATTCTCTTGTAAAAAAAAAATATGTTCTAAGTTGGTAATTACTGCAGGAGATCAGTTTATTTGTAAAGATGTAGACAATTTATACTGAATATAACTTAGCTATGTTAAGAATTAAAAACATGTATAGCTATTAGAGACATTATATGCCATTAAAAAGGGTTATTTTTGGTTTTAAAATGATAAGTGCCTCAGACTTTGGGCTATTCAGTTCATCTTTGCATCATTATTCATGATGAATAGTTTATAAAAAGCAATTATATTATGTGTGACTTGGATTTTAATGGAAAAAGATAAATAAGTATAAGCCCATGCAGTACAACAGCTAGAATTAAATTTGGAGGAAGGTTCCTCATTGAACGGTATCCAGATCAGTCAAAATACTATCAGGCTCCCCTCTTTTGTCACACCCTTAGTACTTAAAGCTGTTGCTATGTTCCCACTGGCCTGTCAGACATTGAAAGCGCTTTAACTCAGCATAGATTCCTGCATGTCTTATTTGCATAAAACCCATCTAGGAACTAGTTAGATGACTTTGAGGCATGGCAGCAACACTGTATCCATTACTTATACACCATGGCGCAGAATGCAGAGTGTTCTCAAGGGATGTTATTAAAATTTTTCTTGACATTAAATCCCAATAGATAAAATAACTCCTTCACTATCCACTAAAAGTCCCTTAAATGGTGTGTACTTTCTTCTTGCAAATAACAAAAGTTTATTGAAGTACTGTATGGTCAGAGATCAAAATTCCCTGTATATGAGAGATTATAATTTCATGTATAATTATTATAAAGTAAAAGAAATGGTTCTTATTCCTCGGTGGGATCAGAAAATATGTAGTTTGAAAGATATAATCCATGCAATAAGTATTTAAACTTGAAAGTCAAAAATATTTTTAGCATTTTAAAAATACTTTATTTTTTCCTTTTTCGTATTTTATTGGTTATTTTATTTATTTACATTTCAAATGTTAGCCCCCTTCCCAGTTTCCCATCCATAACCTCCTATCCCATCCTCCCTCCCCCTGCTTCTATGAGGGAGCTCCCCCACCTACACACTCCCATTTCACTGCTCTAGCATTCCCCTATGCTGGGGCATCAAGCTTTCACAGGACCAAGGCCTCCCCACCCACCATTGATGCCAGATAAGAGAATACTAACTTTCAAAAGCAAACATAAACTGCTTTGCACTTTGGTTGTACGAAATAGTTGCTAAAATTTCATTATTACCAGTCAATTAATGCTGTCATTATCTTAATAAAAGAAAGCATAGTGCTTTATTAAGTAGAAATGTATTATAATTTGTATACCTGAGAGATCACAGTAATGGCTATATTTCTCAATCTTAACCCACAGGAAAACTAACAGAAGGAAAACTTGGGTTTTGTGGGGTTATAATGATTAAAGAATGATTTCCAAGTGTTTGAGCAGGTGTCATGTTAAGGTGACAATATGTTAAAGCTTAACAGTCACAGGTCATCATGGATCAAATTTATAGAAACACCTGTTTTTCCTAATCTGCAAAATGTGAGGACTTTGTTCTTTCTGAAACTCTACCTTGAGGGTCACTGACTTTATTCAGTGTGGAATTGGAAGGAGGTGTACAGAGTCACCTAACTAACTATGGTTATTTGGAAGTCCTGAGCTGTGAACCTATTGGACTGATGGGTTCCAGCACATGAAGCTCCTTTTCAAGATTGTAGGGATCTTTGCAGAGCCTAGTCATGAACTCTATTGCATCTGTGCATACACAGCACATATAAATTTATGCTTGAAGTGAAACTAAAATGACTTATGGTAGATACGAAGGATTCTGACAGTGATGTTTATCAGGGCAGGCAGCAAGCAGCAAGCAGCCCATGAAAGTGCAGTCTCTATACTGGAGCTCTGCATTGCAGGTCATTTTCTTTCTTTTCTGGGGTAGTTTTAATTGTCTCAAAAGTGTGAGATAGTCATAATGAATTATTCAAAACCTGTGACCATGATAAAAAGCAACACGTGGGCTATTAATTTTCTTGATTTCCAGGTATTTTTGAGTTCTTTATACTTTTGATATTAGCTTTCTAGTGGGTATAGAGTTGGAAGAAAAAAATTTCCCCCATTTTATAGCCTGCTGTTTCGTCTCAATGATCATGTCCTTTTCCATACAGAAAATTTTCTGTTTTTGGTATTTCAATTATTTCTTGTAATGGCCATGTTATTGGTGTTCTGTTCAGAAAGTATTTCCTTGTGACAGTAAGTTCAAAGCTATTCCCCACTTTCTCTTCCACCATATTCAGTGTATAAAGTCTTATGTTAAAGTTCTTGATCCATTTGTATATATATTTTGTGAAGGGTAATCAATGTAGATCTGTTTGTATTTTTCTACATGCAACAAAATAATTTGTTTAGTATCATTTGTTGAAGATGGTGTCTTCTTTTTCTAGTATGTATTTATAGCTTCTTTATTTCAAAATTTGAGGACCCATAGGTTTGTGGATATATGTCTGAAACTTCTATTGCATTTCTCAGTGTGTTTGTTTTTGTGCCTTTATTACTTGAAATTGGAAGAGGAAATATCTCTAGCAGTTCTTGCATTGTTCATGATTATTCTAGGTATTCTGGATTTTTTTTGTGCATGCTTAATTGTGAAGTTGAAATTTTCCCCTTAAAATTCTGTGAATAATTGTGTTGAAAATATAAACACTGAATCTATAAATTATTTTTTGTAGGATGACCCTTTTAACTACAGTAATCCTTCTGATCTATGAGCATGGGAGATGTTTTCATCTTCTGATGTCTTCTTCAATCTCTTTCTTCAGAATTTACCATAAAACACTAAGACTACAAATTTTATGAGATAATCTTGTATGCTGCTACTTTGCTATATGTGTCTATTAGATGTAGAGATTTCCTAGTGAATTTTTAGACTCACTTATGTATGCTATCATGTTAGAAAAGATACTTTAAATTCTTTCATTCCTATTTTATCTCTTTGCTCTATTTCAGTAGCCAAAAGTTCTTAGTTCTGGCTAAGATTTCAGGTACTATCATAAACAGGTATGGAGAGAACAAGCAACCCTGTCTTCCTTCTAAATATAGGGGAAATGCCTTGAGGTTTTTTTTTCCCCCAATAGGTTGTGCAGGAGCCACCTGATCAGTCAACATGAAATCCATGACTTGGGGAATGAGAATGATTATAGGAAAGGCATAAAGAAGATGAAATAGAGAGATATGGGAGGACTGCAGGTCAATACCATGCCAGCAGCAAATGTATTTTCTCAGTGTCTTTTAAAGGCAAGCATAACCAATTCCAGGAAGTTAAACAATTACCACAAGTGCTTATGTGGTGAGTTTATGGTACACAGTATCTATATTTGACTAAGCCCACTTCCTTTAGCCTTGGACAGTCTCTCAAGGATGTATGCGTAAGCAGAGTAACTTGGCAGGATATAATGCATGTCTTAACTAAAAACAAAGACAGATGTTGGGAGACTCATTCATGATTAATCACAACGAAGAAGTCAAAGTTAACTCCACATGTCATCCCCATATGTCCCCATTTTTTATCTAAACAAACCAAAACTGCCTTAGCTATTGGCACTAATAGATTGTGGCTGTCTTGGGCATCCCCTCAAGAAGTGTGGCTCTTACCTGTCAATGGTACATAAATCCTAGCATTCATGCCCTGTCTTAGGTTGATCCACTTCTGAGAGAATCTATAAGAGCTGCACATCTTATCAGTCATAGAGCAGAAAGTTGTGTCTGTCTTAGGTTGCCATCTGAAAACACAGCTCTTGCCTGTCATTGGCATGCAAATAATTTTGTATTTGTGGCCTGTCTTAGGTTGAGATGGTTTTAAAGACAATCTTACCCATCATTGACTACCAACTTCTGCTAGGGAAGACATGGGAGTTTAAATTTATGTAACTCTGCTTTGACATCTGTAAAAGCTCTGATGATTCCTTTCAAAAGATCAGGTAGTAGACATGCTATAAAAAGGATCATAAAGCCAAGTTCTGCAACACCCAATAAGAGAGATGTAAATTAAGACCATGAAGGAGAAATGGCTTGTAATTTTTTCAGAATATCATTTGCAATGCTAGCAGTGGCAAATGACAAAGGAAGGCTTTTCATTTCTTAAACTTATAATCTCCTTATGCAGGGATAGTAAATTTAAAGAAATGATAGTATTATGCCATATACCTTGAAGGTACTTTTTCACTCTGGTCCAACTATGCTGACATTCATTATACATTTTTTTGGAGTGATACAAATCCATAGATACTGAGCATGACATTCCAAATGGCTTCTGACTTTCAGTCATTGTACCTCATTTCTAATGATCCGCACTATATCATAAAATGCATCAATTCTTAATTCTAGCAGTTTTCCAAATATTCTTGTATGCTCAAGGCATCGGTTATATTTTCTGCAAGATAATTAACAAAACTGGCTGTTCATGTCTCTTGTGGTAAAGCTAATACAGAAGTAGTAGCACTGGCTATAAGTGTCATAAGAGCAACAACACCAGCAATGATCAGCCTAACCATATATTTGCTCCTTGTCAGAGAATGATCTAATTCTTCCAATATTTGTAAGTCTTTTTCAGAATGTCAGGGTTCAGATAAATTTACAGGAATCATAATAAAAGCTGGTCAATGTACCACCATTACAGATTGGCCATCATACAGAGTAGAAACACAATTGGACAAAAGACAATTAAAAAAAGAATCATTGAACTCATTATTAGAGCCAATAACAATGGTAGCATTCCTAATTAGTGAAAGATTAGGTGGGGTAATGCAGGATGTCACATTTATTTTAACCCCAGAATCTGTTCCATTTCTATCCACAGCAAACATAGCATCATATGCAGCTGCCAATTTCCAAATATGTCTCTGAAAATGTCCAGAACTAGCCCTTCAAATGCCCACTACTGTTTCCTTTTGTACAATATTGGATTGATTTCCAGACCAGTCCATGATTGAGTATGGATAACCAGTCACATTAAAGGAAAGAGGAGGGTCACTGTAACAACTTCTCCATTTGATTGATTTTTCAAAGGTAGGTTCCACAGTCTCTATGTTCTTTGTCCTACAAGGTCGTTAAGCCTCAGGCAAGGCAGTTTGTCCATCTGATATTTGCACATTCCCATCTTAATGCTTTGCACTACAGTCTTAGAGATATCCTTTTTCCAAATCTGAGGGTGTACAGAACCATATCCAGAATTGGTACTATTTGTTAGTAAAAATAGGCTAAACCCTGACCCATAACAGTGTAATTCACTAATTTGAAATACGTTTTATTCTCAGACCAAGGAAACCTAACAGTTGAGTGTTATTAGAAGTCACAGGTACTTCTGGCCTTGACCACACAGAAGGATGTAGCAAAGGTGAGTCAGGAATATATACCCAATGCACCTTCCCTGCTGCATTGTCAGAGCACTTAGCAAGATCACAGTCAACATCTTTCTTTGTCCCAGCATCAGCATTTCTCACCAATCACTCTTGAAGACACCTTGCTCCTTCAGCGTCCTGTGAAAAAAAGCATATGTGGCCTCATCTCCATATCAATACAGGGAGTCAAACCCATGCCATAATTCTGTCAAAGGATCTTTCCATCTAATTTAAGCAAAATCATGTTGGGTTTGAGGATGCCAGAAACATTCAGCAGCTGATTTACCTGTTTCATCCAGCATCTGAATATTTAAAATAAATGGAACACGATGAAGATAGTTTCATGATATATGGGGGTATACTTCTCCTTTTTTATCTTTAGCAATTGTTATACTCCATGAGATCTTTCCACTTTTCCTTGCCCTTGCGGATTATATAGAATTCCTGTTTTGTGGACAATATTGAATTGCTGACAAAAAGGTTTGAAAGGCTTTACTAGTATATCCAGTGCCATTGTCAGTTTTTATGATGTTAGGAAGCCTAAAAGAGTGAAGCATTTTAAGCAATGATTTATATAACATGTTTAGTAGCTTCTCCTGTCAAGGCAGATGCGCATGTGAATCCTAAATATGTATCTATTGTGACATGAATATACTTTAGCTTCCCAAAGTTAGGAATGTGAGTAACATCCATTTGCCAAAGTTGACTAGGCATTAGTCCTTGTGGATTCACACCATAGTGGAGATATTGTGGGCACTGAGAACATTGTTTAGCAATGACTCCAGCAGCTTCTCGAGAAATGTGAAATTTCCTTCTTAAACTGTTGCTATTTTGATGATGAAGACCATGTGATCATTGAGCAAGTTCAAACATTGTTAGAGAAGTGACAGCAATATGAGTTAATGAGTCTGTATGGAATTTCCCACAGGCAGGGGCCAGGGAGTTCAGGATGGGCCCTGGTGTGCCCCACATAATATGGATGTTTTCTGTTCCTCATGCTAGATTGAATTTGCTGAAACAACTGTAAAATTTGAGTATTCTGAGACTTTAGATAGGAGACAGTCTCCAACATTGGTAAAGGCCCAGCAGTGTATTAAGTATCTGTATATGAATTAAGAGGACAGTGTTATAAGAGTTTGAACACAGCTGCAACAGCTTTTTATTCAATGATCTGAGCATATGTAAGTTCAAAATGCAACGTTACCTCTTTGTGAATCCAAATATATAGGCAGCTTTTCCATTAGAGGATCCATTAGTAAACACTAAAGCAGCTTGTTTTATAGGAGTAATACTTAAATTACAGGCAAATACAAACTCATGAGTACTAGCTAATTGTAACAACTTATGTCAAGTTATCCTTATAATGATGATCATTTTTTTCCTGAAAACTTGACAAATACTATAGGACAAACATTTGTATTTTAATTGAGCAAATCAATTTGCAATTTAGTAGAAGGTACAAGATTTCATTGGCATCCTTTTCAAAATATTAGAGTGATTATTTCCTGGATAGTTGCACTAACATGGTGACCACTTCACAGTAAGGAGTGATTAATTTAGCAGGACAGACTTGTTGATGTACCCAGAGTAAGGGTCCATTCTGCCACAATACCACAGTAGGTAACTGTGAAGTGGGTATAAATATAAGCTCCCCATGGCCCAGCATAGTCAACATAATAAATTATTTGTTGTTCTTTAGCCTTTTTGACTATAATAATACTCGATATCCTTCCTCAGTTATAGACCATGGAGATAATGGAGCAGAATTTCCATTTAAGATATCACATAATGGCTTTAATTATCCTGTAGTTATCTTTAAGAATAGTCTAAGCCAATTGTATCTCCTAATTGTTGGGAATCAGCTCTAATACCTTGTCTTATTTTGGCTCCCCGTAAGCCACACTTCCCTGCCCCCAGCTGGTTTTTGTTGATAATGAATTGCCATATAGCCATTGACTGAGTAGGGAGACAGGGCAACACATGGGCAAGAGACTGAGAGGGAGGGGGGGGGGAAGAGGAATCACCATGACTCAGAGGGAGAAGGATCAGAATTAAGAGCTACAGGAGAGAAATCATCCAGCAATGCAGGTGGAAAGGGAATGGAGCCCTATGGGGGGGCGGGGCTCCCAGAAGACAATGGGGTAGCAAAGATGAAATATAGAGTTTAGAAAGTGTTAAGCCAGGAGTACTGGATGAAATGCATGCTATCTACAGGAGGAGCAGTGATTAAGGGGACTTGATCTTGAAAAGGACCAAGGCTTGATTCCCTACACCCATAATGTAGCCCACAGAAAGCTGTAACTCCAATTACAGGAAGATCTAGTTCCCTCTTTTTACCTTGCTGGGCACCAGGCATGCATGTGTTGCAGACATACATGCAAGCAAAACACTTATACACATAAAAATGAAATAAATAAGTCTTGAAAAAAATAAAATTAATTTTTTTACACACAGGGAACACTTTGAGAACTTTCTTATTGTGCTGGCAATGCTAGACTGTATATATAGTCAAGCAAATTTTCATAATGAATGGCAGATATTAGACATGTCTTCTTTGGATTGTTGTATCTTAATTGCTTAAATTTGATTGAGAGGGATTATTAAAAGTTGGGGTTTTATAGTTCATAAAAGCAAGGAATGAGTCATGCATTTACTGAAAACACAGTAAGGCTCATTTCAATGACTTGTGAACTTCACAGGGGGTTTTGAGCCTTTTATGGGAGATGAACTATATAGAACTATATATTTCTACTGTGTCAAATGCTAGTCTCAGCACAAAAGTGTTGAAAATGAAATCTTACAGCTCCAACAAGGTCAAGAACTCACAGATCTCTAAATCAAGAATGTTTTGCTGATATTAGTGTGCCAAAGTCTTGGAACTATATTATAAATATATTTTTGATTTAGAAAATAATGAATTTTGGAAATTTATTGCCTACTAAAGCGCAACAAGTTGAAGATCTTTATATATGCATGTGTAAGTATAAATTCAAAATAATTTAGGATTAATTAAATGTTACAAATTGCAGTTTAATAGTTGAGAAGTGATATGATCACTCCTTTCTCCTTTAGTATGAATATTTATATTTGTTCCCCACCCTTATCCAATTTAAGAAACCCCAGAAGAAACAAATCCTACTCATGTTATCATAAAAGATCCAAGAATTCTAAGAATTATTTATTGTTCCTAAGAATAATCATTCAATAATGGCATTGTGATTTATTCTGAACCAATGCAACATAAAAAGAAGGTATTTTGTCCAGTGACTGTGTGTTGTATAGTGCTGCATAAAACAACAACGACAGCAACAACGAACTTATTACCAAAGGTTAGACTGTACAATATAGGTCGACAGACTCACACAAACAACAGTGGAAGAATGGGATTAAATCAACCCTGATGACTAATCAGCCACTGGATTTCCAGGCATACCAGCAAATAAGTACTTTTGTTGTTTTACCTAGTTTGAGCCCAATTTTTATTTTTTTCCAATATAAGGCATCCTAATTAATTGTTTAATTTGATAGTTTAACTGTTAAAGATGCAAATTTAAGATGTGTACGAAATAAGAACTGAGTCCTTTATGTAATGGTTCCTATCATTTTATCAGAATTCTTAATATGCATTAAATGCTTTTGCTTGGTTTATAAAGAAATAATTGAATATATCACTAGACATTTAATAGTTTATAGTTTTCTCACAAAATAGCCTTTTATTTTTTCTGAAAATAAATTAATTTGAGTCTTTTGAAATCAAGTACAACAATCTTCAAGTTCTGTGGTAGATAAAATTTCCAATGAAAGAATCAATTGAAAGGTTTCTTTGATGTAGTCATACAAAACACAGTTTCTCTTCAAAGCCATGTAACTTTATGTGGTTTAGCATCAGATGTGACTGTCAAACCTCTCAGACACTATCCCTTCCTATTTTTCATATTGAGGTGCTGGATAGGACTCATTAAACGGCAATGTAACAATAGGGGTCAATTATATTTTTATCATGAAGCAATCACTTTTCTCAGAAATGCTCAGGCACCCATCTGTGGCCTCTGCCTGGGGCAGGGGGGGGGTAGTTTTCAATAGATAATCTTACCTATTGAACTGTCATGTTTCATTGCTCAATTAATTTAGCTCAGGAGGTGGTTCAATAAAATGTTCCCTCTACTCAGGCATTTTGATGACTCTCTCTGCTCTTTCAGACCAAACATAATGAAGTCATGGCATGCATTCCTGCAGCTGAACACAAAAGCTTCCAGACCCTGGATGCCCTGGGGTATCCTCCTGTGGCCCCTGCTTTGGGGCATATGGGGAAAGAGTGTCACTGATCTTTCTCTATGCCTCTGAGAAGCAAACCAGCTGCTTTTCTGTGGCTCTGAATAGTCAGGTTAAACAAATAACTGAAATTCCCATTAGAGATCTATGCCTTACATCTGACCTCTCTACTCAAAAATAAACCGTTGTCTTCAAGAACATTTGGACATTGACTTATGCAATGTCCAAAACATCTGTTTAGTCTTCTAATCTTTGATATATTTGGATTCCAATAATACTAAGTAGTCAACACTGACTAAATATCTTTTAATAGTATAATTAAATGTGCTAATTGTTTCTGTTTGAAAAGAATCACAAGGACAGAATAGAACAGAAAATTCTTGTCTCTACCACTTAATCTCACCTTTCCATTGACAGATTTACTATTAAACAGAGTGATTTTCCTTCTAGAAATTTTTATGCATGTTTAAGAACACATGCTGATACATACATGTGCACACAATGTATCCCATCTGCATTTTTGAAATCTTCTTTGAAATATGTGCATAGCCTTATTATATTTTCATACTGTAAAATTCCAGACTTTATAATAGTGTGTTGTTACTTCATCTAAGGGAGAAAAGATTTTTAGTAGACCACATCACAGAAATTCTTAATCTTATTTTCACTTTTTTCCACACCATAAACAATGCTCTTCAGCTCTCCCTGTGTTTATAGGCACATAAATGATCAGTAGTTAATATGTCTACTACATATAATTCTTCATAGTGACATTTAAATCAATTAGTAGAGATTTTCAATAAAATAATCCTATTGATTATAGTCATTATATTTTACAATTGATTTCTTAAATGTGTTTTTTTTTTCTATGTAATGGAAATTTTGCACCCTTGCCCAACATCTCTTCTGTACTCACTATCAACCACTCTATTTTTTAGTTTATGACAACAGCTTTTCTGGCTTCATTTATAAGTGACAATATTCAACATTTTTGTCCTGTGTTTAATTAATTTTAATCAACATATCATGGCCTCTGAATACATCTGTTTATCCAAACAATTGTGGCTTAATTATATTCTTTTGCATATATTTATCATGTTTTGTTTATTTATTTGTTGGTGAATTCCTAGGTTGACTCTACATTATGACCACTGTAAGTAGTTATACAATAAACACTGAAGAACAGATGTTTATGTCATATGGATTTGTTTTCTTTGGGTATGAGCTCACTAAGGGAAGTGCTGATCATCTGCCAGTTCTATTTATAATGTGTTGAGGTTTTCCATACTGAATATACAAATAAATGTCTCCATCAATATTGTAAACAGGTTTTTTTATTTCAGTTCTTCCATTTTTTTCATTTAATTTTTTTTCTGATCAGATGTGAAAGAGTGGCTATAACTTACTTCCGTAGTGGTTATAGATTTATATTTCCTTGATGATTAGTGGTGCTGAACATTTTTGTCATTTGTATTGTTGCTCCTGAAATTTCTAATCTTATCAAGGTAAATAACTAATAGTTTATAACTTATTCTATGAAATCTAAGAGATACAAACACATGCACCACACACAGGGAAGGGGATAGAGAGAGACTGATTTAAAAAATTACTAGGAATTTCTAGTAACTAGAGAGCAAATAAAACGAATAAAATATTTTAGGAACTTTTCTTTTCTGTTTCTTTCTTTCCTATGTATATAAATAACAGCCATTTATAAAAAAACATACTAAATTCTTGCATCTATTTCAATGTTTCTCTCTGTGTTTTTACTGATTTCTAAGATGTCAATTGAATTTGATAGTATTTTCTGTATCTTTTCACCAATGTGCTGTCATTCAATTTCTTTATCTTTAAATTATTGCCATTACATATTATCACATAATTTATGCTTCAAATTAATATCAAAATTCTATTATATCTGCTATGTAAAATTATAAAATATAACTATTAATGGATCCCTCCATTTGAATCAGGTTAAAACTTATCTCTTTTTAAAAGCATAGAAGCATTTCACTTCTTGATAGTAAACATTGTGAAAACTATTTCTCTCAGGTTTCAAAAACATGTACGTGCCTACTCTAATTTTTGTAGCATAAGTTATCACATTATTTTATGTTTAAAATAAGTTAACTATTGTTGTACTAAATTACACAAATACTTTCCTGGCATTTGTGTCTATGTACAGTGATAAAAAATTTAATGGAAATTGACACCAGAATCAGGTTAATTACTCAATTTATTCTGGTCACTGTTTATGTACTTTAATAAATTTTTATAGGTTGTACATATTAGTCTAGCATGATTCTTAAAATTCACTCCTGATTATTCATTGTAAAAGACTCTTGGGTACTCCTTTAAATTGGATTGCACATCAATAGACACCATCATAGATTTTATTTGTCTCCAAAATAGTAAATTGATTTTGTATAATATAATATATACTTTCATAATGTTTGAGCACAAATTCTGGAATAGTAGATTGTCTTTTGCTGAGGTAAATTTTACATTCAATAACATTTTACCTCATATATACAATTTTTGTCTTTTATGAGGCATTGAGAAAATTTCAGTTCACAGGAGACCAGGAATAAGAGCATTGATCACATAGATTTTGTGATTGTTTTCAATTAACTTTTATGTGGGTGTCTTACTAATAAGATTGATAAGCAGGAATATAGACCTTCAAAACACAGCTCCAAGTGGGGGAGGTAATAAATTGAATACATTATTTAATTCAGTCTTAATGCTATACTTTAAAGATGCTTCTATCCAAATAAGTCCTAACCATTTTATAAAGACTTTAGAGACACTATATTTATACATGTATTACAATGGTGGCCCATGGGAGATTGGGGAGCAGTGATTATAGAATTTGAAAATAGTTTGCTAAAGATAAGAACTTTGCTTAGACAAAGAACCAAGTACAGGGAAATGAAGTCAATGGACAGTGCTCTCTTCTCACCCCTAATTCAGAAAGTAGTATAGCAGAACAATCGACATAAGAGATAAAGGGAGTCTGGTGCACACCAAGAGACCAGGCTATAAGGGAGTCAGAGATATGTTGGGAAGGGGGGGGGGGTTCCTACAAGTCAGTTGCAGTAAGAAAAAGAATAATCTGTAGAAACAGCGATGAGGGGGCTCATGGGATCCTGTGTCAGAATGAGGGTGTAGTGCATTCCTCAAGGAATGAGGATAGGGTGAACGGAGAGGTACAAGCAGACTGCTACAGGGATGCTAATGAGACTGAAGCGATTGTCATGGAGGAAGACTGAGCGTGAAGATCTCCTACCTGAGTTGGTAGGTATCTGTGGCTGACACGAAGGGCTGGGAGAAAGGAGGATGACTGGATCCTCTGTGAGGTTTGTTGGAGTCCACCAGGATAGGAGCTAGAGTTGGGGATGGAGGGCAGGCCCCTGAAAGCAGTCTATTTCAGGGGCAGGGATGAGAGGCTGGAGAATTGTTGTGGTGGACAATGGGGGAAGATTTCACATCTTATTTTCTGGCTGGTGTGGCCACTGGGTTTCCAGGTAGAGAGTGTGGCTAGACATAGGCAGCTGAAACAAAGGGACAGGAGGAAGGAGCAATGCTTGGACTGGCACTTGGTTCAGCAGAGTACCGATGAATGGTGGTAGGGTGGGAACACGTGACTGCAGGCAGCTTGCTCTATGGATGTGAAGGAATGAGCCAGGGAATTAGAATGCTGGAGAGGAGGAAGAATGAAAGCTGCCTACCTACCTGATTCCAGCAGTGTGGAGACTCATATTTTGCACTCATATGTGGCTGAGAAGGAAGTGACTTTCTTTCCTAAAGTAAATATTCATCAGATCCACATACAGATTCATGCTGATAGCAGTATTAATTTAGATGGCACAGAAACAATTAGAAATGCCCATGTCTCATGGTTAAAGGGTTTAAAATTCAATATTTTGAGGGAACACACCAGGATTATAAAATTTAGAGCTGAAGGTGTCAGAAAGATTTTTGTTCTAGATTTCTCCTTACCCAAAACTGAAAAGGAAAACTGAAGTAAAATTCTAAGATGGCATGAATGTGGCATGATCCTGAAAGGAGTGTATTTCTATCACACATGCTTGGGGCTATCAGACACATTGCACTGGTAAGTGGAAAAAGATATTTATTAGGGAAGAAATGCAGTTTACTCTTCAGCTGGAATCATACATTGTATGTAAGTCCACACAGGAGGGGAAAAACAGAAATTCACAGACAAAAAATAAAAAAATTCAAGAACTTAAATCTAAGAATGACTTTGAAAAAAATTAGGCCTAAAGGTAGTTACTGTAAAGCACCATCTTTGTGCTTCCTTCTCTAAAGGAAAAAAACCAGAGCTATATTGGGGACAATAATGCTGGCTAGGTTAACAAAGGAAAAATAATGTGACAATCAAATTCTCATTATTAAACTGATCTCGAACAGAAAGCTATGGAGTAACTCTGCAGAAGCAAGGTGTGGTGATTCACACCTGTGATCCCAGCAAGTGGGAAGCTGAGGCAGAAGGACTAATGCATACTGGAGAATACCCTGGGCCACACGATGAGACGCTCTCTCAGGAAAGAAAAGAAAAAAAGCCAAACATTAATTGGAAACTAATACAAAACAGCTGCAACAAATTGAGAGTCATTGGAATGCAGGCAACTCTGTCACAGTACCCACATTTTCAACAAAGAGAAGAATAAGACCTTTAACCCAACACCCCAATGGCTGCCTCCCCACTCTGGCATTCCCCTACACTGGGGCATCATAGGTTCTTCATAGGACCAAGGGCATCTCCACTCGGAAAATGCCATCTTCTGCTAAATATGTGGCTGGAGCCATGGATTCTTCCATGGTTGGTGGTTTAGCCCCTGAGAGTTCTGAGGGGTATGGTTGGTTGATAGTGTTGTTTTTCCTATTGGGGTTGCAAACCCCTTCAGCTCCTTCAGTCTTTCTTCTAATTCCTTTACTGGTGACTCTGTGCTCAGTCCAATGGTTGGCTGTAAGCATCCATCTTTGTATTTGTCAGGCTCTGGCAGAGCCTCTCAGGAGATAGCTATATCATGCTCCTGTCAGCAAGCACTTTTTGGCATCCACAATAATGTCTGGGTTTGGTGACTGTAGATGGAATGGATTCCCAGGTGGGGAAGTCTCTGGATGGCCTTTCCTTCTATCTCTGCTCCACACTTTGTCTCCATATTTCCTCCTGTAAATATTTTGTCCCACCTTCTATGAAGGACAGAAACGTACATACTTTGGTCTTTCTTCTTCTTGAGTTTAATGTGGTCTGAGACTTGTATCTTGGGTATTCCTAGCTTTTTGGCTAATATCTACTTATCAGTGAGTGTATTCCATGAATGTTCTTTTGTGAATGAGTTACCTCATTCAGGATGATATTTTCTAGTTCCATCCATTTGTCTAAGAATTTCATGAAGTTGTTTTTAATAGCTGAGTAGTATTCCATTGAGTAGATGTACCACATTTTCTGTATCCAGTCCTCTGTTGAAGGACATCTGCATTCTTTCCAGATTCTGGCTATTATAAATAAGGCTGCTATGAACATAGTGGAGCATGTGTCCTGTTTATATGTTGGAGAATCTTTTGGGTATATGCCCAGAGGTGGTATAGCTGGTTCTTCAGGTGGTACTATGTTCAATTTTCTGAGGAACCTAAAGACTGATTTCCAGAGTGGTTGTACCAGCTTGCACTCCCATCAGCAATGGAGGAGTGTTCCTCTTTCTCCACATCCTCCCCAGCATCTGTTGTCACCTGAGAATTTGATCTTAGTAATTGGGACTGGTGTGAGATCTCAGGGTTGTTTTGATTTGCATTTCCCTGATGACTAAGTATGTTGAACATTTCTTTACGTGCTTCTCAGCTGTTCTGTATTCCTCAGTTGAGAATTCTTTGTTTAGCTCTGTACCCCATTTTTAATAGGGTTATTTGGTTCTCTGGAGTCTAACTTCTTGAGTTCTTTGTATATTTTGGATATGAGTCATCTATTGGATGTAGGCTTGGTAACAATCTTTTCCCAATCCATTGGTTGCCATTTTTCCCTATTGATAGTTTCCTTTGTCTTTCAGAAGCTTTGCAAATTGTCTAGTTTTGATATTAGGGCATATACCTTTGGTGTTGTGTTCAGGACATTTTCCCTTCTGTCCATGTGTTCAATGCTCTTCCCTATTTTCTCTTCTATTAGTTTTAGTATTTCTGGTTTTATGTGGAGGTCCTTGATAGACTTGAACTTGAGCTTTGTACAAATAGATAAGAGTGAATCGATTTGCATTCTTTTAGATCCTGTTTTTTATGTTGGATGTAAATTTAAAATATGGTGGTGTTCTTTAGAAGTTTACTGAGACAAGATTCCTCATAATAAACTCAATTTGAGAAGGATTCCAAGAATTAATGTGTTCAGTAGCTGTAAATATGTAAACTGTGCACATACTTCAGCTTCACAACTCCACCTCTAAAGTAAATGATTGATATTTATATGGACAACCATCAAAGCATCATTTATCACATCAAAATCCTGCAACCCCCAAACCGTCATTTGGCAAGACACTAATTGGCTAAATAGTGCTTCATTGACATTAAGAATATTACATATTCACTAAAGTAAATGAAAGTAGATATTGGTTGTGACAATCTGCAAAAAAAGTTGTGTATATAGCATTATACTATTTTAAACAATTTATGTTACTCACTTTCTACTTTGTAAAAGGAATGAACCCTCATAAATTCTTAAATATACAGAATATATGAAATGATACAGAAACTAACAAGATATGCTTGCTGTTGAAAGATAGAGTTAGAATTTGAAAGGAGACACTTTCATAGCTTCTGTGCTATTTACATTTTAGTTTTATGCAGTTAGGTTTTTCCACTCCATGATTTCAATCAAGCATTAGATTTCTACCCCCTGTACTTGGTCTACTTTTAGTTTACAATGAAAACCTTAAATGAACCACATCCACTTAAGTCCTACCACACTTAAGGGAATTTCATTTAACTTCAGTATCTCCAATCCCAAATTTTTAAAAAAATATTACAAATAAACTTCTTGCACTACTGTGTAGTTCATAATAAGGATCCAATAAACAATACAATTGCTACTCTGTCTTTATCAATGGCAAGGTTGATTTTATAACTTTTATGATTTTTAGCTACCATATTGCCACACACATAAAGTTTAAAAATCTTTATTCTGATATCTCATGATAAAAGTTAACTATTAGTTTTAGGATTTTGCAGCACATTTGAAGATACATAAATGCTTTTAATTCTTCTTGTTCCTGTTTCACATTCCAGCAAAATTTCCTGGCTTAGAAGAAATCGTGGAAGATTATGAATCAATGAGAGTGATGTGAACTTGTGTTTACAATTTGAGTCTGTAGAAATAGCTGCAATTTAAAAATTATACCAGTGTTTACTTCTGTGAAATACTACGAACAGCCCTTCTGTAGAGCTGTTTTTTTTGTTTGTTTAAAAAAACAAACAAACAAATCTTTGCTTTATGTAGTGGGATAATTTATAGTCCAGAATTCTGTGGAGCAGATTCCTTGCATGTGAGTGTGAATTCTTCCTTAAGTAAAAAAAGGTAGATTTCTCCAGGTAGTGGTGGCACATGCCTTTAATCCCAGCACTTGGGAGGCAGAGGCAGGCAGATTTCTGAGTTTGAGGCCAGCCTGTTCTACAGAGTAAGTTCCAGGACAGCCAGGGCTACTCAGAGAAACCCTGTTTCAAAAAAAAAAAAGGTAGATTTCGGTGAATTCTCCACAGCATTATTTACAAAGGCTCACAAAGGCTAATCCTTTCATACTTTAAATATTTCAAATATTTAATTTTGGCAACATCTCTTCTTATGTATGATATTTTGATAATCTTTTATTCACTCAATTTTGAGGGCTTCTATTTTTAGATACTGAATGGTTACTTACTAAGGTGACACAGTTTAAAACACACACACAACACACACAGAGACACACACTATTATCCTGCTACTTCTGAAGAGTATATCATATATTTTGTCAGATTTTAGCATTAGAGCTAAGGGAAATAAATATTTAAAATTAGAAAGTGTTATAAATTTTGAGTAGTGTGATATTTACATGAAATATTTTTTTAGTATTTGAAAAGCAAGTTCACAAAAATCACATTTAGTATGAAAAAAAAAACAATATTACCAGCAACAACTTCAGTTTTTGTATTTTGCTTTACAATATAAGACTTTTAAATCCTTCAAGGACACATTGGCCATGCTGTTTCAGTAGATATGCTGAGACATAAGAGATTTGTCTTACAAAGGTTTTGATATTTTAATAGTATGGTTTTCCCAAGCCCGATGATGCTCTGTACATCCTCAATATTGAAATACTAATAAGAAAACACCAAGAGTTTAATGCAACATTTCATTATAACACACATCAGGCATCATGACCATACCCATAGAGAAAAGATAATGTAGGTACTGACAATACAAAAGTATCCATCAAGCATCTAATATGTGTCTGTTATTGAATGGACCAATAAAAAGAGATAAGGCAGGCTTGACACCCCCAGTTTGTCAGAAAGGCAGAGACATATGTTTAGTCGACTGCAGTTGAGTGAGTGTATGATTGCTGCTTCTTCAGAGACCACTTGTAATAGAGGACAGTGAGCTGCTGTGAATTGTGCCTCTGACCGCAATTGCAAGTAGTAATACTAAACATTCACTAAGAGCCTGAAGGATGATTGCAGATGACAAGCAACAAATTCAACAAAGGCTAGGCTGGAGAAAAGACAGAAAATTAAAATGCATGCGCTTCCTCCTGGGGGGTAGCTAAGTAAAATAGAACACAAGAACAGAGATTATCCTGTCAATTTAGGTAGAAGTAGTTGGATATGCATGCTGGACTCTGACCATGTGTTATTTAACTCTCGGTGGTAGGTATTGGACAATTCTTGCAGTTGTATGGAGAATGAAAGTCAGGAAACAGATTTGGGAAGTCTTTTCAATCTAGTGACAAAGACTGTTCTCAGTTGAGAGACAGAGAAAATCTGGCTCATTACAGAAGTGAGAAGACGGAGCACCGTCAGCCTGAATTTCTACTACAAACAAGGAGGGGATTATCAAGTCATTTAATGGCAGTATAGGTAAGAGGTGTAACAATGTGGGAGTTTCTGACAGTTTGAGATTTCTAAGAGCAGTATAATTGTGTAGTCAGGAAGAAACCTAGAATTCAGGAAGGTGGCTTTGACTGTTGAGGCTCATCTGAGGCACTGAGAGATGGGTGAGAACAGAAGCACTGATTGAGATGAGGTGGAATATCGCACTAGGTGGAATATGCATGCACTAGGAAGCAGGGTTTATTCATTCTGTAAGCATTGCTCAGCAATGTATATTTTTCTATATACAAGGCCCCACGTATCTTGTTCCTCGGTTCCATCCCCATTCTTCTTAACCATTCATTCATTTGGCACTTCCTAGTGATTTTTATCTTACAAACATTTCTAAGTCCTCTTCCCTCTGTTGCCACTACACACAGGCAAGCGACACTCATTTACCATTTGGATAAGGGAAGAGCTTTAAAAATATTGTAGATATTTCCCTGATATACAGAAATGTTTAAATGTTTATACCAATTGATTATTATCTGTGCTCTTTTTGTTTGTGTCTTTTGCTTTTCTTGGTCAAAGGACATACAATTAAACATATTACCATTGTACAGTTGAGTGTCTCTCTTCATGCATTGGAGACACGCTCATGGGTGACCATTATCATACCTGTAAATCAGCACATATTTTATCATCTTATAGAGTTTCCATAATTGATTGCATTTGTGTTTTAATTGTTTATTTGTAAAACTGATTATTTGAAGAGATCTGTCTAGACTCTTGATAATAAGTTTGCTGATATAACCATCCTGCACGGTTGTTGGTTCTGGGGTTGCAAGAGGGCTGGTTCAGTGGGGAAAAGTGCTTCCTGTCAGATCTGACTGCCACTGTTTGATGCATTGAACCCAAATGGTAGAAAGATGAAACCTCCTTATGTGCTTCATTGCACATGCACACACCACAAAATAAATAAATAAATAAATAAATAAATAAATAAATAAACAAACAAACAAACACACACATACATAAATACATAAACACATAGATAGATAGATAAATAAATAAATAAATAAATAAATAAATCCAATTGATTGTGCTTCTGTAGCTGGGCATTTCTATCATTAATGCAAAGAATATGAATGGCTGACTTTCTGGTGAATTAGCCAAAATAAGTAACTGTACTGAAACGTAGGCATACTTACAATCAAAGCCAATTCTCTGCCTAAGCACCCCCTCACAGTCCCTGAGACCAGCACAGTGGGTTTACTGTCAGTCAAAATTACTTAAACTGATTTACACTTACTGCACAGTTTTGTTTTCACGAGTTACCTCCACAGTACAATTCTTTCCTTACCATTGCCTTCCTAATGGTCCATACTTAATCCACTGAAAACTGTCTTCCTTTTATTTCATCAGGCATGTGTGTGTGTTTCTTGCTTTCTTTGCTTCTAACAATATTAAACGCTTTTCCATAGAAAATTAGTTAGGTAATGGGAATTAGACTCAAGTTAGATATTACCTTCTTAGGAACCTTCTCTGAACCAACCTTAGGTGATTGCTATATTTGTGTGTGTGTGTGTGTGTGTGTGTGTGTGTGTGTGCGTGCATGTATGTGTGCGTGTGTGCGTGTGTGTGTGTGTGTATACATACATTTATGTGTGTGCACGAATATAGAAGATAAAAGGTGATGGGCCATTTCTTCTGTAATCATTCTCGACTTTATTATTTTTCAAACAGGTAGAGATGTTTTAATAATGCACATTTGAAGGAAGGCTTGCGTATAACATAACAGTAACTAACACTGTGGTTGACAAATGTTTGGCCAAGTGTTCTTTGTCTATTTTAAATTTCCTCAACCAAGCATAATAATGTAGGCTTAGATTTTTCAAAAAACCTACTTTTAATAAAGGTTCTTAAATGCTTTAACCTCCCTCCTAGCCCACCAGAGGTAGTGGAAAGGAGCAATGGAGGATGCAGACCTGTTTAGAAATAGTTCTTTGGAGCAAATCGAATCTGCATTGTCAGGATTTCAGCGGTTCAGTTCACATGAATCAGCAACAGCAGTTAGATCCATGAATCAAGCAACAGGAGGTTGATCCAGAAGAAACCGTGAGGATCTGCCAATTGGTTTAAGTTTAAGGAAGTGGCAAGAAGCCACTGGAACTACAACAGAGGTTCTTTGGTGTGTTCACTCTAGATGTCATAACAAACAATGGCCAGCAAAATGTGACAAGGTGAACCAATACTACACAGTGTTATCCACTGTCTGTTGGGATATATATATAGCAAAACTTCCTCCCATGTGTCTACTTCAGCAAAAAATCCTCTCATAAGACAATTTCCAGAAAAAAAAATCACAGGACACAACTAAAGAAACCAGAAACTTCTACTTCAAAATATGTAAATAAAAGTTAAATAATGACCAAGATGTTAGTTTAGTTGTCTTTGAGGGAGGGAAGACTGCATTATATTGAAGATATCAATATAATGATATGAGATGAGATATCAGAGCACTTATTGAAAAGATTTGCTGTTAGAAGAAATGATTCACAACATTTTCAGAATCCTATTTTTTCCCATGTATTTTTCAAAGCCTAATACAGGGTCTATCTAATCTGATGCTCATTTTAGTCTTTCACTTTCTACAATACTTAGTGATTCTAAAATTGAAACATTATTCCCTTGAATATTTTTTTCTTCTCTGGAAATTCTGTGTGATACTAGAGATCTAAATAAACTTTAAACTTTTTTCTTCTTTTATTGGAAATCATTTTCTCAGAAGATATATCATGATTACATCTTCCCACTGCTTTACCATCTTACCTCCCATCCAGATCTTGAGGTATATCAATCCCCTTTCTCTATTTAGATTTTGTTTGGATGACCTATCTTTTAGTAAAAGTGGGGTATTAAAGTCTCCCACTATCAGTGTGTGAAGATCAATATGTGATTTAAGCTGTAGTTGTGTTTCTTTGATGGACTTGGCTGCCCTCGTGTTTGGGGCATAGATATTAAGAATAGAGGATGGCTTAGTCAGCCATCAGTGGGAGGAGAGGCCCTTGGTCTTGCGAAGATCATATGCCCCAGTACAGGGGAATGCCAGGGCCAGGAAGCAGGAGTGGGTGGGTTGGGAAGCAGGACAGGGAGAGGGTCTAGGGAGCCTTGGAGATAGCATTTGAAATGTAAATGAAGAAAATATCTAATAAAAAAGAATCATAAAAAAATCAAATTAGCATCCTGCTGGATTTTTCGTTTGCTGAGTATGTAGTGTCCTTCCTTATCTTTTCTGATTAATTTTTGACTTGAAGTCAGTTCCATTAGATCTTAAAATTTCCATACTAGCTTTCTTCTTAAGTCCATTTGCATGGAACATCTTTCTTAAACTGTTTACCCTGATATAATGTCCATCTTTGATGTTGATGTGTCTTTTTTAGAAGAAGCAGAAGGATAAATCCAAACTGTTAGTCTGTTTTTTTCTTTTTTAAAAAAACTGGGGAATTGAGTCCACTGGTGTTGATAGATATCAATGACCAATGACTATTTATGCCCATTACTTTATGTTTTGTATGATTCTTGTACCTTTATAGGTATCTCCTACTTTAGGTTAGGAAAATATTCTTTGATTATGTTGAAATTTTTTTTCTGAGCCTTTGAGCTGGGAATCTTCTTCATCTATTTCTATTATTCCTAGACTGGGTTGTTTTTTTTTTTCATAGTGTCCCAAATTTCCTGGATGTTATGTATCAGGAGTATTTTAGATTTAATATTTTATTTGACTGGTGTATCCATTTCTTCTACTCTATCTTAAATATCTGAGATTCTCTCTTTGATCTCTTGTATTCAGTTGGTGAAGCTTACCTCTGTAGTTTCTGTTTGAATTGTTAAATATTTCATTTCTAGAATTCTCTCTCTTTGTGTTTTCTTTATTGACCTGTTCCCCCTTCAAACCTTGGACAGTTTTATTCATTTTCTTTCATTGTTTGTGTTTCCCTGGATTTCTTTAAAGGGTTTGTTGATTTCCTCTTTCAGGACCTCTATATCTTTGTTGGATTGATGTTTTGTTCCTTTGCTTCTGTTTCCTCTCTAGATTTTAGGCAAGTGTGTGGCTGACTTGCCTCATAGGGAAATTTCTGTGGACCTTATAGGTGTCCACCACTTGGGGTTCCAGGTAAAATGTGTTTCTGGGGAACTGACACTTAGGATTGGAAATAAACTAGGAATCTAGGGGGTTACAAGAAGAGGGAAAGCAGGGTGTGCCACAGGATCTGAGTGTTTAGTATCTTTGGATTGGAAGTTGTACACGAAGAGGGATCACCCCAAGAAGTTCTGCTATAACACTAGGGATAAGACTCAGGGATTAGATCAGGAGGAATGGAAAAAGTGAACATCTATAGTTCACCTACCTGATTTTCTGGCAGAAGTCTTGTGTCTTTAGCAGGGAGGGGAAAGTGCTGGATCCAGATATGGGCAGTGGGGGAAGGAAGGCTGTAACACCTGTTCTGTTTAAGAGCTAGGCATGACATTGGGGGTTGGATTTGGTGAGGGGACGGAGTGTTGAAGATCTTCCATTAGCATGCCTGTTTCTCTGGCCTGCTCAGGTTGTATGTTCTCGAGGAATGCTTGCTGATATTGGAGGCTGGTATGATGGATGAGTTGGAAGAAGATAAGTTGGAAGAGAAGGTCTTCATGATCCACTGAGGACAGGGTCAAAGAGAAGAGTCTGCAGCAGGTGTTCTGCTACAGAGCTTGGAATAAGACAGGGATTAGATATGGAGGAGCAGAAGGAGAGATGAAGATCTCTTTCCACCTCATATTTTGAGCACAGATTTAGTGCTCACTAATTGGTTAGACTGACTAGCTAAGCTGTTTCTGCTTCTTTCAGCTTGCTCACCACACCACAGTGCTATAGTCACAAACTAGGGCTACCATGCCTGGCTTGTTCTATGGATCCAAACTCAGCTGTTCGTGCTATGTCAAGAAGAACTTTACCAACTAACTCATTTCCACAGCCCCATCTTATCTTACTTCTCAATCCACTGTTTTCTTTTTTCTTTTACTTTGCCCAGATGTCAATTAACATGAATATTGTTTTAATCTGTTTGAACATCTGTGACAAAACATCGAAGGTTTTCTAACCAATAAGAACCAGTCTTCACAGTTATGCAGGCTGAGGGGCAAGGTGGTATCTCTTGAGGGTGGTGTCTCTTGAGGGTTGTTCCCTGTTTTCTGGATGTTTTGAATGTTTGCCCGCTATATGGAAAGTCTGCATCTTCATGTGGCATTAAGATGGAAAGGCAAAAGCCTGAGTTAATGAGATGTCACAACTCACTCTGACATACTCTCATAATTTAACCATGATACAAAATTGCTAACATTTGCTCATACCATATTGGTATAATACATTTTAACATATAAATTTTGGAAGATATCCATATCATAGCACAGTTTATGCATTTTACTAAAAATGATTCTGACATCTAGCTTAGTGTGTGGTTCATGTCCTTAATAAAGTCTTCATCACAAACATATGGCATTCTTCACGTCTTACGGGATCTAGAGTTTATGCCATACATTCTTATCACAAGAAAAACGTTCTCACTAATTGAAATGCAATTAAACATAACTACCATCTCAAGTCCTCTTAAGAACAGTCCTTTTAGTGGAAACATACTAAGATAATTTGTAAAGAGGTTATTGTTAAATGTGAATGAACAAAATAAAAATGAAAAAGTTATCTTATTGTTTATGGTGGTTCAAACCATATAAAAACATTTCAATTGATGTTTTACATCAACAGAAATGTTTTACTTATATTCAAAGAAGTAAAAGGAAATGTTTTCACAGGTGCTATTGAAATTGAATCCAATCTATACTTTGAAAGTAAATCATAATTATTTTTAGTATTTTAAAAATCATTTTTAGCAAAATTATAAAAACCAGTCATGATCCCTAAATACAAGCACTTGGCATTTTAAATGAATAACTTGACTAAAGATTATCTAAAGTTAGGTATATGTTACTTGGTTCACTAAGAGTCAACCACAAGAGTAATGCAGAGCAATAAACAGAAAAACATTATGAGGAAAGATGGATATAAAGTTTTAGATACTTTATTGTAAAACTTTAAAATATGAATTACATAATGAAATTTAATAAGTTGTGTGTAATAATACATTTTAAATATACAAAGAATAATGGTTAAATTTAAAATACTAAGAATGCAAGCTAATGTAAAAATATTTTCATAGTAATAGAGGTAATTTAAATAAAAATATGATAATGTAATTATTTCACTAAGCATAATCAGATGCAAAATAAAATACACAGACAACTATTAAAATAGGAAATATGGACACAGTTAATTAACATTCCATATAATTAATGTTGAAAGTGTTAAGTTCACAAATTGCATAGTTACACTTTTTAACCTAATCATGTTTAGGGTTTTATTTTTGTGGCTAGTATAATAAATTTGGATATTTTTCCTATTTGTTAATAATTTTGTTTTTCTTTAAAGAGAATGTAAATGAAATCAATATTTTGAATTGACTTTAAAGTGATATAATGTTAACATTTTATAGTTTGTGAAATAATGTATATACACTCTTGATTACATGGTACCTATAAATATATTCAACTTTATGATTTGATATATCAATTCAGTTTTTAATTAATTATTTTATTTATTTACATTCCAAATGTTTCCCCTCACAGCCCCTTACCCAGAGTTCTTCACTGTATTCCTCTCCCCTTTGCCTGAGAGGGTGCTACCCCCCTGACCTCCCAACCCCCACACCCCCTTCCTGGGGCCATCAAGTCTCTAGAGGGTTAGGTACCTCCTCTCCCACTGAAACCAGACAAGGCACTCCTCTTCTACATATGTGCCAGGGACAGTTATTTTTCTTGAAAAGTTTAAAAATTTTCACATCTAAGGAAAAATATGATGCCTTAGAAATATAATAGGCAGCTCTGTGTACCAGCGTTCAGCCTAGCCATGTCTCCCTGAGTAGGACGCTGACCGTGTGCTCTAACCTCTCCATTCAGAGATAATTCAGGAGATATCAGATTTTTGGGTAGGTAGTTTATATTTCTATTTAGTCAATTATTTTATAGGTATACATGGAGAGATTTTTTATAGGATATTATAAAATATAGAAAAATAATCAGATGTAGCTGGAACAGTGGAAAGAACTACTTCTATCTACTATTAGAAGAAAACAACATGACAGTTGATATTTGAACCATGAGTGTGAGTGTGTGTATGTATGTGTGTGA
Source organism: Mus pahari (assembly GCF_900095145.1). Taxonomy (NCBI): domain Eukaryota; kingdom Metazoa; phylum Chordata; class Mammalia; order Rodentia; family Muridae; genus Mus; species Mus pahari. Next base: position 11,850,961 of record NC_034610.1, read on the forward strand.
ATGTGTGTGAGTATATGCACATGTGTGTGTGCCTGGGTATGTGAGCATGTGTGCATGCCTTGTGTGTATAAACATGTGTATTTGAAAGAAAAGAGTGGCTAACTCAGTGGATGATAGCAAGAATATTGACAAAAAGTAAATATGTCTAAGAAGAAGCAAAACAGTCAAGAGATAAAATAGTCTTAATCTTAAATATAATGATGTTGTGATGAAATATCCTGACTGCTGAATTTCCTGAAGAATCTAATTTCTACAGTGCCTTCTCAGTTGGTCTCATTAATTGTTCCTTCTACACTCTTAAGAAATGTACAATCAGCCACATCTTGCCATTGCTTTCACACCTATTCTTTATACCTGCCCTTCTTAGTAGAGCAAATTCAAGTTTTCTACGAGCTATGGACAGATTTACAGATCTCTGCTGCAATCCAAGGTTTGTAAGAGGTATATTGGAAAGGAGCAAAAGAGGAAAGGAAAGTTTAAAAGGAAGGAGAGGGAAAAACAGGAAGGGAGAGAGAGAGAAAAAGGAAGGGAGGGAGGGAGAGGAGAGAGGGAGGGAGCAAGAGGGAGGGAGGGAGGGAGGGAGGGAAAGAGAAAGAGAGAAAGAGAGAAAGAAAGAAAGAAAGAAAGAGAATGACTGACTCTCTTGGATATTATTGTCAAGTGGCAAACTTTCTGGTTTATTCATCAGGTGGAACTGCAAGTCCCTCATAACTCATGGTTATGTCTCCAAATCCAACTGACTCAAAGAATTAATGTTTTTTTTTTCATGGAGCAGATATTGAGTCTGTTTTGTATAATGAACAATATACTATAGATAAGAAATGGGGGTTAATGTTTATTGTGAAATCCTCTCACCCATAATTGCTCTGGCTAAAGAGTAATTTCTTTAGAAGACTAAAACTATGGGGCAGAGATATGGCATCCTTAATTCACTCATGTTTCCTGCACCTGCTGAAATACACCTGGACACCTCGGTATCTCCAATGGTAGGCACCAACATAAACAAAAGGACCCTCTCTCAGACCCTACACACAGCATCACAGCTATACAAACCTATGGTCTATACTCTGAATCTATTGATTCTTTGAACAAAGAATTTCACAGTACTTGTTTTCACTATAATGTCCAAGAAACATACATAATGTTGAGGTGTTTAATTTTCAAGAAGCTAAAGGATCAACTGATTATTTTTGTGTGAAAGGTTAGGCTATTATTTTTCAGCATATGTACATATATGCAGGTATATAAAAAACAGATGGAAGGAGACTCTTGACTCCAATTGCAAAGTCTTTTATATCAGCAGATATGACCTGGCAAATTGTATTATATTCAGCAAATATAGTGGTGATTCCAAAGCTACTGTTTATGACCCAAAACTCACCTCATCATTACAGTTATCAATCACTTTTACATTCCAATTAGCCTCTCTGGCCCATCAATTCAGGTCTCCCATTAAGATGTAAAATGCAGAATTATATTATCATAATGATAGAAAAATGGCAATGTGATGCTAAAAATAAGACAAAGATTTGTGAACTGTTCTATGACTTTACTTTCTGTTATAGTCCTATTACCATATATATTATATTAAACATATATTTATATAAATATATTAAATATATGTATATATTAAAGATAACCACACTGCTATTAGTAGTCAGAATGTTTTCAAATAATTAAATAGCAATAGGAAAAATATGGAGTTACCAGCCTAAAAATATGGTACAATTGCATGATTATGGAAAGAAATGAAGCTCATTTCTTAGTTCTCACTGGAATTTCATCAACCTCAAGGAAAGAATAATTCTTTTCACTCTTTTTGAGCAGAGGGTAAAAATTTGGAATGGACAACGAGAACAATTTCTTTTAGGTAAGGAGTAAACATGTTCTTTCAATGGTTTTAGATTTTACATAACAAAATTACATAAAATGCCAAAGAAAAACAGATATGTAAATGATAAAACTGATAATTCTCTAAAATTGCAAAAGGTATTATGTCCAGATAAAGCATGTAATCAATGCTATACTTGTCTGAAAAATTTGAAAGTCTGACTTACAAGGGGTACACTCATAATGATGTCAAAGAATTTTCAAAAGGAATATTTCATTTACCAACAGCTAATAATGAGTGTAGTTTAATTTATGAATACACATAATATTATCTATGCTACCAGGATTGAAAAATTGTGTTAATTGAATAGTATATTTAAAAAGGTATGTCTTTGTAAAATAAGTATTATTGATATTTTATGAACTTAAAAGTAAACTTTAGGAATGTTTAAATTGGATTGAAGTAATAATGTAAGTTATATAATGTAATTCATTTATTCATTTCAGTATTCAATGACTATGCACCCTAAGTCAGGCAGCATAGCTCATATAGGAAATATACTCATTAATTATCTGAAAATATCATTGTGACTATGTCACTTGTATTGTTATGGTAGAGAAAATAAACATTCTAGAAAACAATTTTGCTAAGGAAAGAGTAACTTTTAGCTCCTTAGTAGCAATTATTAAGGGACTATAACATAAAAGCATTAAGAAAAGACACAAAAGGTTCTAGAGACAGAAATGAGCTGTTTATATGTATTTGAAGGGACAGGGAGACATTTCAATTTACACAGGGAGTTATATATGGAAGCTGTGAAAAGCCAATGTGTTTCTATACAACCAGCCAAATTAAAAGTTTAAGATTATCATTAAACCTAACAAATTAATAGCAGTGTCCTGTAAAGGTGTCCAGCTGACATAGAAAAATGTTACTAATTCCTTTGGCTGTTGCCAGTTGCCTGTCATATAACACACTGTCTGACTATGGTACATTTTGAAATAAAAGTAACTAATCATCTTTCTGAAATTTATGCAAGAACTATCATCATAAGGTGAACACAGAAGTATGATGATGGTAAAACGTGGATCCTGCCACTCTCTTGGTCTCTGTCATTCACTGTCTTTTACCCAAATCATGACATGTGCCCCACAATTGGCTCCACCTTCTCAAGTCTATCTGCCATTCATGCCCACACCCTCAACCCATTACTATTTCTTAAAGATTTGCTCATGGAATTCCTGGGATTGAAATGCTTCAAAATTCTGTCCTTACCTCTATTCTCTCTCTCTCTCTCTCTCTCTCTCTCTCTCTCTCTCTCTCTCTCTCTCTCTCTCCAATTTGCCACCTTCCTTCTTTATCCTTTCTATACACAACCAAAATATACCTTCCTGCCCTGTACGTGGTAGTACACTTATGTCCCTAATCTCTAGCATTGTTAGGTAGAGCAGCAACGGTGGCATCTTACATGAATCTCAAATATGGAATTCAGGGCTCAAGGACTTCTCTTTTAATAAACTGACACTTTTATTACTCAGTTTTTGAATTTGAGATTGTAGGCTCATTCTCTATTCAGACACTGTATCCAATTTTGTGAATAAGATTTTCTACATCTATATTAGATTTATTCCTAAGTGCTCAGATATATTTATTGTTTTGACATGAGAAATCCAATTACATTGCATAATGACTTGTTACTATAGAGGGTTATGTTTGATATTTTGATAAGAAATGTCCAACCTTTTGATGTTGTGATATGATATTGCCATCTACAAAAGTATCAGATTGCATTCATAGTTACTCTGGAATACATTTTGTCTAATGATTATTGTTGCACATGTCTAATAAGGTCATAGTTCAGTAGGATTCTGACATTCTGCCTGGACAATTTGCATTTAAAACAATCCTTAGGTAATTTATAGTAACATCAATTCTATCATCCTATTCTAGCAGCCACCCCTTAATTACAGTGGTAGATAAGTTTGAGAACCCCTCCTATAGATAGCTCTAGAAGGCTGCTATTTAATTGAATCCATATTGATTTCTCTTTATTGCCTGTTCTCTACCAGTTCTCTTTCTGGCCCTCTTCAGATCCTTTCATCTTGCTGATCCAGTCTAACCTTCCAAAAGAAGCTTCCCTTGTTGTACCATTCCAGCTACATAGACTAGAACAGGCTTGGTATAATTTGTTCACCTACCAATCTATAACTTTTTAAAAAAAAATGAAATGAAAATTAATTACAAGTGTGGTTTTCTTAAAAAATGACTACGCCATCTTCATTTTAGATCTTAGATTAGATGGAAGAATAAAAAATGTTAAACTCAAGACTTACAATTTTTTAAAATGTTGAAAATTCTACTGCTATTTTGTTTTTGCTTTGTTTTTAAGCAAAATGATGTTTCTCTAGCCTATTTTTCTATACTTTCTCTTGCAATTATAGCTACAATACAGTTTTATTTTTCCCATTACATCCATGCATTTTAAATATTCATATTAAAAGATACATAATATTGTCCTTTTTCTCTCTGCTTCCCTCCCATTCCACAGTGTGGTGTGTGTGTATGTGTGTGTGTGTGTGTGTGTGTGTGTGTGTGTGTATGTGTGTGTGCGCCTTTATGATTTGCTTTCTATGGTTTCTTCTATGGTTCCTAGCTCATAATTCTTTCCTGAAGGCCGGCCTCCTCTAGGAGTAGATCAAAATTGTTCTTGCTACATACATATGCACAAATAACAAAAGCAGAAGAAACTGATTTTCCTAGATCTCCTTGTCCAGTCCTTAACAACTGTAACTATTCAGGACATCTCCATAGAACCCAAAGTACAAGGTTTAAAGAGTTTCTGGACAGCTAAGCATGGTGGCTTATGTGAAGTAAACAAAACGTTTAGATCCGTTTGCTGAAAACTCCCCAGGAATGAAAATTCTTTCTCTCAGTACTTTTTCAGACCTTGCACAGTGCACCTTTCACATGGTTGACAATTCATAATAACAGGAAAGTATAAGCAGTGTATTTCTAGCAAAGTATAGAAACCAGTGGAAAGAATCATGGGAATTCCATTCTGTAGCTATTGCGACAAACATTCTTTAGGCTTACACTTGGACAGGCTCTGCAGTGGAGTCTTTCTGTGGGTGAAGCCCTCCCTCTTTGGGTTCTGGCATTTCTTCAGGAAGGTGGTCTTGTAACTGAACTGGACCAGTGGACAACCAGCTTTGCCCAACTTTACAGAACTGACTATGTGCTGGTGCAGAAGTCTCCAACCTTTCAGACTCACAGACGTTCTCAGGGCAGATTGTGCACAAGCAGAGAGGAAAAGCAGTTCGGTTCCCACACCAGGAGACACTTGGAGTGAGCCTTAATTTTAGAAACCCATGAGAAGGCTAACTTTTGTTTTTAAGTGGTAAGAAAAATATTTAAAACCATGTCAACCTTTAGTAATTTCCCTCTAGTTTCTAAATTACAGTTATCATTAAAGTATCATGTTTTGGACACACACTTTAGCCCATGTCTTATAAAGAGCTTATTTTCCATAGCCTGCAAATCCTATTCAAAAACAAAATAAAACAAAACACCAAATATGAAATACAACCTCAAATTCTGTAGAGCCCAGCAGGGAACAGATAAGGCCTGACTTCTGAGAACTGTTATCTTTCTAGTTCCCCCACAGACATTCTGATTTGAGCTTTTGAACAATTCTTAATATTTTATTATCCCTGTTCAATATAACTTTTAAAACCTTAAAAATTAGTCAACTTTAATATTGTTTTCAATGGGTAAGTTCCTCACATTGCCATAAATAGGACTAGTGATGCCATTTCATCCTTTCTAAACTATAATCTCTGTCACAGAGGAGTCTTGATCCATAACGTGGGTCATTTTACCTAGCACCCAACCGTGTTGTGGAATATAGCAAATTATAACAAATGGACAATAATCATTTGATAGACGCAAATAAAGTGAATATAAAAGGAAACAGCATGGAGTGAAGTCTGGAGATATTGGGCAAGAACTACTGAGCAGAGAAATTAAATGAAATGAAAAAAATGTTCAAAGGCAAATGAATAGGTATATATCAGTGATTTCTATTACTTCATGAAAATTCAGTAAATTTTTTTCATGGAAAGTACAAAAGTGGCATGTGTAAGAAATCTTTCTGGAGTAGAAGACGTTGGTACAGCACTTGTCTAGCAAGAGTGAAATCTTGAGTGTTCTGGCTTTAAAATGAGGGAGAGAGAGAGAGAGAGAGAGAGAGAGAGAGAGAGAGAGAGAGAGAGAGAGAGAGAGAGAGAGAGAGAGAGAGAGAGAACTAATTCTGGTAATGCTAGCAAGTCTGGCCCTTGTACTTTTATTTCTGAGTTATCATTTTTTCAATCCAAACCTTAGATTTCTAGGTATTAATAGATGTCATGTTAAATAATACCCACTAAGGTGTCAGATGCATTCTACAAAACAGTAGAAAGCATTATTGTGGGATTTCAAAGGAATTAGAGTCTGCCTGGGGATTTGGCTTACAGAGAACTCAGGCGCTCTGTAGATACTCTGAGAAAATGAGATTCTACTGTAGGAAATCATGAATGATTACCATCATCCCTCTTTTGTAGAAGCACCATATAATTTTCACTGACTTTTCATTTAAAGTTATTTTAGGTATTTTTACAAGTACAGATATGAGAATTTGCCATTTTCAAATTGATAGAATTTCTAGATAGGCCAAATTAACTCAATAGGAAATAATGGTTTCTAAGTTTAAGTGATTTAACTTTTTGTGTAAGAATGATTTTTAAAATGGTTAAAAAAAAAAAAAAACCATAGCATACACACTGGATAGTGTTTCTCTCTAGAAAATATATAATTTGACACAAAGAACAAATAGAGAATAGAGAAACCTTGTGTTTTTTTTTCCCCCTCGAGACAGGGTTTCTCCGTGTAGCCCTGGCTGTCCTGAAACTCACTTTGTAGTCCAGGCTGGCCTCAAACTCAGAAATTCGCCTGCCTCTGCCTCCCAAGTGCTGGGATTAAAGGCATGCGCCACCACTGCCCAGCTAACTCCCGCTATATTTAAAATACATTTAAAAAGTCATAAGAAACTGCAAGTAAAAAATTTCAAAGTAAAGTAGACTTTTCTAAGGAAAGGAAATAGTAGGGAGGATTCCAAAAGGTATTAGCTTTAGAGTTAACATGATATGATCAAAAGGTATTCTAGACATGTGGCATTTAAGACTAGATTTAAGATATGTGGCTGAGATCACTGAGATTTTGTGAGTGTGTGTGTGTTATTGTAGGAGAGTATGGTTTATGCATGTGTGTGCATGTATGTGTGTCTGATGTAGTATGTATAGTGGTATGCTATATGTATGCAGTGTATGTGTGTTATGTATAGGAGGGTATGGTGTGTGTGCTTGTATATGTGTGTCTCATGTAGTATTATAGTGGCATGGTGCATGTATACTGTGTGTGTGTGTGTGTGTGTTGTGTGTGTGTGTGTGGTAGTATTATGGGGGCATAGGATGTGTGTATGTTTGTGTGTGTGTGTGGGGGGGTGTATGTGTGTGTATTCTGGGGAGATCTGTTATGCTAAAGTTGCAACTGAGATAGAAACGCTAAAAGGCAAACATTTTTGCACAATGGGAACAACACAAAGAGATTGCAACTATATTTTGAAAAATCAGTCAAGTAGTAACACCCATCACCAGAAATCTTGAATGTTTAATTTGTAATCTGTCCAGAAAACAAATCAATAGTCATAGGATTCCAGGCAAATTCTGTCAGATAACACCTCAGAAAGACAGTGGGGAGAGACTCACGGTGAAGCTGAATGTTCTCAGGATGAGTGAGGAGAGGCTGTCAGGATATATGATTTCCAGGAAAAAGGCTAGTACAAGAAAATGGGAGTGTGGATGTCATTGTGTTGAGGTGCCTTTGGGCAAGGGGCAATGGCTGTTTGCATGAGAGCTTACATAATGCAAAATGCCACAGGTTGTAGATGAACAGTGCAAATGGTTTGGGATTTGATGGTAGGAGTCAAGTTTCATGTTGAAGTTGTTCTTACAGGAGTTCTTTAAACTGTGTGAGCAAGACAAAAACCCTCCAGAAAATACCTCTAATACTTTAGCAACCCTGAGCCACAGGAGTTTGTTCTTAGCCTAAATTACTTTAAGTCCTGCTGAGGGTAGGAGTTCAGATGGAGGCAGCTGAGATAGCAGTGTGACTGTACACGGATTACACAGTGTGACTGTACACGGATTACACAGTGTGACTGTACACGGATTACACAGTGTGACTGTACACGGATTACNGGATTACACAGTGTGACTGTACACGGATTACACAGTGTGACTGTACACGGATTACACAGTGTGACTGTACACGGATTACACAGTGTGACTGTACAGAGACATGCAGGAAACACATCCTGCTTACCCATGCAACCATGGTCTTTCTATATGATCATTTTCAGTTGTAGTTTATGGGTTTTCTCATCCACAAATCAAAGCATCCTAGTTTAAAGTCAGTGATAATGCTATTACTATAATGCTATTATAGTGATATTACTATTTTATAGTAAAAGGTATATTATTATAAATGCTCTGTTCAAAGAAAGGTAACCAACAAAACATAACAAAGAATTGCTTTAAACGTTTAGTGTCTCCCATAAGAAGCCCTTTCTTGGTAGAGCACACATTGACTTTCATATGCACATGATGCTCTCACAATTAATGCAACTTATCTTATTTTTTTAAATAAATCAAGAAGCTAATTTTGTTCAAAGTGAAAAGATAGGGCCTTTAATTATAGTAACAATCACAAAAGATATACTCCCTGCATTCATTGTTTTATTTTTCCTGAGATAATTGACAATGCAGAAATATATCCTAATATACATTATTTACTAACATATATTTAGGTGTTAGTTTACCTAGGGAAAAAGCAGGGATATAGAAATTCTCCTTTCTAAACAACAGTTGTCTCATAACTCAGTAAGGAAGGGCTTCTTGAAAACACACTTTATCTCCCCCAATCTGAAACCTAGTTTATTCTATAGGTTAATTAAAACTTAGCTTCTGTTGTCTATGACTATTGTTTTTCTGCCACCATACTTTCTTGCCTTTTCATATAAACACAATGGTTGACAGCTATAGTGTTTTGTTTTGTTTTTAGCTTAAATAAATTTTTTATTGTGTGACTTCTATCAAAATTGAACACAAAAAAACAGAGAAAAGCAGTATTTCCAAGTCAGTGTTCTGTCACCTGAACAGTGTCACCTAGTAAGGTCATTGGGCAAGTGTAATATACACAGTATAGGGCATACAATAACTAAACAATAAGATCTTCATTTTTATAAATTTTGTTTGAAGGCTTAACATAAAACTTGTAGAGAAAACTGATCCAGTCAACGGCAACTCCGTATTGTTATTAAGGAATGCTTACAAAAAGGATGATAGATAATTATATTTCCCAAATCATCTTCCAAATATTACATAACACTAATTCAATCTTACAGCAGATGTTTGAACCATGCTTAAACATGAATGTCATAAAGGACAGAAATACTCACTCTGCTTGTTTTCCAGGGGTCTACAACCAATCAACCAAACAAACAAAAACCATAAACATCTGCATACTTAGGGCTGGCGAGATGGCTCGGCAGGTAAGAACACTGACTGCTCTTCTGAAGGTTCTGAATTCAAATCCCAGCAACCACATGGTGGCTCACAACCACCCATAATGAGGTCTGGCACCTTCTTCTGGTGTGTCAGAAGACAACTACAGTGTACTTACATACAATAATAAATCTTTGGGCTGAAGCAAGTGGAGTTGGCCAGAGCAAGCCAGGACGACTGGAGCAAGCAGAGGTCCTAAAAATTCAATTNCCAACAACCACATGAAGGCTCACAACCATCTGTACAGCTACAGTGTACTCACATACATAAAATAAACAAATAATTTTTAAAAATCTGAATACTTGTCAGATTGGGGCATATGAGATTTTTCAGTTTAACTAAAATGATACTAGCCAATTTTTGTAAGAAATTGAAGATTGGGGAAGTGGAAATAGAAATAAGGTGTGGCCATATTTTTCAAAGACTTTATATAGTTTTTTCAAAATGAAGAAACAAGTGAGGAATTGTAATATGTTTTAGAAGTGATTCTAAGTAGGAAGTATGAAAATTTTCCACTCTGGGTAGGAAAGAGAAATGTGGCATCAGTTGGCTGTCGTATTAGTCAGGATTCTATATACATATGCACACACACACATACGCAAACATATATGACTTAGAATTCCTTAAGGCTGTGATCCTGCTAATCCAACTATAGCTGTTTATCAATGGAAAGTCCAAGAATCCAGTAGTTGTTCATTCCACACTTGGATGTCTCAACTGCTCTTCAGTCTACACCAGAATCCCAAAGAAGTAGACCCTAATGCTAGGGAAGGAATTGACTTGCCAGCAAAAGTGAGGGCACACAGGCAATGAGGGTCAACTTCCTTCTCCCATGTCCTTCACATAGGTTCCACAGAAGGTGTGCTTCAGACTGAAGGTGAATTTTCCCACCTCAAGTGAACCGAGGAAAGGAAACAGACACTAAGGTGATTCCTAATGCTATTCTGCTATACTCACAGCTCAGTGCCTTATCCAGTCAGCATCCGCGAGGCTTCTTTTCTCAGGTGGGAACAGATACTGAGTCTCAGTTAGAGGTCTCCATGAAATCCTTCTTCTCAGAGTGCAGGGAATTCCCCAGAAGAGGATGAGGAGAGACTGGAAGAGTCAGAGGAAACAGAGGATAGCAGGACAGCATAATCCTGAATCAACTAAGCAAGGAGAATATGAGCTCACAGAGGCTGAAGCAGCAAGCACAGGGCTTACATTGATCTATACCAAGAAATGTACATAAATACTATAGCTGCTAGCTTCGTGTTTTATGGGATGCCTAACAATGAAAATTAATGGGTCTCTAACTCTTTTACCTGCTCTTGGGAATCTTCCTTCCATTGGCTTGCCATGTCCAACTTCAATATGAATTTTTTTTTGCTTCATCTTATTATATTTTATTTTATCTCGTCATGTTTGGTTGCTATCTCTTAGAAACTTGATTGTTTTTCTAATAAGATAGAGAAAGAGAATAGATCCAGAGAGAAGGGGAGGTGGGGAGGGACTTGAAAGAGTAGAGGGAGAGAAAACAATAATCAGGATATACTGTTTGAGAAAAGAATCTATTAAAAAATAGGTCTTCCTACTTCAAATGAACTAAGAAAAAAAGTCCCTCAGAGATGTAACCAGCTGCTTGGGTCTTAGTTAATTCCAGATGTACTCAAATTCACAACCAAGACTAGCCACAGCAGCCTGGGAAATAACCCTCTCCAGGGTTTGTGCTCAAAATCCCCTTGGTAAATGTGCTGAAAACAGTTTAGTTATCTCTGAACTGAGTCGGACACACAGATTCCAGAGAGAAAAGACTGTTCCTTCATCTCTCCATTTTCTTTCTTCTTAAAACCACTGAAAATTTAAAAAAAAAAAAAAAAAAAAAGACCTTTCTCGTTAGACTTGCTTTTCAAGTGCAGCTCATTTCACATGAGAAGGAAATGGAACAGCGCAGTCAGTGCGTGGGAGCTCAAACACAATGGAAGAGAAAGGGAAAGCACATATTTCCCCAAAGAACTGACAATCCAACAGCTGCTTTTAGCAGCCGCTGGTTCTACTCTGTAAGGAGCACTCTTTTCTTGGTACAATAACTCTAGGAAATGACAAAGTGCAAAGGTGTTTCTTAACCATTCTTAGAGGAAAATACAAACCCTTTGGTTTTAGAAACAAAGTCAAACAGATGAAAATTTTTCTGAAATCTCTCCGCAGGCATAGCTGCTTTTAGAATACGATGTAAAACAGTAATTAAAAGAATAAATTGTTCTACCGATATTAGAAAATACAGTATTTTTTTAAATAAGAAGAGTGAAAATATAGATGTTGATGTTTCTTTCTAAATGTTGATATCCTAACTTATGGTAGTGCTGTAGAGAAGAGCTGCCGGTATGATAATAATGCACTTTTTGATTTATAATTACAAAGTATACATGTATTTTTAAAAGCAGTTTTGGTAGGTTTTAGACAGATGCTTGTCTTTTATGCTTTCAGCAAAGGAAGCAGTACGTTATCCTTTTGAGATTTATCAACTGGATTATGGATAAGTATTTTTAAAAAGGAGTGGTTTGTTTAAAATTTTCTACATATTTCTACAGATGTGACTTGCTATTATTTTTATTGGATATTTTCTTTATTTAAATTTCAAATGTTATCCCCTTTCCTGGCTGTTCCCCGCCCCCAGACACTCCATATTCCTTCCCTCTTCCCCCTGCATCCATGAGGGTGTCCTCCCTTACTCCTGCCTCCCCACCTTTGCATTCTGCTACACTGGGACATTGGGCCTTCAAAGGACTAAGGGCCTTTCCTGCCATTGATGCCTGACAAAGGCCATCTTCTGTTACATATGTGGCTGGAGCCATGGGTCCCTCCATGTCTACTCTTTGCTTGGTGGTTTAATCTCTGGGAGCTCTGGGGTGGTCTGATTGGTTGATATTGTTGTTCTTCTAATGGAGTTTCAAATCCCTTCAGCTCCTTCAGTCCTTTCTCTAACTCTTCCATTAGGGACCCCATGTTCAGCCCAATGGTTGGCTGTGAGCATCTGCCTCTGTACTTGTCAGGCTCTGGCAGAGCCTCTCAGGAGACAGTTATATCAGGTTCCCGTCAGCAAGGAACCTGATAATATATGATATATCACCTGATACAAAGGAAAAGTAGACAAAAGAGAAAGTGATCACCATTATGTCCATATAAAAACAATGAGTTAATTTTTCTCTGAATAATCTGATATAGTTTTATATATGTAAGCCTTTAAATGATATTTTATACTGAGGTTAAATCCAATTGTCTCCAGGTCCAAACCCACGTTTATTCAGTAAACATTTACCGAGCAGTTACCTTAACCGGACACTGTAGAACATAGCATAGGTGGTCATTCTGTTTGTAAAACCTAACCTTATTTTTACTGCTATAATTCTTTCTCCCCATGCCATTACAAATAATTCTTTTTCTGAATATTCAATGATACACACATTTTATGTGAGATATACATAAAAAAATTTCTCACACATCTCATTTTTTCTTTTAAAATTAGCCCCAGAATAGGTTTCTTTCTCGTGGCTACCATATTCTGCTAGTCTTTAATACACTAAATATTTGGTTTCTTTCTTTTATTTTGTTTGTTTTTGTCAGGAAACCTATGTATTAGAAAATAACAATAAGAATAGATAAGTTTTTATTATAGTGTAATCTTCTGGGAGTGACAGGTGAACCTTACAGGAATCTTAGGGCAAGGATACTATCCAGAATGACACCATTGTGATGGGCACCTATACACTTGTTAGAGCCCATATTGTGTTCAACATAAAGAGGAGTCCCTAGTATAAACTATGTGTTTAGATACAAAGATCCATTTTGAAACTATCCATCCATGAGTGGGACTCACCTAGAGAGATCTATGAATCTTCTGTGACAGCAGCGCCACACACCCATGGTCAAGGCCTAACACTTGACAAGAAGAGGACATGTGCATGGACAGGACCAATAAGAACAGGTTGGCCAACCATTCTCAAATTATTCTTTGTGGCATTAGAACAATTGTAACATTCTTGCCCTGAGATATAACAGTCTTGGTGACTAATTTAAATTTTGTGAGAAAATTAATGCAAGCTAAAATTATATATACGAACATTTAGATAAAGCAGGTTGTATACATTCTAGAGTCCTTCTGAGTTTAGAATCTCAGTTTTCAAACAGAAGGAGAAAACATAACAAAAATAATAACAATGATGTCTGAAAAATCCACAAATATCATTACCCCCAAACCATGTAATATACTTAATTCTATGCATTAAAAATAAAATAAACTCACATAGTTTAACTGAACTTTCTCATCTGGGAGAGAGTGGTTACTTGAACAGCCCTAAACCACATAAAATAAAAATCAGAATAGTAGATGTGAGAAGCCCTCTTTTGAGTTGTTGGCCATGGCTGTCCAAGAGACTCTTAAAAACATATAGCCTCTTGCTGTTGCCTTTGATTTTCAGAAGTGGAAGATCATTCCCTAATAGTGAAGACACCATCCATTTTAGGTGTGCTCATGGCCCAAATACTCCAGAGCTAAATTGATGTGGACACACTTCTCTGAAAGCTGGCTTTCACAGCAGCAGAAGGGACCATGCAACCTTCTAAGGGAGGACCAACAGTCCTACACAGGTATGACACCTATGAATCACATCAAAAAAGATGAGTATGCAGTGTTGTGCATACTCCAGGATTACATACCTTGCTGGTAACCAACAGCTCTCTAATTAGACTTAAGACCTGATTAAAAACAAGAAAATCATTCCTGGTATCGGAAACTTAGTTAACTACTCAGTGATAGTGAAGTAATGGTTATTGGAAGAGAATCTACAATTACTAATTTATTAAACAATCATATTGTCCAACGATAACCCATAAACATTTGTCCTTATAACCACAGAAAAGTATAATCTTTCTTCTCATCAAGGAAACTTCTCTTTGAAACAGAAGACCAGTGCAACCAATCAAAATGCAGAGTTGTGGGACACTGTGGAAGATAGAATGGAAAGATTTTAAAAGTCAATTATTTGCATCTCCTATTATTATTATCAGAAGATACACCAATTAAATTCTCACCAACGTTACTGTTCTTATGTCATAAGAACAAGACAAGAACAATAGACATGTCAAATTAGATGAGTGGAACCCATGAGGCCTCAACATACACAGAGAACTGTAGGCAAATGTGTAAATATAGAAATATAGAAATGGAAGAGGTGGCCTTCTCCAGAGAAAAGCACAGCATTAATTATCAAATGCCAAATGGTCAATCCTAAATGTATACTTACAGTCCACTATATGATCTGAACAGGCTATATTTAGAAATATATGTGGATATACATATATGCAATAACAATTAGTGAATAAAAGGCTATAAATTTGAGGAAGATCATGGGACTTAGAGGGAGGAACAGAAAGAGAAAATGTAATGAAATAATAATCTAAAAGTTGATGAAAGTGAAAATATTATTAGGACTTTGTGAGACTGTTTTCATTGTCATGTAATTTTAAAAAAATACTTAGCTTAAAATCATTTTTCTTTAAGTAAATTCCATGAGAAATCTCAAAATAAAGAAATAAAGGAAGAAAGGAAGAAAAAAGGAAGGAAGGAATAGCAGTTTTTCCAGATGTGACTGATCTGTATCCTTAACATCTCACTCAGACAGCGACCTCTCAGAGCCTTCCTTCAGCATCCAGGGTTTACCTCAGAGCTCTTGCGCAGGCATGCTCTGATCTGGTTATCTGTTAGAAGTGCTGACTGCAAGGCTCTAATGAAGGGAAATCTGTTTTGACACAATCAGTTCTGTTGGATGTGTTGTTAGAAACCATGCAATAAGCCAGCTGCACACAATACTGCTAATTCCAGCTGATTGGTCTTTGCCAACTTGTCACAACCCTGTATGCCAGCTTTTGAAGAAACACAGACCCAGGGCCATGAATGCTGCCAGACTCTACCTTCCTAGGGCTGATGCTCCGGGCCTTAGAAAGACAATGGAGTTAGACTCTGTTAGCCTGCCATCGTGATCTGGGCCCCACATAGATAGCCTGCACAGGGAAAGGGATTCGGACTATTTCCTAGTAAAACAGTGAATGCAAAGATATTCTTGGTTTATTTTTTTACTTATATTTTAAAAAGAGAGGAGCTAGAAGAATGCAATATAAATAAAAAATACCAGGAGATTAATAAACTTCCTGTTTGGGTTTACCAATGTCCTTTATGTTTCATATGTTTTCAAATTTCCTCTGAGTTTGTAGTCTTAACTCCTTTTTCATTGTTTAACTAAAAAGCATTTTTGTTAACTTGCTAGTTTGGGGCGATTATGACTGTTGAGATGTTTGGCATGCTAGTACTTGATATAAATGAAATAACTTGCTAGAATGTAACTAGATCATATTTTTAAAGTTTTATTATTAACATTTACAACAAGTATTATAAACATACTTTATCATAGACATTTTAGAAAATAAATATGAATGTATATATTTCTCAAAAATATATAAATGTGTCAGTAGACTTTCTGGATACATATCTATAGAAATGTCTGAGATATACAACAGGAACATGAAAAAATACTACTTTACCATTCTCTCCTTTTGCCAATATATATTATTAGCATGATTTAAGATCTAATGGGTTTTATTCTCAGTACATTTTTTGATTTTCAAAGGATATTATTATAGAAAACAAAATTTTATGGGAGTCATCTCTGTCCCTGTTATATATTGTTACAGGAAATCATTTTTATATTGATGCTATCTCTTTTGCTAGCCTGAGTACATTTCATCTCAACAATGACACTACCCCATCAGCTTGAGCCAATTAAATTGTGTCTAGTAAGAGCAGGAGATACAGTTATAAACTGTACTCTAAGGACCAGATACAAATGCGGTAAGAATGCAGTTAGTTGATGACAGTGCTCAAAGGCAATATCAGATCACAAGCTCATTTCCTCATTTTTTCTCAAGCTCATTTTTAAACTGTTTCAAGACTTCATTCAACTCAAGCTCATCTCACAAGGAGCTGGGATATTCTGTCTCAAAACTAGGTTCCACATGCAGCTAATATTCAGAGTTATGAGAAAAGCTGGGGCACTTGGGTCTGAGACTCTATGTGAGCTATCTGCAGCAATTTGCCTCTTGTGATCCTCCTTTTATGTGGCTACCAACAGTCATAATAGTATTAATTGCTCCTTCATTGATGTCCTATAAAGTATCTGTATATGTTGCTGTTATACCATTTCATGTTTTAACCATGTACTTTCCTCATATAAACTTGTGTTTCCTTGGAGTTCTATTGTGACATCCTAGGCTTTATGTGCTCAGACATTTTATACCACCAGGAATTACTCAAGTAGCATCAGTGAAAACAATTACATACACTGTAAATTTTTTTCTTTTATTGAAAATAATTATTTTTCCATGCAACATATTTTGATTATGGTTTCCTTCCTCTACTTCTCTCAGTTCTTACCTTCTCCCTTCCCATCTGGATTAACACCCTTTCTCTCTTAAAAAACAAAAGGCATCTAAGGGATAAAATAACATAAAATAGAAAATATGGAATATAAAACACTCTTACACTCTTTCCCTGTCCTTTTCCACAGGATTGTCTGAGGCCTAAGGGAAATGATTTGATGGAGATATCTTTAAGTATGTGTGTGGTATGTGTGTGTGTGTGGGGGGGCTGCTGTACTTTGAAAAATCTCTATGAATTTTATTCTTACTTGAAGTAAGTGGTATTCTCTTATTCAAGCGTCAAGAAAAATCTTTGGCAAACATTCTGGTTTATTCAAAATTTAGATACTTCTCTATATATGAAAAAAAAATAGATTTCTTATTGTAAAATTTAAGAATGTGTCCAAAAGACGATATTTCAATAAGGTTGAAGCAATTTATTTTCTTTATTCATATTATAATTGTAACATTTCTTCATTCCCTTTCCTCTCTCCAAACCCTCCCATATATCCTTTTCCACTCTTTAAGTTCATGGTCTCATTTTCCACTAATTGCTATTTTTTATATGTGTATGTATAGTAACATATATGTAACATATGTGTGTAACATATATACACACAAACACATATATACATATATCATTATGTGTATATATATATATGTATACATATTTATGTATATACACACACATACATAGTTACTTGTGTGTATGCATGTATTTAGGGCTAACCATTTGGCATTGAACAAAATACTAGTGTGATCTTCCTTGGGGAAGAACCTCTCATTTCCAGCTTTTCTCAGTTTCCTACAATTCATTGAGTAGGTTTGATGCCATGTAGGATTTTCCAGGTCTACTTCAGCATGTCCACTGCTACTCTTGTTATGCAGCCATGTTGGTGAGACTTGATGGGTATATCTTCTGACATTGCTAAGAGACAAAATTTCAGAGAAAATTCCCAGATCTTCTGGCTCTTTATTATCTTTCCTCCTTCTCTTCTTCAGTATTCTCTGAGCATTAGGGACAAGAGTGTTTTTGTAGATGACTTTACAACTATTCATTTTGATGGCTGTGGACAAGTTTTCTTGATCAAGATTGAAGGCTACAGTTCTGTGGGTTATCTAAGGACAAATTTTATAAATTGTAGTTACGGATTATGCTGGTCTAGTAAACCAATGGCTCTAGATTCTGCTCCAATAACCATGACTTCCCTAGCACTGAGTAGTTACCCAGGCTTTTAGAACCAGGCACAGTCTTCCTCTTGTTGAGCAAGTTCTGAGTTCAATTAGAGAGCTGTTGGTTACTGGCAAGATATGTGTGTCACTACTGCACCTGTAGTGCTATTGTGCCATACTGGGCATGGATGTGGTTCACAGATGTCATGGTTGTGTCAGAATGCAGTTTGTTTTCCTCCTTTGGAAGATTGCATGGCACTTTCTGGTCCAAGAAAACTAGTTTTGGGGGATGGAGCATTTAGGCCAGATGCATTTAGTACCTCTGGGCAGTGTGTCTGAAGTGCATGCATGCCATGAAGTGTCAGCAAGAGGGACAATTGGCAGTGTGTTTGGAGAGTCTCTTGGACAGCCTTAGCCAACAACTCAAAAAAAAAAAAAAAAAAAAAAAAGCTTCTTATGTCTGATGTTAGGTATTTTATTAGGTAGTCTTTAGTTTTTAGAGAGATCACTATCATCCCAAATGAGAAAAGTTCATTAAAACCGTATGCTTATGTTTGTACATAGAAATACATACATTATAAGTTTTGTGAGGTCAATAATTTATAGTCTGATTCTGTGAGGCTTTTTTAGATATTCTTATTGTTATTTTACCCATATCCCTCCATTCCTCTGTCTTCTCAATTTTTACATTTCTCCCTCTCCCTAAAAAATCCACTTTAATAGCTAGGTGTGGACCTCCCTGATTTGCATATTAGTCTGTACTCTGAGAATTAACTCAGCACTGGAATTTGGGGCTTTGTTCTCTTAAAGAGAACTGACACTTGAGCTAGAGAGATGTCTCAGAGGGTAAAACACTTGCTATACTAGCCTGACAACCTTAGCTTGATCCCCCCAAAACCCATAGTGTGAGGAGAGAATGGACTTCTAAATACTGAACATTGGGCATGTGTAACGTGGTATGTGTGCACCTGCACTCACACCACACACACACACACACACACACACACACACACACACACGTAAAATTTTAAAATAATTTCAATACATAAAAGAGAAGTCAACAGTACTTTTGCTAATTAGTGACAGATAATAATTTTTGTTATTAACATTTGAATTTTTTTCTAGTTCAGCAGTTCTAGGCCTATACAAAAACATTGCTATCTTAGCATAATAAAGAAAATAAGCTATCAACAAAAGACACAATGATAATTTAATTCTTTTTTACCATCTGTTTCTTTTTTCACAACAGTTGATGAAACTCTATTTATTTATTATTACTAGTCAAGGTCATATTTGATTTTAGTCTCATTAGTTTTTATCTTGTGTCCTTTCACTGTTCCAGAACCCAATCCTGGGTCTCTGGTTCCATTCATTTATTTTGTCCAGGTGACTCTCAGCTGAAATGCTCTTCAAACTTCCTGTTTCTGATGATTTTGACAGTTATGAGGAGTAATGATCAAGAATAGCATGACCCTCAACTAGGATTCCTCTCCTTTTGTGCATTATAAGACTAGGATAGTGTATTTTTTGGAGAGATTACAGAGATCGGATACTTTTCACACAGTTATCTGGTCATTGCAATATCACTGCACAGTTCTAAAGCAAACCACTTAGAGTTAGCGTAGGCACTGGGTTAAGAGCCCAGGATTCAACAATACTTAGTTTGCATAAGTCTGGGGCTCTTCAGGCCATCTATGCTTTACTTCAGTGAGCTGAAAGTTAAGGATTTCCTCCAGTCTGTAGTGATAAGTCACTCTAACCATTCATAGGTTTCAGGAAAGAAATGCAATAGTGATTATCAATTGTTATGGTTTGGTTTTTTTTTTTGTTTCTTTAAAAATATTTTATTATGAAATTTCCTCTTTGATTAGTCTATACTTTTCTATAAAAGTAATTATTGTCTTCTTTCACTTTCTTTTTAATTACTTTGATTATATCAATTAGATGCTAGGCTCTTCTATAAAGTGCAGATAAATCAGATTAAACAATTAGTGACTAAGATTTATATATAAGCCCCTGTTTTACATCATATATAATTATGGGTGAATGAAAGTGTTTGACCTCAAGAATTTTCCTCAAGTAAGACAAATTAAGTGCTATATCTAAAATTATCTGTCTGTACAACAAGGCGGGGGAGGATTAATATAGACTTTAAACAAATTGTAATATTAGAAATGGCTTCAGAAACAGCAGTGACTTTTAATCCTGATGGTAGACAAGTTTGACACACATATTTCTTCCCCCTCCATCTCACACACACATGCTTGCACATGAACACGCATGCCTATATACAAGACTAGTGAATGAAATAAAGTTAAAACTTACAACCAAGCTTAGAAGTAAGAAAGTGTCTACTGAGCTTGGAAAATCACTGGTCGTGAAACATAGCACATGGTAGACATGCTTTCTACACTTGAAATACAAGATCAGCCATGCCTCTGATTCTTTATGATGTATTCCCAGGAGGGTTATAGTCAGATCATATAGAAATTCCGTTCTTAGATTTTTGAGTAGCTTCTATATTTAATTTGTTTATATATTTTCATGAACTTATTTGATGGAAACATGAGTTCACAGAAAGAAAAATAATAAGTGTGGGGAAAAAAACTCAAGACCACAGCTGGGAATGTAAGGTGATTGGTTTCTGTTCAAGTCATTAATGAGCTATGGCTTTACCATAAAAATTAACCCTAGCTAGAGTATATAAGGTGGTGTCATACAAGTCTGTAATCTTTGAATCTCCATGGTGTTAAATAGATGCAGGAGTATAGAGGTCTTCACAAACCTATAATTTAGTGGGCTCTCTCTTAGCATAGACTTGTGGCAGCCTATTGTACCAAATTGTTCTGAATATATGGAGCACGGCTGATTTTGTATGAAATTGAAAAAGTCATGTTTTGTTCTATTCCTATGTATATATGGGAGAACTGAAAACACTCTTACACAAACTCTTAAGCAGTTTATTGTGTATGAAATTGAAAAACTAATGCTTTGATCTATTCCTAGGTATATATGGGAGAACTGAAAACACACAAAATCTTAAGCAGTTTCTAAGCTAAGTTATTCATAATGAAAAGAGAAAAAAATATAAGTCACATGTTCCTTAGGCACTATGTTGACAAATTTTCTATAAACAAAAAATGATATTATTCAGCAGTAAATAAGAATATAATAGTGTATTAGTTACCTTTGTGTTGCTATGATTACAGGTCTGAAAGAAGCAAGCCAAGGGAAAAATATTTATTATGACTCCTAGTTTCTGTCCATCATGGTAGGAAATGCAGGATGTAGAAGCTCAGTTTGTGGTGGCAGGAGTGTATAGTGGGGGAATGTTCGTACCCTGTCAGATCACAAAGGAGAAAGCTAAGCAGAAACCAATGGCCAGTATATAATCTTCATAGTCCTTCTAGTGATCCACTGCTTCAACTAGCTGGACTCAACCTCCTAAACTTTCCCGAGCCTCCCAACTAGCACTACCAGATGGGATCTCACAGGACCACTCGGATCATGACCCTATGGAAAACACTTCACATACACGTAATGAAGGATATGCAAGGTGGACAAACCTTGGAAAAATTAGGATCTGTAAGGGAACTTAGAAACAAAAGACCATGCAACGATAATTCAGTTATGTGACGTACTTTGGACCAAAGAAGTCATCAGGCAGACAGTATGTTAGTGATCTACATGGGCTTGTGGGGAGACAAGAATGGAAAGAGAATGTTGATTGAAACGAAATTTCTTCTGTGTGGTAAAAGTGTGCTCAATTTAACTGTAATGATTGTATAAATCTATGGATGCACCTAAGTCTACCTAACTGCATAGCTTAAAGCACTAATTTTATGATACACGAGTTACCTCAACACAGCTGTATAATGCAAAAGAAGAAATATTCAAATAGTAAAATATCATTTGTTTGCAATGAAAACCAGTTAAATTTGTAGGGGATAGGGGTCACTACTTATGGGAATACATATGAAAACTTGTAAATCATAGACTATATGATAATGCGAATGTCAGAATATTTGTTATGGGTATATGTGCAGACGTGTATATATGTATCTCTCTCATAAAAATATACATATGCATATATACATACATAAAGGAGAATATAACATTTTACTTAAGATGTTCAGTGCTTTATTGCAATATTGAATGCAAATTACATAGATACTGTACATTTTCAAACATAGGTGTTTAGTATAAATTTAGATAATTTTAAAAAGGAGAACACAGTCATATTTAGAATTGTGAGCTAAAGGACATTCTGTTGAGCAAATTTTTGCATTTCTGAGCCATATTTTTTCCACCTTTAATCTCTAGCCTAAAAGGCTCCACTGGAAACTGTTCGAGACAGCTTAGATTCTGTAATAAAGAACTAAGTCAGAAAGTGGTAGTCAAGTAATCACAGGTAAGGCTGATCTAACAAGGAAAATAAAGCATGAAAATTCCAGCTTTAACATAAGTACATTCAAGCAAATTCCATCTGAGAAATCTTCCCACCAACAAAAGAATGAGTTGCTTCATTCATGTTACCTACGTGGTAAGCGGTGGGGCCAGCAAGAGAATAGGAGTCTGAGTATCTGCATCTAGAACCTTGGTCTCTATTCTACTACCCGTGTATATCTGGGGTGGTGGTGGTGGTAATAATTCCCCAAAGTGTTAGCTATAGCTAATAGTAGCTCTACATAAGCTATACATAATTAGCTATATACATAAGCTCCCACGTGAGCTATTAGGAATGACTTTGGTCATTTGGAATGAACACTTTGTACACAGTTTTACCTATTACACAAACACGTACTACTTTGTTTCGGCAGAGAAGGGGGAAACGGAGTTCTATCCTCAAAGATTCAAAGCTGTAGAAATGAGGTACTTTGTCACTGTCAGCAAATAATACAGAGGTGAATTGCATCCATGTGGAGAACCATGTGGATTATTGCTCACGATGATGCTGTTGAAGAAATAGCAAAAATCTTAATTTCTGCAATTTGGAGTTTTATGGTTTGATACTGGAGTAACAAGCAGCCAAAGGATGCCTTCTGAGGCATTACGGTTGCTATTATGTGCTATAATAAGTTCTTTTAGATAAATAAAACTAGTTTTAAATGGTTAACATATCATTCAGGAATTAAAAAACCACAGCCTACACAGTGCGTAGCTCCATGATCCCAAATACTAATACTATCCTTGTTTTTTGAGTGTTCAATTTAAACGTTAAGGTTTAATCAAGGCTGGGATGTTTGTGGAGGGTCCTGAATGAGATTTTAAGCAATAGCTTCAGAAAAAAGTAAGAGCGATTTAGAGAGACAGAGAAAGACGGGTCACCCAAATCCACATAGAATGAAGTTCTAGAATATAAAAGGAATTGGCAATTATCCGAGACTCCAAGCTCCTAAAGCAGGGGCTCATATTTAATACAGCTGTTCCTGCTCCTCTCAGTGCAGCTGCTGGGGGATTTTAAACGTTCAAACTGGCAAGTACTTCCATGAAAGTGAATTTTGTGGGTTAATAATTCTTTGAGTAAACTCCTTTGTTTAAAGTACAGCATGCAAAGATAGAACTTTCTAAGCCTCTCCTTCCTCACAGTGATGTGAATGAGGGAATATGAAAGCTGGCGGCGGGGTCAGTAGCTAGAGGTGAGCATAGGACCAAAAGGACACATCAAATCAAAAACGGGAATCCAAGATGGCTTCTAAGGAAGCTAGTTGTTAAAAGAGTTGTAGAGCTTCTCCAGTGCCACACAAGGAGTAGAGTCGGAGGGATTTTAACATGGGTAGTATGTTCCAGAATAATGTTTGTGTTCATATTGCATAAATTACAATGACGTTTCAAGAACTACAGGACTACATATTAATAACATTGTACAAATTGAGCAGGCTGTACTTATGTATTGAAGAATATACATATACACATATACATATATCTATGTAACAAGAGTTAATGGAAAGGGGGCATGAATTTGATAGGGTAAGGAGAGTATATGGTGGGATTTTGAGGGAGCAAAGGAAAGGAGGAAATATAATTATATTATAATCTCAGAAACTTTAAAAAAAGAACTATTGTGACATTTATATTTGCATATTTTCTTTTTTAACTCATGCAAAGGCAGAGAGATCCAGGCGTACTTCAGAACAAAGGGCTTTTATTTTCATTTCAGTTTCTCAAAATCCAAAAGAAAGCAGATAAAACTTGAGACAGTAGAAATTCCAAGGAATAGGAAGGACACTGATGTTGAAGCGATACTCATGAATGAATTCATGTTTGAATCAGGGGCTTTATGGGATGTAATCAAGAGATGACTTGATTTCAATTCATAAATTAAAGGGTGGTAATTTATTATTGAAACTCCCATTTTATATGAGAGTTAATGCTATTAAGTTGTTTTTATTTTTGTTTTCTGGAAAACAAAAGGTATAGCTAGGAACTGTAGAAAAGCTGTAGTCACAGCATATTGTGTGAAGTTTGGCAAAGATCAGCTACTATATTTTCAAATACCTAGGCAATCACTTCTGAAATTACCAGGAAAAACACTTTTTTCTTTTTTTTATTGATATTATGATACAATTACATCATTTCTCCCTTCCCTTGCCTCCCTCCAAACCCTTCAATATACATCTTACTTGCTCTTTTGATTTATGGCCTCTTTTATTTTATTAATGGCTGAATATATATATTTGAATATATGAGTAGAACGTGTTATATATATATAATATATATATAATATATATATATATAAAACATACATATTTTTACAGGTTCTATTTAGAAATATATATGTTTCATATATATTATATGCTATAAATATTATGTACATTGTATATTACATAACACAATATTATTGACATATAATATATAATGATAATATATAACAAATAATATATTCCTAATATTGTCATATAAATTATGATACATATATGATATATGTGGGATACATGTATATATTTCATAAACTGGATAATAATAATAAGATATTCTTAATATGAAGAATTGTTTTCATATGAAAATATCTAACACTACAAATATATTTGTAAGAATAGGACCAGATGTCATTGCAAATATTTTTGATATATTGCCTTAAAATTGGACAAAACTAATTTCCTTAAATGCTAACATGGGTATTCAATTCAACTATTNATTCTTAGTCTTAAAATATGTATCATCTGCCTTTATATTCCAGTGTTCATTTGTACACATCTAGATGTCACATGTACAAAGAAAGCAGTTTCTTATTAATTACTCTGATATAACATGCATTCATGTATTAAAATACTACCTTGTATTCCATAAATTTGAACAATTATTACATGTTAACTTGTTCCAATGTTCAAAGAGATNCAAATATTAAATATCCTGAAATGCTTGTTTTGGTTTATATACAAGTATTGAAGATTTCTTGAAAATAGTGGTTAATCTTGTCAACATAACTTGGTTTAGAGATTCCTGAAAGATTAATGAAGTGGACTTCTATGTGTGTGAGGTTTCTNTAAAATGTTTGTATGTTTATGNGGAGGATTAAGTGAAGGGACCAGANTCACTCTGAGTATCACTTCAACTTTGCCTAGGTGGGGAGCTGGAACGAAGTTAATGGAGAAGAAAGATGCCCGGTCGAGCTTTCTTTCTCCTCTTCCTGGGTGCTGTAATGTGAACTTTTCTGTTCTTTTATGCCTTTCCACTGGATTGACTGTTCCACTTAAAACTGTGTGCCCAGAGTAAACGGTTCCTTCCTTATGTTGTTCCACTACAGTGACAAATAACTAACAGCAGAGTCTAATCAGTTTGTACAACTAAAATAATAATTAAAAATAAAGTGTGCATTAAATGAAATTAAACTTACTCCTCCTTAAAATCATGTGGCACAGTTTTAGTCTTTTTATCCTTTGTAATTTAGTCTCAGTTTACAACTAAACTCTTTATTTAAGTCGGCCTGTGTGGATACATATGAAAACCTGTTCGAGGAAAGAAAAATCCACAATTCCTTAAATACACAATGCTAAGCTCTTCTGTTTTTTGTTTGTTTGTTTCATAATTAAAACAATTTATTTCTTCTATCTGTGACCAAACACACACACACACACACACACACACACACACACACACACACACACTTACTATGGACTCTTCCTTTTTATCCAATCTTAGATAAAAAATATTTTTAAAATTTCATCGGTATTGAATATGTTCACATTAGATCTTTTATGTTATTATTTCCTGAGCAACATAGAGAGGAAATTATTTAATATTTGCATATCCTGTTAGTTATACAAAAATCTAGGGATGAGAAAGTATAGGAATATAGATATACTGCAATATTTTATCTTAGTGATGAGAATCTAAAAATTTTGTTTTCCCTTTTGGTCTAAGCTATAATGGCCCTCAATAGAGACTATACACTTAAAACTAAATAACTATTTTACTGTATGTGATATTTCTTTAAATAAATTAAAAGGGTATGTTGACTCTAGCTTTTAGAATACAGCTGTAGTTTTCTTCTTCCCACCATAAATAATCCATATAAAGCTGAATCCAAACATAGAGTCAAAGTTATCTCATTTTATCAAAACTCCACTGCAAACCTGAGAAACAAAGTAACTTTGGTTTTGTATTAACTGCATGACAGTTGTTTGGTTTGTGTTTTTTAGGAAAGAGATATGTTATTGCCTTTAGAGAAGTGTCACCTCACATCAGGAGGCAATCAAATGCCATAGGGTGATTTTTTTTTTTTCAGGGAAAGAAGAAGTGTGATAATGAACTGTTATACTTACAAATGCTGCAACATTAGTTGTAGATGAAAGGGATTTCCTAATGCAGTGACAATGATGTTCAGGTAGCCCCTGGATAAATCCCAGTGTTTCTGTCTATGACCTTTGCCAAATATTCTTGTATAATTTTTATTCCATGCAGGAACTTATTACACAAACAAGGTGAGGAATAAATAGAATAATCAGCTGGAATTGTGTAGCAATTAGATAGCTAATCAATGCCTTGTCCTAGCTCTTAATCATTCATCTGTTATTCAGCATAATCAAGGTTATTTAGTTTTGCTGATGCTTCTCTTCAACGTAATTAGCCAAACATCAGGTCTTAGAAAGGACAGAGAATTCTGCTCTCATTAACATTCAGTTCAGGGCTTTAAAACAAAACTCAGAAATAAGACGCATACTCATTGGTAGGTAATTTGAGGGGAAAATGAAACCTCCCTTTGTTGTAAGCTCATTAATCTCTAGTGAAATGTAAGTACTGATAAGAACACTCTATTATAAATGATATTGTGAATACAGAAACAGGAAAATGTGCTAAACAGAACATTCAAGGAGAAAGTATCTTGGAACTCAATTATGCCCTGCCAGTGGACTTCTGTATACTACTGAAATACGTTTGGTTTATAAAAATCTAGTTGAAATAGTCCTATTTTATAATAAAAATACTTAAATTTGACTGTGATTGCTAAAAGTTACTTTGTTCTCATTCTATAGTTTTATATGTATTGGTAACTTTGTTTTCAGTAATAGTTTTGTAAGTGATTATGACTTCACATTAATATCTACGTTTTCTTAGAAAAAAGTGACTAAGATCATAGGTTCTTATACTACTTATGTCAATCTGAAAAAATATAATTATTTAAAAATAAGAAAAGTGCATTAGAGAATGGCATAAAAGGAATTAAAGAGTAATCATACATGTATACATATTAAGAAAATGATTTTAAATGTTGAAAAATAAATAAAATTGCAAAATAGAGGTCTTAGAATAAGCAGTTGTATAATTATTTTAAAATTGTCCTGTGGCTCCCAAATTGAGTATTTTCAAAGTCAAGATTCACTGAAGTTAAATGATATCCATTTGGTATTTTAGGTATGGATTGGGTCAATTCCTACTACTAAATAGGCAACCTCAGTTTGCTAGACAGCACCTATGAAAAGGTATTGGTAACATAACTGATCATGAATCCTGAGTGTTTTCTCCTAAAATCAGGAAAAGAGCAGGGATGTCAACATGTACTAGGTAGTTCACAATTATCTGAGGGATTTTACAAACTATAGTGATGCTGAGAAGAGAAAAACTCCATGCTTTTCATATCAAAGAAGAAAGATCATTTTCAGATGCAAATATTTTTTATTAGAAAATCTTAAGAAATATAGCAAATTAAATTAAAGGAAGTGATGAGTACTATATTTAGCAAGGTCATGTGATTTAGTTAAAATTGTGTATTTTTTAATTTTCTTACACTGAATACTGAATATAAACAAATGTTATCTGCCTTAGAATTTCAAAACACAGAGATGTATGTAAGAATGTGACTGAAATTTCTGAATATAAAAAAATGCTTATGAGCAAAATTAAAAGAGAGCTCTAAACAATGGCAGAATCATATCACAATAACAAATATTAACATTCAAATTAGAAAAACTGTCAGTTTTCTTTTCTTATTAGATATTTTCTTTATTTACAATTCTTTTTTTAATGGAAGTTGACTTTATTTTTTTTATTAGATATTTTCTTTATTTACATTTCAAATGCTATATAGTATTTCCCTCTACCCTCCCCCCGCCCCTGCTCCCCTACCCACCCACTCCCACTACTTGGCCCTGGCATTCTCCTGTGCTGGGTCATAGAAAGTTTGCAAGACCAAGGGGCCTCTCTTCCCAATGATGGCCAATTAGGCCATCTTCTGCTACATATGCAGCTAGAGACACAAGCTCAGGG
>NC_034610.1:11880574-11890017 GCF_900095145.1 Mus pahari
CCAGACTGATTTCCAGAGTGGTTGTACAAGCTTGCAATCCCACCAGTAATGGAGGAGTGTTCCCTTTTCTCCACAACCTCGCCAGCATCTGCTGTCACCTGAATTTTAAATCTTAGCCATTCTGACTGGAGTGAGAGGGAATCTCAGGGTTGTTTTGATTTGCATTTCCCTGATGACTAAGGAATACTGAATGGCTGAGAAACACCTGAAAAAATGTTCTTTATTTACATTTCAAATGCTATTCCCTTTCCTAGTTTCCCCTCCAAAAATCCCCTATCCTCTTCCCCCTTCTCCTGTTTCCCAACCCACCCACTCCCATTCCCAGTCCTGGCATTCCCCTATATTGGGGCATAGAACCTTCACAGGACCTAGGGCCTCTCCTCCTATTGATGACTGACAAGGCCATCCTCTGCTACTTATACAGCAAGAGCCACACACAAGTTCCTCCATGTGTTTTCTTTGATTGGTGGTTTAGTTCCAAGGAGCTCTGGGGGTACTGGCTAGTTAATATTGATGTTCTTCCTATGGGGCTTCAGACCCCTTTAGCTCCTTGGGTACTTTCTCTACCTCCTTCATTGGGGACCTTGTGCTCCTTCCAATGGATGATTGTGAGCATCCACTTCTGTATTTGCCAGGCACTGGCAGAGTCCCTTAGTCCTGGCTCCTGTCAGCAGGCTCTTGTTGGAATCTGCCATAGTGTCTGGGTTTGGTGGTTGTGTATGGGATGGATGCCCAAGTGGGGCACAGTCTCTGGGTGGTCATTCCTTCAGTCTCTGCTCTGAATTTTGTCTCTGTAACTCCTTCCATGAATATTTTGTTCCCCCTTCTAAGAAGGATTCCGAGCTTCTGGGCTAATATCCACTTATCAGTGAGTACATATCATGTGTGTTATTTTGTAATTGGGTTACCTCACTCAAGATGATATCCTCTAGATCCATCCATTTGTCTAAGCATTTCATAAATTCATTGTTTTTGATAGCTGAGTAGTACTCCATTGTGTAAATGTACCACATTTTCTGTATCCATATCTCTATTGAGGGACATCTGAGTTCTTTCCAGCTTCTGGCTATTATAAATAAGGCTGCTATGAACATAGTGGAGCATGTGTCCTTATTAGATGTTGGAGCATCTTCTGGGTATATGCCCAGGAAAGATATTGCTGGATCATCTGGTAGAACTATGTCCAATTTTCTGAAGAACCACCAAACTAATTTCTAGAGTGGTTGTACCAGCTTGCAGTCCCACTAGCAATGGAGGAGTATTCCTCTTTCTCCACATCCTTGCCAGCATCTGCTGTCACCTGAGTTTTTGATCTTAGCCATTCTGACTGGTGTGAGGTGGAATCTCAGGGTTGTTTTGATTTGCATTTCCTGATGAGTAAGGATGTTGAACATTTTTTTTTTTAGGTGCTTCTCTGCCATTCAGTATTCCTCAGAATTCTTTGTTTAGCTCCGTACCCCATTTTTGAGATTTCTAAGAGCAATATAACCAACTCTACCATGCTCTTGCAGATCTGAAATGACAAAGGACTCCCTATGGCCACTGATACAATGGATCTAAATAAATCCTATTCACATAGGTAAAGGACTCAGGAACTACTTACTTCTCATAAACTTCACTTGCAGTTTTGTTCACATTAAGGGTTCAGCTTCAGCATATAAAGCTCAAACTGTATGATTCTAACAACATATTAGAAGCTGGCTGTTGCATGGCCTCTATGGTATTATCATACATGCCTCTCAGTGTGGAATTCCTAGTCACTCTAGCAAATGATGAGGCTGAGATAATAACTTCACTTTTAACAATGGTGCTGAGAATTCAAGGATTTTTATATATTTGGCCATAGGTAAACATTCACAAAGGAAAAATGCAATACATAAACACTTTCATAGGGAAAAGTTGAGCTAAACTGTATCTTTGGCTAAAGACATAGATAATACTTGACATACGTTAGGGTCATCTGAAAAGAGGGAAACTTAACTAAGAAAATGCCCCCCATCAAATCTGCTATTAGGCAAGTCTTTGGGACATTTCCTTTGTGGAAAGGCCTAGCCTACTGTGCACAGTACCATCCCTAGGGAGGTGGACTGTATGAAAAATCAAGTTGAGTAATCCATGAGAAGAGAGGCAGAAAACATTTTTCCATGACTTCCAATTGAGTTCCCACCTCTAGTTTCCTAGCCTGAGTTTCTGCCATGACATTCCTTCATGGTAGACTTTAAATTGATAAGTGAAGTGACCTCTTTTCTTCCCAAGTTGCTTTTTGTCATGATGTTTTATCACAGAATTGAAAGCAAACTAAGACTGTGTATTTAAAACACACATGAACTCACAGCAATAAGTGTGTGCTGGGTATAACAGGGCTCTCTGTTAAAAACCTCACAGTAGCTGTGGTTGCTTGCACACAACTTGCATCAAATCAAGCCTGTTAACATTCTAGCATGGCTACGGTACACCTAAGGAAGGTCTATAGCTAGGGAGCTATTAGCAGTTAATGGTAACTGAGAGAGGAAGAGAGCCAATTTTTTTTCTGAGGTATGGCCACTGGTATGTTAAGCATGTTCCAAATGCATGGCCCGTACCCATGAATATATGGACTACATTAATTAATTTAGTAACCTCAGTAGGTTACTAAAAATAAAGATATGAAAATATGGAGTTGGAAGCGGGAATGTGAGGGTTTCAGGAGGAGTTGCACAAGAGGATTAGTAAGTAGATATGCTCAAATACATTACACATGTTTATGAAATTCTCAAATAGTAAATACAAATAGTATATAGCAACTTTGTAGATAAAATTAATCCAGTTATAAAATTCTAGAAAGTCTTTTCTATATAATCAAGCTTCTATGTTTTTTCAAAATTTAATTTTATTTATTTAATGTATAAGTGCTCTGCTGCATGTACACCTGCATGCCAGAAGAGGGCATCAGATCCCTAATTGATGGTTGTGAGCCCCATCCATGTGCTGGGGATTGAACTCAGGCCCTCTGGGAGAGCAGCTAGTGTTCTTAACTGCTAAGGCATCTGTCCAGGTCTTACGCTTCTATTTTAATCTATCTGACAGCAAGATTTACATTATAATATTTGATAAATTTACTATCTTCAAAGCAAATTGTATCAATTAATTTCAGTACAATGATTTATGCTATGACTAGAAATCTAACAACCTGGTTCCTAATAATAATTCTGGGCACATTCTTGTCCTTGAAAAATAATGCAACAAAAATAGAATATTAAACACTATTGTAGAGTAATTCTCCCCAAAATACATTTTCCAAGACTGTTTCCTTATTATCTTTCCATCATGTTAAATGTGAACCCAATATTTGTCTATAAAATAATGATTAACACCTTATGGAAAGAAATAAAAAAATTAAATAAATGAGTAAAACACTAGTTCCATCTAAATGTCATATTTTAGAATTCATATGGATTGTATAAATCTGGAAATCAGAAGATAAAGAGGAATGAATGAGGTGCGAATTTCCTACATGGACATCTCCCTATTAGTGTAAGCTAAAATAGGACAAAGGTGGTCAACACTGACGACCTATAATACCCATGAGAAGTATGCATCTTTTTTAGATTGCAGTCAAACCTAAATCCTCAAGTCACTGTTCTTTCTCATTCTGTTGTGGGAAATATTAAAATGAACTGCACGTTTCCGCCCTAAGCTGGGCACCGGTGGGTCACATGGCTCCAGCGGGGTGTTCTCATCTCAGCAGACTCCGACTCCCATCGTTGCCACACCAGCCCCATGCAATGACCACCCACCTCGCAGTAAGCTGTCACGATTCCCAGTAACCCAGTAAAATCAAAACTCTAGAAGCTTATAATTAAAGGTTTATATATCAATAAATTCTCCACTCACAACGTGCCCACACAAAAATTTCAGAGCCAACTGATAATGATACAAACTGCCCACCTAGATTAGACAAGTCATCCCAATTATTCTATCCCTTTATGATATTATAGCTACCTGTGGCTAGTTAAAGCCACATGGAATCTGAGTCATCCTGTTTATCCTCCAGTTTCCTTCTCCTCTTCTCCTGTGCCACCCTGTCTCTGCAACTCCCTTTTCCCTGTCCAATCACAGGCTTCTTGTTGTATTAATATTTAAATTAATTGGACCGGGAAAATCCTGCTACAACATTTATTACACAGATGTTGGCTATAAAGTTTATTTATTTGGCTTTTTTTCTAAATATATACTTAAAGATTATTCTTAAAAGATAATTATGACAAAAAATGACAAAAAACAATCTATTATCTGACAACTTTAATGATCCCTTATGAGACTACTAAGGTTCAAACTGTAAATTCTTGCCTCTCCTTCTAATCCATTTATAAAACAATAGTGTTCCCTCAGGAAAGAGTAGAGCAAATGATCAGCACTGAAAATACAAAGTCGAGCAACACTGTACTGACTGAGCACCCGACACTAAGAATATGCATGTATATACATGTACATAAATGTGTGTAACAACTAATAAAAAGGTGTCCATGAATTTGAAAGAGCTAAGGGAAGCCTTATTGAGAAGCCTTGAAGTAAGGACAGGAAAGGGGGAAATGGTTTAATGATGTTACAGTATCAGAAATAAAAGGAAAATGTAATTAAAACACATCCCATTAGTAAGTAAACAATCACAAATTCAAACCATAAATACAACAGTTAATATGGCTAAAAAACCACCAAGCACCAATTTTGTATTTTCTATACGAAATCTTGTTTCATATTTTATAGATCAAAGGATTAGTTCTTTCTCCTGGGAAAAAGTGAAAAATGAAAAATACATCATATAGCCCATACCTATCCTGAATTTTATCTGTAGATGAAAACCATTCTGAAATTTATGTTATTTGAGAGTAATATAAATATGAAAGATTACAGCAATTCAATCTCAGAATATTTTGGTGCTTCATATTAACGAGCTACCATGTGTGAAATATCAAACTCAGATAGCTGCTTGTTCCAAAGCAAACCAGCCAGTTAAAATTAGTGTAACCACATGCTCCTTTCAGGAAAAAGAAGTAATCCTTAAGGTTATTTATTTAGGAATGACAATATAAAACCACTGTTTCTTCGGCTCAGAGCCCTTTAAAGTTCACAAGGTAAAGAAGTAGATCTCTGGGAAGGGTTTGTTTCAAAGAGGTAGAGTTCCTTTTCTGTTTTCTGTTCCCAGGGTTACAAGTGTCTTGTTCTTCCTTCCTTCCATTTTATTCTATCATCCTCCCTACTCAGACGAGGAAATCTTAAGACCCATCCTTCTTCTTGCTATTTATTTTACTGTATTTGCTTCTCATAGCATTGTTCTGGTAGCCCTACTCAGCGATACCTAGGATTTAAATATACACACATTTAATGCAGTATTTTAAATGCCAGTGGTACTGCTACCATATTATTTTTCTATATTAGTAATTTGATTCAAAAATCAACACGCTTCTAGTAAAATAAGATATTGTAAAAGAAAATAGTTGAAAAAGCTAATGTCTAATTATATGGTCAATTAATATTCAAGACAGGCATTTACTATAGGAGATCTTAAAGGTACAAAAGATTATATCTGTAATCTATATCATATATATATATATATATATATATATGTGTGTGTGTGTGTGTGTGTGTGTGTGTGTGTATGTGTGTATATATATAATCAATGTGTGTAAAGGAAAATATGCATATGTAAAAAAGAAAGGCATTTAGTGAATAAAAGGAGGACAATTTTCTTAGTGAATGGTTCTGGGAACACTGACTGACACTAATAATTCACACATCATGTCAAGTTAAATTATACAAGGCATTTCCCTAGACACAGGCAGAAACAGAGCACAAAATTAAGAATTCCCTAAAAAGAAAATGGTATACTGAGCTTAGTAAAAACTTAATGCACTTTAACCCTCAAAACAGTAACTAAAATTGAGACATATTGTAAAATAAAGTAAATATATATATATATATATATATATATATATATATATATATATATATGTATGTATCACAAAGGATTTATACCCAGAATATGTGTAAAAATTTAATTATATTTATATTGTGCAATAATAGTAATAATTCTGTGTATAGTACATGTTAATATATACTGGTCAGCATAAACTAATAAAACAATAATCTATATAAATAGGAAAATATTGAATATATGACAATGAAATGCATTCATACAGAAAACAAGGTGTTCTAAAATTAAAAGATAAAATGAAGTCCAATGGAGAGGTAAAACAATGAATTCTAATGTATTTTTGATGAAAATGTTATAAACCTGGATAGGATTGCGTAGGCAAAGTGTCATGGATTACTAGTTCCCTGGGCTCTTTTATAATAAAAATATCAGAAGAGAAATAGACTAGGTCTGGGGGAATTAATAATGTTGGTTCATAGTAGGGGAAGTCTGGATGCCAATGTGTCACTTAGAAATCGTTCCTAGAGCAGACGACACTATTCATCAACTCCTTCTACCAGACAGTTTGCGTTTTATGTGGCCGCTCTCAACTATGCCTCTCATAGTTTCCCATGAGGAAACTGATATTCAAAAAGTTAATGGACATGTTCACATAAAGATGCTAAGTGTTTGAGTCAGAATTTCAACTCATTTCTTTTTGGCTCCAGCCTATCATTATTCATACTCTAAGTTTTTCTGTTAGGAAATTGAATGTCCAACTTTCAATTTTAAGTGGCTGATATGCTGTAAGGCAATATTACAGAATTCCTACTAATTAGAATACTAATACTACATAGTTGGTGGGTGTATTAGTTAGGGTTCTTTAGAGTAATAGAACATACAGAATGAATATATGTATATATATATATATATATATATACATATATATACATGTGTATATATATGTATATAAATTTATATATATGTAAATTTATTTGAATGGCTTACAGGCTCTTGTCCAGCTAATCTAACAATGGCTGTCTATGAATAGAAAGTCCAGGAATCCAGTATTTCTTTAGTCCACAAGGCTGGATGTCTCAGTTGGTCTTCAGTATAAACTGGAATACCAAAAAAGTAGGATTTAATGCCAGTAAAGGAATGGATGAGCTAACATTACAAGGGCAAGCAGTTAAATAATAACAGATTCCTTCCCCCATGTCCTTAAAGAGGCTTCCAATAGTAGGTGTGGCCCAGATTAAAGTTGTGTCTTCCTGCCTAAAGCCTTAAGTCAAAGATGTGCGCCTTCCTTCAAAGGCATGTATCTTCCTGCCTCAAAGGTCCAGGCTAGAACTGGATTCATTCAAATAAAAACCATCTCTCACAGCTGTCCCCTCTATTTCTGGGTTGGAGTCCAGATGTAATCAAGTTGACAACCAACAATAGCCATCACAGAGGTGGACAAAAAACATGAAATTCTAATACCACAGTCAATAATTGGAAGAGTCATACCATTAGTTTTTATTATAAAGGATGATACAATGAAATGAACATATAATTTGCAAGCTATCATTTGTATTAGGGCAGTAGACAGCAGCTATCATAAGTTTCTATTTGATTCATAAATTGGGTATCTGTACCAGACAGGAAACTGAACAGAAATCCTTCCATGTGGTTGCCTTTGCACAGAGCAAAATCTTTCTGTGTCGATTTTTATCTTTACCGATTCAAAACTGCACTTCCTGGGGAGTAGAAAAAAAATAAAAACCATGTAAGAAGAATGAAACTGGAGGGGTGTTCTACATTGAAAAATATAGAACAAATTAATTCTCTTAGCCTGAACTAGACACCAGAGTGTTGCTGAAATACATAATGGAGACTTAGTTTTAAAATCATGTTTCAAATGAAATAGAAAATGTGTGAACACATAAAGAAGAATGTTATCATGCATGTCATGTGTTCTCCAAATCATAGAGCCATTACTGCATTAAGGTTTTCTTGGATTGGACCAGGTTAGATATGGAAAAGAAAAAGAAGTCTCCACAGCTGGTGAGATGGCTCAGAGGTTAAGACCACAGACCGCTCTTCTAGAGGACCTGAGTTCAATTGCCAGCAACCACAGGGTAGTTCATAGCTATCGTTATAGATCTTGTGCCCTCTTCTGGCCTCCAGACATACATGCAGGCAGAACACTTTATACATACTAAATAAATAAATCTTTAAAGAAAAGTCCCCAGAACTGAAGAGTTCTTGCATCTCTCTGACTCAATAGCTATCAAATAAAAGGCCCAATACCGGGTGTGGCGTAATTCTTTTTTAAGTTGTTGGTCAGTGGGACTCAAAAGACACCCTGAACAATACAGGTTATTGCTATTACTCTTGTTTATGGTTTAGAAATTGATGATAAGACCTGACTGCTGAAGGCACTACATAAGTGGATTATAGAATATGGAGCTATCAAACTGGGACCAACCTGGAATCTTCATCTTTATTGGCTAAGTTTTTTTTAGTGGTGCTTTTATATAGCTTTTATAATATGTTATGCATGTAAACTACAAAATGAGAAAAGTATTCATCAGCCTTTACTAGTTGTGAATATTGTGAGCTGCCTGGCAAGACATGCCCATTGCTACAATAGTGACATAAGTGTTATAAAAATAACCAAATACTTTCTGGTTGGAGTTAAGACCACTCCACATAACTGACTCATGCCTGGGATCATTGACTGGGCCAAAAAACTGGGATCATTGACTGTAGATGGTTATTTTGTAGTCCCCTCAGCTCCTTCTCCAGTATCATGTCTGCCTACATACCACCATGCTTTCTGCGATACTGATACTGGATTAAACCTCTGAACTGTAAGTGAGCTCCCAATTAAACCCTTTACTTTATAAGAGTTGCCATGGTCGTGTTGTCTCTTCATGGCACTAGAACATTGACTGAGAGTGAGTATTTACCCAACTCCTAGCACTCATTGGTAAAATGATGGCTCTGGACAATGTCCATTTAAAACACTTGTCATTTATCACGAAACATAGTGAGCAGGGTACATCTGACGTCCAGAGTAGGCCTTCAGGTAGAGATTCAAATGCTGGTACCTGAAAATGTAGTTTATATGCCAGAAATCAGAGTTTTGAAGTACAGCAGTGGGAACCAAGGTGACTTGCTAAGAATGCATACGACTGTTATATTTGTTAAAATTCTATCATAAATAAAGGCAAAACTTACACAATCAAAGAATCAAAAGTTCAAAAGAGTCTATGGACTGAGGATTTAGCTGAGTTACAGTTTGCTTAGCATGTATAACATTTTAATTCCTACCACCAGACACATACACACAAAATGCACATCCACAGTGGAACAATACACTCATTAGCTAATTGCTTGAAGTATTATACCTATACAAGTGATCAATCAGAGTGCAGAGTTAAAGAGTCAAGGATTAGTAGCATAAAAGATGCAAAGAGTGTCATGTGAGACATCCAAAAAGTTTCACCCGTGCTCAGAGTATCTTCAGGTAAAATATTTGCAAAGTATTCTCAATTTCTTTTTT
>NC_034610.1:11890831-11908841 GCF_900095145.1 Mus pahari
AGATGGAATCTCAGGGTTGTTTTGAATTGCATTTCCCTGATGACTAAGGATGTTGGTATTCTCAATTTCTTAAGCAAACATTAATGTCTTTTCAATAAAGTAAGAATGACCAATCACTGAGTTTTTGGAGTATGTTGTATGGCTCTAAGCACCTGATATGTATTGTTTCATGTCTTTCTCAGAACAATTCTTGAAGCAAATGTTATAGCTAACAACATTTCATAAATGAGGCAACTAAATTAAACTCTGGCACAGAGTAAATAACTGAGAAAGGAATCTTTCAGTCTACTTTAACAGTGCTGTTATTAGAGTGAATATAGTGGAAGGTCTCCTGTAGAACAGAATTCAGCACACATTTGTCAAATGCTGACTTCCACTATAGACTGTTTCCTTTTAATATAAGAAATACTGTTGGAAGTAATAAATGCTTATGGAAAAAATTTCCTAAAATACAGTGCACTAACACAAAAACGTCAATTAATATGATGTAAGCAAAAATAAATAAAACCCTGTAAAGAAAATTTAGAAAATACAACAACACAGAGCACTAGTTTTGAAAACAGGCAGCCTCAAAAATCTTTATTAAATTTTTTTCAGCAGATGTCATTCACAAAGGAGTTAGCTAATAGTGGAA
Source organism: Mus pahari (assembly GCF_900095145.1). Classification (NCBI taxonomy): domain Eukaryota; kingdom Metazoa; phylum Chordata; class Mammalia; order Rodentia; family Muridae; genus Mus; species Mus pahari. The sequence continues at coordinate 11,891,466 of NC_034610.1, forward strand.
AAAGTAGCTCAATGATTCTCTACAGACTAGTCAGTGGTCCATCTGTCCTTGCCTTGGTCTCTAGGACTGATAGCTAAGTGCATTTATTAAAGATTTGTCATCCTGAACAGAACTCCAGCAAACCAATGCAAAGTAGAGTTATTTGTCTTCCAAGACAACTTGCAGCAAACAAACTCTCAATGGTTGATCACTGTTAAAACTTCTGAATAATTAAACAGTATTCATTGGATTAAACCATAGCTGACATTTCCTAGAATTTGAAATGGCTCCAGTTTCTAATCTTCCTAAAATGATTTCCGTGTTTCTAAAAGCTCTGCCTTGCATACTGATTCCTAGCCAATGCTGCCTGTTTCATCATTCTGGAATGACTGGTATAGTTTGGTTTCCAGCTGGAAGAGTATCAGTCATGTAAATAACTTCAATACCACGCCAACAATAGCCAATCCACCAGGACACACAATAAGTAGGAATATCAGGTTAGCATAAGATCATGACTTTCTTCATTCCTTCCATGAGAGCAATAGTTTGAGCCTAGAAACTCCTTGATTGTGAAAAATTAAAATTATGAATTACTTTATGTAAACAATTATTGATTATTATATGTTAACTGCTCATAGTTAACTAGATGTTGCATGAATAATGTGCAAAATATATTCTTTAGTATATTTTGGTTTTATTTAGGTATTGCTTTTTTTTTTTTTTTTTTTACCTGAGTCTCAATACTTTTCATTTAGGGACAAAGTCTGGCTATACTGCCCATGCTTTCTTCAAACTAATAATTCTTTTTTTTTTCATCCTTATGAGCGTTGGGATTATAAGATTATAGCCACATGTTGGATATTCATTTTCATATAACCTTATACGATTGTCCAGTTACATACTAGAAAGGCATTTATTTATTTATTTATTTATTTTATTTGATTTATTTTAAAATTTACATTTCAAATGTTATCCCCTTTCTGGTTTCCATGCTGAAAACCCCCTATCCCCACCCTCTCCCCTGCTCAACAACCTGCCCACTTCTGCTTCCTGGCCCTGGCATTCTCCTACACTGAGGCAAAGACCCTTCAGAGGACCAAGGGCCTCTCCTCCCATTGATGACCAACAAGGTCATCCTCTGTTACATATGCGGTTGGAGTCATGGGTCCCTCCATGTGGACTCTTTGGTTGGTAGTTTGGTGGTTGCTGGGAGCTCTGAAGATACTGGTTGGTTCATATTGTTGTTCCTCCTATGGGGCTGCAAACCCATTCAGCTCCTTGGATCCTTTCGCTAGTTTCTCCATTGAGAACCCTGTTCTTAGTCCAAAGATTGGCTGAGAGCATCCACCTCTGTATTTGTCAGGCACTGGCAGAGCCCCTCAGGAGACAGCTCTATCAAGTTCCTGTCAGCAAGCACTTGTTGGCATCCACAATAGTGTCTAGGTTTGGTGACTGTATATGGGATGTATGCCCAAGTGGGGCAGTCTCTGGATGGCCTTTCCTTCAGTTTCTGCTCCACATTTTGTCTCTGTAGCTCCTCTCATGGGCATTTTGTTCCCCCTTCTAAGAAGGATCAAAGTATCCACACTTTGGTCTTCCACTTATCAGTGAGTGCATATCACATGAGTTCTTTTGTGATTGGGTTACCTCCCTCAGAATGATATCCTCCAGANNNATCCATTTGCCTAAGAATTTCATAAATTCATTGCTTTTAATAGCTGAGTAGTACTCCATTGTGTAAATGTACCACATTTTCTGTATCCATTCTTCTGTTGAGGGACATCTTAAGTTCTTTCCAGCTTCTGGCTATTATAAATAATGCTGCTACGAACATAGTGGAGCATGTGTCCTTATTACATGTTGAAGCATTTTCTAGGTTTATTCCCAGGAGTGGTATTGCTGGGTCCTCAGGCAGTACTACATCCAATTTTCTTAGGAAATGATTTCCAGAGTGGTTGTACCATCTTGCAATCCCACCAAAAATGGAGGAGTATTCCTTTTTCTCCACATCCTTGCCAGCATCTGCTGTCACCTGAGTTTTTGATCTTTGCCATTCTGACTGGTGTGAGGTAGAATCTCAGGGTTGTTTTATTTTGCATTTCCCTGATGACTAAGAATGTTGAACCTTAGAAAGGCATTTCTTGAAAGCTAGGTATCAAATCAAATGTGCAGCATTTTATATTCCACAAACTAGTAACAATGACAGGAAATCCAAATGACATGTTTCTTAAATCCTTGGTCCTGTGAGGTATAATAAGTTATCAGCAGCAATATAATAATATATTTTTATATGTAATTATCATTTTACATTTCTTCAGAAGGCATATAAGTAAATTTTTCTCTCCTGTTGTTCATTTATCCAAGAATCCTTCTCTTGGGTTTGAAGGCAATGGGCCATCACTAATTCATGCCAGCTGTAAATTGCCTTAAATATGTTTTTATACCAATCCTTGGGTAAGGACCTTCTTACTAATTTAAATGAAAATTAGCATAGCCCATTTTTCTGTTGCTATACTAGTGAAAATGGCAGTAAGTTGTAAATGTGATCACTGAATAAGTTTTGTATTACTAAACAAGTATAAAAATTAGGGGAAAGAAAAACAGAAACAAAATACCCAGAAACTCTGGAATATGGTATTAGTCTAAACCTTAGTAAATACCATTCCCAAAAGAAAACAAAATCACAAGAAGAAAACATTTTTCCATTTATCTATCTATCTATCTATCTATCTGTATCTATCTATTTAATAAATATATTCGCTTTACATCTAGATCGCAGACCCCCTCCCTCTTCTCCCAGACACACCTTCATGACCCTTCTCCCCAACCACCCCCCCCCATGGATATCAACCCACTCTGGCACATCAAGTTGCAACAGGACTAAGAGCATCCTCTCTCACTGAAGCCAGACAAGATAGCCCAGTTTGGGGAATGGGATTCAACAGAACCAGAGACCAATGTTAGGCGACCCACCTGAAGACCAAGCTGCACATCTACAAATGTGTAGGAGGCCTAGGTCTAGTCCCTGCATGTTCTTCAGTTGGTGGTTCAGCCTCTGGGAGCCCCCATGGGACCAGGTTAGTTGACTCTGTAGGTATTTTATGGTGTCCTTGACCCCTCCCACTCCCTCAATCCTTTCCTGAAAGGAAAGTCTTCCACAAGACTCCCCTAATGTTTGATTGTGGGTCTCTGTATCTGTTTCCATCAGCTGCTGGGTGAAGCCTCTTAGAAGACAGTCATGTTAGGCTCCTGTCTGCAAGCAGAGCAGAGTATCATTAATGGTGACAAGGGTTGGCTCTCTCACACTGCATGGGTCTCAAATTAGGCCAGTCATTGATTGTTCATTTTCTCAGTCTCTGCTCCATCTTTATCCTTTCACACCTTGTAAGCAGGACAAATTTTGGGGTGAAAGTTTTGTGGATGGGTTGATGTCTCCCTCTCTCCAGTGGAGTCCTGCCTGACTACAGGAGGTAGCCACTTCAGTCTCCATATCCCAGCTGCAGGTTTGGGAGAGAGAACGGAAGTCAGTGTGTGTGTGTGTGTGTGTGTGTGTGTGTGTGTGTGGTGTGTGTGTGTGTGTGTGTGTGTGTGTGTGTGTGTGTGTGTGTGTGTGTGTGTGTATGTGGGGGGGGGCACTGAGGGGGAGTATCCAGAATGAGCTGAGAACCTGAGACTAGGGAGACTCCAGAAAGAACACATTTTTATTTATTTTTAAATTTTATTTAATTTTATTTATTTTTTTCCAATTTTTATTAGGTATTTACTTCATTTACATTTTAAATGCTATCCCCAAAGTCTCCTATACCCTCCCTCCCCTCTCACCTACCCACCCACTCTCCCTTCTTGGCCCTGGTATTCCCCTATACTAGGGCATATAAAATTTGCAAGACCAAGGGGCCTCTATTCCCAATGATGGCNNACTAAGCCATCTTCTGCTACATATGCAGCTAGAGACACGAGCTCTGGAGGTACTGGTTAGTTCAAATTGTTGCTCCACCTACAGGGTTGCAGATGCTTCAGTTCCTTGGGTACTTTCTCTAGCTCCTCCATTGGGGGCCCTGTAAGAACACATTTTTAACACAGCAGTAAAGGCCAATCAAAGAGATAGTAGTCACCCCAGCGTCTGTTTTAGAAAGTTATATTGCTTTCCTCTACTTCGATTCCCAACATAGTGAGTCCGTGCCATAGTTCACTGTCTATGATCTTTACACCTTTTATGAATCACTATGCTAATTCAGATTTGTACTTTTTTCAAAAGAATAAATAAAGATCAGTACTTACAGTATGGTCATTTTAACTCTATTGGGGACAGGATGCCAATTTTCAAGTTGGAAAATATCTTACTTTATTGGAAGAAGTTATAACCTTAAAAGAAATGCAAGTCTGGCTTAGTGTGTGTTTTTCAGTGTGGAAAGTTTACAGGAAAACCTTAGTACACCAGTGAAACAGGAAAATAAGATAAAAGGGAGCTTGTTCAAATACCTCAGTAAGAAGACAAAAATGGCCATTTCTATATTAAGGTAGCTCTTGTTGCCTTTATATTCCATCCCCCAAATATGATAGAGAGTGGAATGTCAAAGTTGAGATGGTTCTTAATCCTGTATACAATAATATTTAAACCATAGCAAATACCCTTTACTTCCCTCCCTTGCCTATTTTCCACTTCCCTCTTTTGTTCCCTTCGTATAGAGAGACTATCTTGTGTGTTGTATGGATTTATCACCTGCCAATTATAAAACTTATGGCCTATGGCTTAGGCAGCAAATAGAAGGTGGGACATCCAGAAGAAGAAAGAATTCTGGGAGGGAGCGAAGAGCAAGGAGATATGCAGGGAAGGTGTAAGGAGATGGACACGTACCATGTGCAGAATGTAGATTAGAATAAATGAGTTATCTTTTTTTTTTTTTTTTTTTTTTAATGTAGGAACTCAGTTTATATGGTGTGGGAAAAAACCCCAGCCCCCAACCCCCAGTCTTAGAAGGCACAGATGAATGAATGTCTGTGGGCGGGTCCAAAGGATGTTGTCTTCTGGGACAAACGGTCTTCTCAGCAGGCGGTGGAGACGTGGCGACTATGTTATGATTCTAGTCAGAGAAGGCCAAGGTATTTGTAAATATATTTTGAGTCTGAGTCTTATTCTGAGAGCATGGAGCCAGGAGGAAGAACCAGGCCTAAATCTATATTTTCCCCTTCTCCCTCTTCCTCAATCTTTCTTTGTCCCTATCCTTGCCCTCTGTTCCTCTGGGGCAAATAAATCTCCTTTGTGCTGAGAACTTGATCTTAGGGCCTTGTGCCAACTGTTGATGTTCCCTACTGAAAGCAGAAGGAAGCGACAATGAACTGGGTCGGTGCTTACGGAAGGCAGGAGTGCTACCTCTGTGAGGAAAGATTGACAAGCATCAGACAAGAGGGAAGCTGGCAGAATGATAGACATGTATCATATTTTAAAATGCAATTTATACATATTACCTTTATTTCAATAAAAAAATGAGGGGTTGGACCAATGTTATCTCTTTTCTTAAACACAATAAAATCAATCAAAGACCCTGAAGACAATCTTCCAACAAAACAATGTTTCAAAGAAACCCACTTAGCTCTATCCATGCATACTGACCATCCAAATGTTTTCATGTTTCTACTCTTTGTCTTAGCTGGATAACTCTAATTCAGCATCCCAGACTTTAAAGATGGACTATAGTTGGAAAAACTACAAGATAAAAAAAAATCCATTCACAAAAATAGACAAACAAGGGTAAAATGAAACATATAAGGTAAATGCAAAACATATAAACAAACATATAATACAAATAAAATATATAATACAAAAAGATCATGGAAACTTTCCATCAAAACTTCTACAACAGCCTCAGAAGGTCTGTTATACATTCTTTGTACCTAAAACAAACACAGGAAGACTATCACATAATACAAGTGTTGGGTAATGAGAAAAAAAAAAGCCAACTCTTTGAAATTAAATATGCAATTTAATTTGAAATAAAGTAAACCTTACAGAGAAAATTTGTCAAAAAGGTAATTGGAGTGCACTGCAGAAAGTAGTTGGCAAAAAAAGGAATGGTTTTAAAATGGCCCTGGAATACTTGAATATGTAGCCAGTAAATATTACATAGTATCCATATGGAAAAATATAACCTCGGATTGCCCATGTTATGTTATTCATTATAACAACTATCATACAGGAAAACATAAATGACTATACATGCATAAATCACTTACTAAAATGTTACCTTAGAAGATCTATTCAGCTACATCAATATGCTGGCATCTATCTGCCCACAGCCTCTGCCCAACACTCTCCATTAGATGTGATGCCATCATCTACCCTGTGAAACCCTGAACTCTTCTACAAGGGAAAGGGAACCTCAAAAATTTAATAACTAGATAGGGGAGGGAGAATTATATCTGATTAAGGTAAGCTCTGCCAGTCGCTATCAAATTTGCAATAACATTCTTTCAGAGATAAGAAAACAATCTTTAAATTCATATGTAAACACAGAGGAGCAAAGGAGAAGTAGTTTCAGATATGCAGGATGAATGAGTCTCAGATGTGCAGCACAGTGGCTGCAATTAATAGTGTTTTGTACACATAGAAATTGGCTATGGGTGATAGATAATAAATGTCTCAATATTAAAAAAAAACATGGTAAGTTGAAGAAGCTTTGAGTGTTTGTGTATTATGGACAAGGAACCACAATGCTTTAGACCTATGTACTTATAATACTGAGGCCTTACCCTTGAACAGGTACATAAGATAACAGTGGTGTGTGAAGAAATTACCATCCTCGATGACCGAGACAAGAGAGTGACCCCATAAGGAAAGTCCCCTATAGATATTAGTTGCTTGTTCAGCTGAATATAATACACACATGAATATAATAATGACAATGTATTTCTGGTCTGCAAGTGCATTTCTACCAGAAAACAGGACTCATCAGAGTGAATAGCTTACCTAATGATAGATATTCTGCAAATGTGTCTAATGCTTACCTAATGGTAGCTATTCTGCACATGTGTCTAATGCAGTGGTTCACAGTCTTAATGCAGTGGTTCTCAACTTGAATGCAGTGGTTCTCAACCTTTAATGCTGTGACCCTTTAATATAGTTCCTCATGTTGTGATGACCCACAACCATAAAATTATTTCATTACTACTTCATAACTGTAATTTTGTTACTGTTAATGTATTGTAATATATCTGACATGCAGTAACACTTAGAGGGGTCTTGATCGTGAGGTTGAGAACTACTGATCTATTGTTTCTTCATTCTCCACAGCTCCATTCAGGTTGATCCCAAAGCTTTAAATTAGTAGAAATAATGAGTAGAATGTTGGTGACTAGGGTTTGAAGAGGGAACAATGTGAAATGAATCTTGAATTTCATTTATACAATACATAAGAGTTCTACAATTTTGTTTGATATTTGATACAGCTAGCAGCTTGACAGCACACCTAAAAGCTCTAGAACAAAAGGAAGCAAATTCACCCAAGAGGAGTAGATAACAGGAAATAATCAAACTCAGGACTGAAATCAACCAAGTGGAAACAAAAAGAACTATTCAAAGAATCAACCAAACCAGGAGCTGGTTCTTTGAGAAAATCAACAAGATAGATAAACCCTTAGCCAGACTNACTAGAGGGCACAGNGACAGNATCCTAATTAACAAAATCAGAAATGAAAAGGGAGACATAGCAACAGAACACGAGGAAATCCAAAAAATAATCAGATCCTACTACAAAAGGCTATACTCAACAAAACTGGAAAACCTGGATGAAATGGACAAATTTCTAGACAGATACTAGACACCAAAATTAAATCAGGATCAGATTAATGATCTACACAGTCCTGTATCCCCTAAAGAAGTAGCAGCTGTCATCAATAATCTCCCAAACAAAAAAGCCCAGGACCAGATGGGTTTAGTGCAGAGTTCTATCAGACTTTCAAAGAAGACCTAATTCCAATTCTCCTCAAACTATTTCACAAATAGAAACAGAAGGTACTCTACCCAATTCATTCTATGAAGCCACAATTACTCTGATACCTCAACCACACAAAGATCCAGCAAAGAAAGAGAACTTCAGACCAATTTCCCTTATGAATATCGATGCAAAAATACTCAATAAAATTCTCGCAAACTGAATCCAAGAACACATCAAAGTGATCATCCATCACGATCAAGTAGGATTCATCCCAGGGATGCAGGGATGGTTTAATATACAGAAATCTGTCAATGTAATCCACTATATAAACAAACTCAAAGACAAAAACCACATGATCATCTCGTTAGATGCTGAGAAAGCATTTGACAAAATCCAACACCCATTCATGATAAAAGTCTTGGAAATATCAGGAATTCAAGGCCCATACATAACATAATAAAAGCAATCTACAGAAAGCCAGTAGCCAACATCAAACTAAATGGAGAGAAGCTGGAAGCAATCCCACTAAAATCAGGGACTAGACAAGGCTGCCCACTTTCTCCCTACCTATTCAATGTAGTACTTGAAGTCCTAGCCCGAGGAATTCGACAACAAAAGGAGATCAAAGGGATACAAATTGGAAAGAAAGAAGTCAAAATATCACTACTTGCAGATGATATGATAGTGTATATAAGTGACCCTAAAAAGTCCACCAGAGAACTCCTAAACCTGATAAACAGCTTCAGTGCAGTAGCTGGATATAAAATTAACTCAAACAAATCAGTGGCCTTCCTTTACACAAAGGATAAACAGGCTGAGAAAGAAATTAGGAAAACAACACCTTTCACGATAGTTACAAATAATATAAAATCCTTTGGTGTGACTCTAACTAAGGAAGTGAAAGATCTGTATGACAAGAACTTCAAGTCTCTGAAGAAAGAAATTGAAGATCTCAGAAGATGGAAAGATCTCCCATGCTCATGGATTGGCAGGATTAATATACTAAAAATGGCTATCCTGCCAAAAGCAGTCTACTGAGAAAGTACCCAAGGAGCTGAGGGGTCTGCAACCCTATAGGAGGAACAACAATATGAACTATCCAGTACTCCCCAGAGCTGTGTCTCTAGGTGCATATGTAGGACAGGATGGCCTAGTCAGCCATCAATGGAAGGAGAGGCCCATGGTCTTGTGAAGATCATATGCCCCAGTACAGGGGGATGCCGGGGCCAGGAAGAGGGAGTGGGTGGGTTGGGGAGCAGGGCGAGTGGGGTGTAATAGGGGACATTTGGGATAGCATTTGAAATGTAAATGAAAAAATATCTAATAAAAATGGGAAATAAATAAAAATGAAAAAAAATTAAAAACCACTTAGAAAAACAGTCAAGCTTTGTAAATATGTGTTCATTTGGGAATTATAAGCTGTTGAGACAGCACATGATATACTTGTACATGGAAATACAGTATTAGTTTTATAATTTCTTATCCTTACTAATAAAATTCTCTCAATTTTCCAACCTTCTTCATGTAGAAGCATATTCTTTTTCATGTGGCTTTCTTCATCTCAACAAATGTAAACTATCTTCACAGGTTTCTGTGACCATTGATGCTTCAGACTTCTCAAATCTTGATAGGATGAGATTTTTTCAGTACATTTTGAATTATGAAAATTTATACAAGAAACATAAATCTTTGTCTTACTTAAAAATTTAAATAATATTCAAGAATTCTGATTTTTCATCAGTTCCCAATTCCATCATGTTCTCAGCTCCTAGCTATTCAGGGTATGGAATGCAGTGGATTTTTATAGCCCTGTCAATTTAACAATCATCTTTTTCTGTGATAGCCGATACAGACTTTGAGTATAATTGTTCAGGGACTATGTGCCTGTCATACTGTGTTATTTATTTTTCTAACATATAAACTGAATGACCTTCAAGTATCAGTGACTTCAATTCTTAGGGAGTTCCAACTGGCCATAAAGCTAACAATAAATTGTGTGTGTGTGTGTGTGTGTGTGTGTGTGTGTGTGTGTGTAGTTTCCCGTTGACAAATTCTCTGTAATTTCCACAAATGTCTTAATTTAGATGAAAAAGATCACCATTACCATTCAAAGATTTATAAAATCTAGCCCATCACATTCAGTGTCTAGTGGGATGGCAGAGAGTTCAGCATTAGTGAAAATGAGAACATTCCGAGGCTTCAAGCTTTAGTCTAACAGAGTACATAGTTCTTTAGTAACTGTTTACCTCATTGTTTAGTGTTCAGAGAGTTATAATTGAGTTCTTTCAATATAATGTTTATGTTCCCAAAGTAAAATCTTTGAAATTAATCTATTCTGAAGAAAAATACTATTTTAATAAAAGCTACACTCAATCAAAGAAAACATACGTAAATACTTCTTATAATGCAAAAAAAAAGGTAGCATGACAATACACAGGTGAAATTGCTTCTAAGAAATCTTCACTAATTTAAAAAATAATCATCATCTTAGTATAACATGCCATTGAAAAAGTAGCAAAACTTAAAGAAATATATGTCATCAGGCTTTGCCCACATTGTCATTAGAACAGATACATAATTTTTCTTCTAATTTCTAAACTTCTGCCAGGACATGTGTGATAGGGTGACAGACATCCTTCCACTTTTTATTTTCCTAAATTATATTCTCCACAAGGCAATGGGACCTGTTTTCCTTTTTAAACCCAGATTGTGTTTCATAACCCAAGCTGACTTCAAACTAATAATCATACTCCTGCCTCAGCCTCCCAGGTGCTGAGAGGACAGATGTATTCCATTATAGTCATAGATTTTTTAAAAAGTATTAATAGCATTGATACTTTAAGTATGATAGTTATTTCCATACTTATAATACTTGAATGCTTTATAATAGCAATGGAGTAGTATGGTCCTCATTTGAACAATGCAGGACTATATATTGAGTGATAAGCCAGGTCTTCTAATATACAGTCTTACACACCCTATACACTTTCAACACTCATGCTTGATCATTTTTCCAGTTCTTCAAACTTGGCAAAGTTGCTTCTTCTTCACTGTCTTTCTGTTGATGAGTTTCTGTGCTTTTTAATGTTACAATACACTTATAATTCAATATATATAATATATTATTACATATTACATAACATATATTTCACACATATAATATATATAACTTATTACTTTAAAATATATATACAAATATATAAAATATTACATAACATTTAATACATATTTATATTATTTTTAATATTATAATATTTAATATTTTAATATTATATTAACATATAATATATGTTAAATATTATTTGATATATTACACATATATAATATGTAATCTATTATATATATTATCTTATATATAATAATAGAATTGTTAGCATGTTGAATTATAACTACCAGATAATACAAGTAAAAGTGATTGATACAACTAGAGTGATGAACTCCTATAATAACCCACTTCATCTGATAGTACACATCTTTCATTCCATTCCATCAGAGGCAGGGGAGAGGCAGAGGCAGAGGGATCTCTATGAGTTCAAGGCCAGCCTGAGCTACTGGGCTGGGACATTACATATGCATCACCATCAGATAAAGACTCTATCAGGATTGCAAGACTTGAAAGGAGCTTTAGAATTCAGCTGTTACACAGGTAAGTGTTCTTTTTCAAGTACAGTTTGGTGACAATTTTATTGTAGGACAAATTCTAAGCAACAATATAGCAGATTTGCTAATTAAAAATTCCAAGATATTTTAATTATTCTTAATTAGAAATTCCTAATTAGACAAAATTGATTAATTTCAGTTATTTAATTAAGTCTATACTATTTGAATTAAAATAAACATTATTTTAATTATGTCTGTAAAAGGAATCCTACAAGCCTTGAATAAAAAGCACGAAGAAATAACACATTTTGGCAATAATGCTTATAGAGTGTGGTGATTTAGCTTTTTTCATGTTCTGTTTCGCAGTACAATAAAAATTTCTACTTGCAATTTACTTCTTACAAAACAAAGGCTTTACACTCTTTACACAATTAAAAAAAAGTAATCTCTACAGCACACATATCATCCTTAATGAAAAAGATAAAAATATATACAATTCTCAGTAAGCCTTCCTGCAATAACATAGGGTAAAACTCTCAAGTTGTAACAAAAATCCTTTGTGAATATAATATGAAAAAAAATATATCTCACATAGCTGCTGGCAAAGTTAGAAGATTTTTAAAATGTCAAGGAAATGATACCCTCTGTTTGGAGGGATCCTTACCTTTGGCATCCTCTATAGTAACAACAATGACAAAACCCCACGTTCTGGTGGCTAGAGTCTTTGTTTTTTTGTTTTTTGTTATTTTTTATTAAGCTGATAGGAAATGAGTGTTATTGAAATTCAGTCTCTTCCTACAGAAAAGGAAACACTTAAAGGAATTAAATTATTTTAAAGAAGGGCTTGCAATGAAGCGCTCCCAGGAGCTTACCTTTAATCTCTGCCTTTCTAAAGCCTCTGTCCTCCTCCATAAGGGCCTCCCTGATTTTAATTTATTTGAGTTCCTTACCTTTGTAGGAATTCAGATTGCCAGTTGAGATTCAAACATATTGGGCTTTGTCACTGCGATTGTAATTTACTATAAAATATGTTTGGAACTATATCTGAAAGAGCTTTAATGTGAAAAATAACCCTGACATAGAAGAAACTGGCCCTGAGCAATCTATGATGCACTCACACACAATACAAACTAATAATTTTTCTTATGAAAGCTTGAGTCCTTCTTTCAACACACTAAATTGCCTGAACACCTTGGGGATTAGAACTTCTCATTCACCTTGGTTGAATGGAAAACCACTGTCTCAGTGGTGTGTTAATGCAGTAGGAGGCCCTGAAAGCAAATTGTACTTCAGTGAATAACATCCCTCGGTCTAGGACAGCTGATTGAAAATGTTAAACACTATATAAATGCCTGATGTACTCCCTTGTACACTTACACTGCATCATCAATTCCATTTTGAGAAAGATAATTTGCATAATTTTTATTCATATTTTCTTTCAAGATCAATACTTGATTCTTTAAAAATTAATAATTGACTGGTCTCTAGCCATTACTTACTCTAAGGAAATAGTCCATAACCAATGTTCAATTTTCTAAAGTTATATTTATATATTTTTTTAATTCTGGGGAATAAATTTGGAATTAAATAGAAAAAGAATATTAAGAATGAGAGGAAAGGTATTTTTAAAATAAAACCTATGAATATAAATACAGTAACATTGTGAATTTATCTATTATATAGGAAGAAATGTCATCATTGCTCTTTTTAAAAAATAAAAAAACACTAAAATATATATATGTGTGTGTGTGTGTGTGTGTGTGTGTGTGTTAGTATTCACCCCAGCCTAGAAATGCTATGAATATAACATCCAAAATATTTAATGTCTCTTCATGTTAAAATTTTCTCTCTTTGTAGATAATTATCAATTCACGACGAGATTTAGAAATATTAAACACGGGCATAGAATTCCTAGGGTTGTAATGACTGTATTGTTTACTAGTTTGTGATGGATCACCTTTGGTTATTTTTGATCTGAGGAACCCTATACCTATGTCAAAGAACTTGTTACTCAGCACAGTGAGCCTGACTGTATCTTCTTTCCATGGATCTGGCTTCTGTAGGTTCCTTTCTTAGGTTTGGTTTTCAGAGTGGCAAACAGTTTTATGTTTCTAAGTGAAGTTATAAGATGCATGGGAACAAGTGAAATGGCTTGGTGAATAAAAGTACCAGATAACCTGAGCTCAAAAGTACCAGATAACCTGAGCTCAATCTCTGGTACCCACCTGATGCAAGGAGAGAGCCAGCTTCCACAAGTAGCTGCCAGCCTTCCATATGTGTGCCATGTCACACGTAGGCAATTTTGCACATTCATGTACAAATACATACTTTACAGTTAAATGTTTTAATGAATGTTTTTTCAACACTGAGTCCTTGCTACATTCTCAAGAATCAGATCTTGGCTCCTCTACTTACAAACCATGTTGTCTTGGGCATAGCTTATAACCACTCAGTGACTCAGTTTCCCATTCCAGAAAATGAATATAAGAACAATATCTAACTTATGAAGTGATTATGGGGAGTAGAAAAATAGCAGATTTAAATCTGAAAGTTAGTATGTAGTATACAAAAATACATATCTTGAGTTGCACACTATGAATAGCTTTGAATATAGACATGGTTCTTTGACTTTAATAATTTTGTGGACAGTATTTGTTTTATAAAACAATAAGTTTCCTAATGACAATATCATATGTACCTAAGTATATATGTATGTGTGTGTGTATATATATATATATATATATATATACGAGTATGCGTATGTAAATAATTAATATATATATGGGCATATAATTATATATGTAAATATTCGAGTATGGATGACATTTATGTATATATATGTGGATATATATGTGGATATATATTACATACCTATACATACATATACATACATGCATACATATATATGTATGTATATATATACACATACAATGCATACATATATGTATACACCCACATATATGTGTGAATGTAAAATCTAAATGTAGATCCTACATATGAGAGAAAATATGTTAATTCTTCTGGTTGGCTTATTTTGCTGAAAATGATAATCCCATTTATACTATTCCTACAAGTGACATAGTTCTACTTTCCTTATGGCTAGATAAAACTCCATATTATGCATATACTGTACTTTTTAACATTTATCTGATGATAGTCATCTAGAATGATTTCATCTTGTTTAATTAAAAATATAGTATAAACACAGATGTACAGATATCTCTATATGAGTGAGATTCCTTTTGGTATTTGCCCCTTGTATCAAGGGATTTATTAACATTTATTGTGTGTATCATAAGTTCTGTAGAAATGTTTATTCCAGAAAGTTATATCTTCATATTTATTTGTTTTCTCCCATGGTTGTTCAAATTGAGGCCAGGGCTTGAGTATGCTAGGCCAGTGCTTAAAGAGTGACTCATATACTGTATCCTGTTATTATTTTATTTTGAGACAGAAATTGTCTTCTGGTATCTTTCTTCTCATACGAAAATATATTTCCAAGGAGATAAGACACATATAATCATTCAGAAACATCCTCATATGTTAGACCAATTTACAAATGAAATTAATAGATGAATAATAGTTGGAATACATTTTCCAAAGATATTATTTCTTACGTTTCAAAGAGATTTTAGTGATATCTTCTTGTATTCAATATTCTTGAATGAGGAGTTTACAACTCTCAAACTATCAAATGCATTATATTCATTTTTAGACTATTCAGCATATAATGAGGCCTACAATTACGCCCCAAAACTTTGAATTATCTTCTTCTTATGTCTAGATTAGTTGTCAATGACATGTCAGGGTTTAAGTAGAGATGCATTTATTTGATATTAAATATGTTGATCTTACCTCCATACTTAGCATCATCCCATCTTTATGTATGCTACCACTTACCTCAGCATAGTATAAATTCTACTTTGTATTTATGTGTCTTTCATGCTCCCCTATTTTCTCTCATAAGAAGGTGTGAGTTACTGTTTCTTTTTTCATTGCGGTGGCCAGAGTGCCTAAAACAATATTGGGCACAATGGGGTCAATAAATGTTAGATGAACATACAGTGCCCCGCTGACTGTGAACGCACTGCTTACATATTTATTCTTCTCTTTGACTTAGAGCGTCTTGTTGTCCATTGTTTTACTTAAAAATATCACAAGGAAGACTGGGCATGAAGGTTCTTCCTGAAATTTCAGCTCTTAGGAGGAAAGCTGAGGTAAATTCTGTGAGTTCTACTTAAGTCTGGGATGTGTAGTAAGGAGAAAAGTATGTGTGTGTGTGTGTGTGTGTGTGTGNNCATGTGTGTGTGTGNGCATGTGTGTGTGTGTGTGTGCGCATGTGTGTGTGCATGTGTGTGTGTGTGCATGTGTGTGTGTGTGTGTGCACATGTGTGTGTGTGCGCATGTGTGTGTGTATGTGTGCACATGTGTGTGTGTGTGTGTGTGTGTGTGTGTGTATAGTGGGGACTTGAATAGTGAAGTCCCTCGACTTATCATCTCATCATAATTTTTATTTGTAAGAAATTTTGCAATTGTTGAGCTTAATTATCCTTAACACATTACATTCAGGTAACTAGTAACCTAGTTACATTCAGGTAAAATAGGAACACAGAAATAGAATGGTCAATTAATAAATATAGTGATGAAGCATTGTCTTGAACTCTGACGTTTTCTTCTAAAATTCATCTCGAATAATCTACTTGAAGGTCGTTTGTGGCTGCTATAGAATTTCAGCTCCAGTTTATGTTTATAGTTCTTGCTTTCTCAGGATATATTGCCACCATTTTATCAAATTTTAACATTTTAGGTTTATTATAAAATTTATATTACATTTTCTAGGGACATAAAGAGTTCAGAAGTCGCCAAAACATGACATCAGCTGTTGGCTGGGGAGGGGGGCTTCCCAAACCGTTATTCTTCTCTATATACTGCACCGTTTCTAGACTCAGAGCTCTCCAAACGACCCCCAGACGTGACAGCTAATTAGAATGATTTTAAAACATCCACCATTATAAAGACACCTACTATTGCTACTGTTACTCAAATTTGAAATAATTATATTCTCTTTTACAAAAACGAGTAGGATTGCTTAATCAATACATACCTTTTAGCCCTCGATATTATTGAGTTTTGATAAATTAATTCATTCCTTTCTTTTTCCATTACTTTATTTTTACTCAGTTTACATCCCAATCACAGTCCCCCTCACAGTCTCTTCCCTGCCCCTTCTCCAGTACCAACCCACCCTGGCAGGACCAGGCATATCCTCTTCCCCTGAGTCCACACAAGGAAGTCCAGTTCAGGGGGATAGAATCCACAGGACAGGACAGCAATAGGGACACTCCACTCCACTCCAGTTCTTGAGAGACCTGTGTGAAGTCCAAGCTGCACGTCTGCTAAGTATGTGCCGGGGTGTGGTGGAGGACTAGGTACAGCCTGTGTATGCTCTTTAGTTGGTGGCTCAGTTTCTGCTAGCCTCCAGGAGTCTAGGTTAATTGACTTTCTTGGTCTTATGGGAGTCCCTATCCGCTCCTGGTTCCTCAATCCTTCCCTCAACTCTTTCACAAAACTTCCTGAGCTTCATGTAAACCCACCCACAAAACCTTCTACCCAAAATTTGTCCTGCATACAAAAAGTACAGGGACAAAGATGGAGCAGAGACTGAAGGCAGGACCAACCAATGACTGTTCCAAATTATGACCCATTCCAAGGGCCAGAACCAAGCCTGACACTACTAATGATACTTTGTTATACTTGGAGACAAGAGCCTATATAACTGTCCTCTGAGATGCTCTGCCTAGCAGCTGACTGAAACAGATGGACATTTTTTTTTATTTTCTTTATTTACATTTCAAATGCTATC
>NC_034610.1:11910091-11941214 GCF_900095145.1 Mus pahari
AAAGGCAGTATGGAAATGTAAGCCAAATAAACCCTTTCCTCCCCAACTTGCTTCTTGGTCATGATGTTTGTGCAGGAATAGAAACCCTGACTAAGACAGCGGCCCTGAGAGGTATGGTGGATTGTTGGTTTGTTGGTGGTGGTCACAGTTTGTTAAGTACAACAACAAGAAGAAATTGGACATCCTGATGGTGAATATAAGACTTGCCCCACTTCTTGGCCCTGGTGTTCTCCTGTACTGGGGCATATAAAGTTTGCAAGACCAAGGGGTTTCTCTTCCCAATAATGGCTGACTAGGCCATCTTCTGGGAGTGGGTGGGTAGGGGAGCAGGTGGGGGAGGGTATAGGGGACTTTCAGGATAGCATTTGAAATGTAAATGAAGTAAATACCTAATAAAAAATTGGAAAAAAACCAAAAAACAAAAACAAAAACCTTGCGCCGAGGAACTGATGCACCTAATCAGCAGGAAGTAGTTTGATGATAATGGTGGTCCCTTTCCCCTCTATCCTTTTTAGTATCCCATCTAGTGTTGGGATGTTGAAAAGGTAGAAGAGTGTGGAAGGGTAGAGAATACTGGAAGAAAGAAGAACCCACAAAGTAGTTAATGTTGGCTACAAAAAGGGGGGTGGGACACAGGAGGCAATTTCTTAGAGGAAAAAGGAGGGGTAGGGTAGCATTTCAGATGTAAATAAATAAATGTATAAATAACAAAAAGAAATGAGTTCCCACTTAGGCCTTAAAATTCTCCAAATGGAAAACAGTGATCTGCAACAGTCTTGAGTTGTTTCGCATCCTATTCCCCGAATTAGTCACCCTTCTTGTTGCGGTGACTCTTTATGCCAAATAACTGGAGCTAGGAAAGTTTTATGGGGGCTGATGTTTTCAGAAGTGACATTCGAGTGTAGTGGGGAGAGCCAATTCTCAGCACAGTGACCAGGGCACAGAAAAAGAGGCACAAATGAAGAAACTTGGAGAGATATACGGACAGGTTTTCAGTCATCGGCTTCCTCTAATCAAACCCAGCCTCTCTCACCGTCTCTTAATGCACCATCACATTACGACCAATGAATCAATCATGAACTCATTCACTTTGTCAGATTCCTCTCTTCCTCTCCTCTCTGCACAAAGCTGTCGCAGACATGCTCTGGCACGCTTTCCTGATCTCGTATACAAATCTTAATCCAATGAAATTGACAGCCAAGATTAATCCAAAAACAAACACACGTTTTTAACCTGCTACTAACGCAAGCTATTATTTCCAACCACACTCATTTATTTTACTGTCTCTAAAGGGATAGTGGCGCTACTACTCGTTGGAGATTAAATAATTTTCTGAAAAAATTAAATTATTAGCCTATTAGCAAATATAAATAGTGCATAGAGTTCAGATGATTTGTAAATACTTCCCCCATATTATTGACCCAAAGAAATATAGCCAAGGGCCCCAGAAACTATTGTCTAAAATCTCAGAAACCAGATCATAACTGAAGTGTAGGAATTATAAATTCATTTTAAATGAATGTTGTATCAGTTAACTCTTGTCTGATAATGAATTGTGGCTACACCTCAACTCTCTCCAATTTATATGCTGACTTCATAGCTCTACAATCTTCAAATGTAATGTGACTGTCAAGTCATAACATATGGCCCATAAACACGAGATTCAGTTAAAATGAACAGTTACGGAAGAATATAATGCACACTGAATCTTCTCGTTATAAAACAAAACTAGGGCACATAAAGTCACACCAAGGATATTCATATCCAGATTAAAAGCTATGTGAGAAAACCACAAGGCTACGTGAGAAAACCACAAGACAGTCAATCTTAAGCCAAAGGAAGAAACTTTAATACTTCATTGACACCTTCAATTTTCATATCTATCTTCTGAACTATGATAATATAGTTAAGTTAAGCCTCAATCTTTTTGTATTTTTCTATAGAAGGCCTAGAAAGAAAACTGCATATTTATTAACACCTAAATAAAATTTCACGTTTTTAACTTTTTAATGAAATGATCAGCTAAGTCAGTTGACCTCAAACACTGTTATAGAAAGTAAAATTGAGGAAGAGACAACAAACAAACAAATAAACAAAGTCAGCTAGGCTAACAATTGAATATGATGATATGTTTCAAAGTTCACCATTGACCATCACACACAGACACTCTTTTTCTTCCAAGATATTTTTGTAGAGTCACTATTCTTAGTAACTTATTAATGGTAAATGACCATACTTTCAATGTTCTGGAGTGACATTTGAACATCGATTACTCAGATACATACAGATGACTTTACACATCTATTCGCCCCAACAGATTGCAATATTTATACTCATTACTTAATGAATGTTTCTCCTATCCACCAGCATATAACTTTATACAGGCAAGATTGCAGATGTCAGACACAGTGAGAACAGAAACTTGTGATGGTAAAGCAAACCCCAGGCTCACTCTCCTATGCGTAGGTGGCATGTTTGTTCATTGATTATATCCTTAACTGTTTCTCTGAGGGCAACCATTTCTGTAGAAAACCAAAGATACATTAAAAGGAGAATGTTATAGTGTTAAAGTAAATTGTTAAATATTAAACAGCACAGCTGTTTATAGACATTAAAATAATACTTGAAATAGTTTAAGTATCATATTTAAATATACTCTTGTCTCTAATAATTACTTTTTAAAAAATTCTTTAATCATTTTTTACAGTCCAGACTTTATCTCCTTCCCAGCCCACTCTCTCAGCTGTTTTACATCCCATACCTGCCCCTCCCACCCCCGTCTCCAAGAGGATGTCCCTATCCCTACGCCACCAGACCTCCCCACCCCTTGGGGCCTCAAGACTCTTGAAGGTTAGGTGCATCTTCTCTGACTAAGTCCAGACCTGGCATTCTCTGCTGTATATGTATTGGGAGTCTCATATCAGCTGGTGTATACTGCTAGGTTGTTAGCTAAGTGAGAAATCTCAGGGGTTCAGGTTAGTTGAGAATGCTGGTCTTCCTATAGGGCGGCCCTCCTCCTCAGCTTCTTCCAGCTTTTTCCTAATTCAACCACGGGGGTCACAGGAGTCTTTCCATTAACTGGGTGTAAATATTGCATCTGACTCTTTCAACTGCCTGCTGGGTCTTTCAGAAGGCAGACATAACAGGCCCCTGTTTGTAAGCACACCATAGCCTCAGTAATAGTGTCAGGCCTTGGGTTCTGCCCTTGATCTAGATGCCAATTTGGGCCCGTTGCTGGACCTCCTTTTCCTCAGGTTTTTCTCCATTTTTGTCCCTGCAGTGCTTTCAGACAGGAACAATTCTGGGTCAGGACTCAAAGGGAGGGACCTTAGATGAAATGCCCTATGATGGGGAGAAGGAACTTGTAGAGTCCACTTCCGGTAGAAAGACAGGAGAGATCCTCTTAGAGTGAAAAAGAAAGTCTTCGTTGCCAAGCAACAGCTGCACTGGGAATTTGTCCCAATCATACAACCTGAGCCTCATAAAACTTTGTCTTTTATGCAAGAATGTCACATCCTGGTTGTGATACTTCAGTTACCAAGAAGCAGAATAATAAAAGCCAGACATTAAGTTCACAGATTTAGGGATGGGCCTGAAACTATGTTCTTTAATGGATTAGGTCTTTGTTCCCATTTTGGGAGGAGTTGGGGCCTATATGTTGTGTTTTGAAATCAGAATAGTTCTTCTAACATAGAGGGTCAGATGTGCTAAGATTCTGGGACCTAATACAAGTCCAATGAACACATAATTTTTTACCTTACTGTGTCTTCTTTATAAACCAATTTTATTTATTTCATTTAAAATCAGAAAGATATTGTATTGAAAATACAAATATCATAACAAAATCTAAAGTGTAGCCTGTGAGTGACCATGTGGTTGGATATCACTACATAATTCCCCTCTTATCCAAGCTATTTATTTAATCAGATACACAAATCTAAGATACATTTTATTCTTTTGTTTGTTTGTTTGTTTGTTTCTGTTTTTTGTTTTTGTTTTTGTTTTTTTGAGACAGGCTTTCTCTGTATAGTCCTGGCTGTCCTGGAACTCACTTTGTAGACCAGACTGGTCTTGAACTCAGAAATCCGCCTGCCTCTGCCTCCTGAGTGCTGGGATTAAAGGCATGCGCCACCATGCCTGGCAATAAATTTTATTCTTAAATAATGACTATAAGAGAGCCTTCTCTTGAATGTCAATATGAACTAACCAGTACCCCCAGAGCTCCATGGAACTCTACCACCAATCAAAGAAAACATGGTAGAACTTGTGGCTCTTGCTGCATATGTAGCAGAGGATGGCCTAGTCAGTCATCAATGGGAGGAGAGGCCCTTGATTCTGTGAAGGTTCTATGCCCCAGTATAGGGGGATGCCAGGACCAAGAATGGCAGTGGGTGGGCTGGGGAGCAAGGGGAGGGAGGACGGGATAGGGGATTTTTGGACGGGAAACCAGAAAAGGGGATAACATTTGAAATGTAAATAAAGAAAATATCTAATGCAAAAAAGAAAAAATCAGAGCCTTATCTTTATAAATCACTAAGCATAACTTTGATATTAATTGCTATTATATTTGTCTGACAAGTTTTAGTTTATTTTCAGCTCTTGTTTTGTGTGTGTGTTGTTTATTGTCAGTGCCCAGCCCACATATCCCTTTCATACCACAACCAACTTCCTCATCGAGTCAGATCATGCACATCCAACCAGATTCTTCACACCCAGCCAGATCCTCACACCCATCCAGATCCTCACACACAGCCAGATACTGCACACCCAGCCAGATCCTGCACACCCAGCCAGATCCTGCACACCCAGCCAGATCCTGCACACCCAGCCAGATCCTCACACCCAGCCAGATCCTGCACACCCAGCCAGATCCTGCACACCCAGCCAGATCCTGCACACCCAGCCAGATCCTGCACACCCAGCCAGATCCTGCACACCCAGTCACATCCTCACACCCAGCCAGATCTTCAGACCCAGCCAGATCCTGCACACCCAGCCAGATCCTGCACACCCAGCCAGATCCTCACACCCAGCCAGATCCTGCACACCCTTTTCCAGGATCTAGGCATGTGAGTCTGCCTGAACCTCCTTCTGTTTACCCTTCCTAAGTGAATCTGGTGATCTAGCCCAGTTGCCACAGGCAGTGCCCTGGCTAGTCTAGACACCCTGGCCTGTGCTGCACCCAACCTCTAGGCTCCTTCCAGATCCTCCCTCCTTTCCTCCATGCCCCACCCCAAGCTGTATCCAACCCTTCTACCCAAACAGATTTACTTCCACAGTCTAGATTAAGACTAGGACATGCATTCTGTATACCAAGCCAGTCTCCTCTATCCATTACACTGCATCCCATCTGAGCTATTTCCAACCTATATCTTCCACCTATTTGCATATCCACTCTTCCTCCTTAAGAATTCCGATGACAAAGCATCACAAAAATATAAACACTATGAAAAAAATCAAGCCACTATCTCCTCCTAAACCTATCAGTCCCGGAAAAATATTTACAATATTACATAGATGAACTCTAGACACAGAATTTAAAAGAACAGCTATAAACTTCACCAGAGTTAAAAGACTTTTAAAACTATGCATATGAATGCACAAATATGCAATCATAAGTAAATAATAAGTAAAGAAAACCAGCTTAGTGAAATTCAATTAAAATACTAGAGGGATATCCAAGAAAACAAAAATTATAAAGCTGGTAGAAATGATAAAGTTAGTCCAGGACTTGGGAAGGATTTCAATAAAGACATGGAAACATTGAAGACTCATGCTCTTTTGAAGATGTTTCCATTAGGATTGGGCTCCACAGTTTTGCTAATTTGGTGGGGGAGGGGGGTGGAAATGGTGTTGAGAAAGGGTCTCTCTATGTACTTCTGGTTGTTCTGGAACTCACTATGTAGACCAGACTGGCCTTAACCTAATAGAGATTTACCTGCCCTCGCCTCCTGAGTGTTGGAATTAAAAGCACGCCTGGTTTGGCATCTCTGAATTTTGAATCATTGTGAGTTTCTGCCGTGGACTCTGCCTATTGCAAAGGGAAGATTCCTTGATTAAGGAAGAGTAATACACTTATCTGTGGGTATAAAGGATTATGCTAGCTCAGTAAAGTAGGGGTTATCCCTTTCCCTCCCAGATTCATGACGTTCCATCACTGAGTCTTTAGCTAGGTTTCATGCATCACAATTGCCTTCTTGTTGAGCAGGTTTTAGGGTTCATCTCTTGTTTGATTTCGTTTTATATTTGACTCATTTTTAGTATTTTTTGATATTATGGATATTAATCCTTTGTCAGGTACATATTTGGTAAAGCCAATACTGTGGGCTTTCTATTTGCCTAATTGGTATTTCTTTAGCTGTGCGAAGTTTTGTTTTTTGTTTGTTTGCTTGTTTTTTTTTCATGAAGCCTCACTTGTCAGTTGTTCACCTTCATCCTTGGTCAATCTGAATCCCATTCAAAACGTTCTTTCCTATACCTCAAGAATGTTCTTACATCTCTCCATTGCCTATTTTGGGACGGGACTCCCCCAACTTTGCATGTTGTGTTTTGTTTTTGTTTTTGTTGGGGACAGGTTGAGACAGGGACTTTATGAAGCCCTGGTTGTCCTGGAACTCACTATGTAGAACAGGCTGGCTTCTAACCAAGAGAGGTTCACCTCCATCTGATTGCATGTACAAGTTTCTGTCCCTCTCTACTGTTAAAATGTTAAAATGTTAAAATGTGGTCATATTTTGCTTTCCATCATCAGAGATAAAATAAATATTGCATGGGTTTTAGTCAGTTTTTAAGTAAATTAGACAAGAGATAATTTTTCACACTGGTAACACTACAAATGGGATACTAGAATTTGGACTCTCAGTAAAGGTTATTTTCAATCAGGACATCAGTTACGATAGACAGTTTGTGGACAGTTCAAGTTAAGCAGAAATTGAAAGTATCTAAGAAAATACAGAATTAGTTAAAACAGTTTCACAGTATAGGTCCCCAAAAGACAAAGCAGTAAGGTGTTATATATTAGTATATATCACATATATTAGTAATGTAGGAAATGAACCATAGATTACGTGGGGTCTGAGACACAGTACTGCAGAAATATTATAGTTTGATTAGCTAGTGCCTTCAGTGGGTAAATAACAAGCATGGGTTCTGCATTCCAGGAAATTGTAGGTAAAACTGGTAAATAAAGTAGGGAGCACCAAGGATGTCATAATTTTTTACTTAATCCTCAGGGCATGCTTAGCAAGCTGCTTATATTGTAGTAATGCTCAGTAAAAGTGTGTTGAATAAATGACAGAAACCATGGGGTTCTTGATGTCAGAGCTCATTCTACACATGCTGGATTATTCACAGCCTTCAGGACTGAGCTGTCATAGTTCAGTGAGTATTTGCTGAAAGGATGACCATGAAAGAATAATTCCACAAGGCTTTTCCATTGCCAAGCTGTCACTGAAAGTATTTGATAGGTTTTATATGCCACCTACTTTGAGAGAGTAGTCACCTGTTGAAAATTTATTTTGTCAAGAATATATTTATTTCACATTGCTATTTTGCCACTTTGGGTTATCTGATAATAAATTACATTTTAGGATAATTATTTTTCTAGACTTTCTGTGAATTTTATTTTCTGATTATTCCATAATTGACTTATGCTTAAGGATTTTAGATGCTGTTGTAATGTTAACCACAAATAACTTTACAATTGGAAAATAATTTATCTCAGAAGATAAGGTTAAAAACAAATTCAAGTAACCCTTCTTTATGCAACTTTAATGCAGTATGAAAAGCTAATATTCAGTCCTGGGCCCACTTATTACTTTAAGCACTGAGCCTCACACAGGAGATCTCTTCCAGACATCTGATTAGCAGATATGAATTCTTTTTCTAAGTTAATTTAAGATACCAAGTGCTGCTATGCACAAAGACATATTTCATTTTTAAAAAGTAATTGAGACATTCTATGAAGCATTTACTCATAAAAGGTTAAAATGCATTATAATTACAATAAAGTCATCAATTTATTTGTGGGCCTTAGTATATGAGGAATCACAAGATGAGCAAGGAGATTTGAAATATTTTCTTCCAAATATATAAGTAATGCTATAACCGTTTGTAACAAATAAGCATATTGTTTTTATGTTAGGAACCTGATTAACCTTAGAAAATATTTAGCAGAAGTTTGTCCAGTTGTATTTGTTGTGCTTGCTGTCATAGAAGAAAACTCCTTTTCTGCATGAAGAACCACGGAACTGGGGTTGGGGGTTTAGCTCAGTGTTAAGAGTACTTGCCTAGCAAGCCCAGGGTCCTAGGTTCTCGCCTCAGTTTTGGGAAAACCAAAATAAAACACCAAACTACCAGTAACCATTCTAATATCCTCTGAATTCTACTATGTATGGTTGTTTCTTGCCTAAAATATCTAACACGATGCTCAATATCACTCCCCTTTGATTTCTTTTCATTCAGTTATCATTCTGACTCCTTCCCTGTGTCAGTAGATAATTGGACAGTAGAGTGAAAAGCAAGCTGACTGCACAGAAAGTCAGCCTGTCTATTCTGTGAGCATCCTTTGCCAGCCAGAATGAGCATTGCTTGGTGAGTCTTGGGCAATAACTTGTCAAGGATTACCTTCGGTGTGCAATGAGGCACAGCTGAACTAGTTTGTAATACAGAAACAAATGATTAACCAGCAAATAAGCAGAGAAAATCAAATGAACGCAGCCTGGCAGTGCATTAGAAATGTCTGGATAGCGCAGCGGCATGTCATGTTATTGATTTTCATTAGTAGGAAGAAGAGACATAAATGAAACAAGAAGGAACCTTTTTTTTTCTAACCAAACAACATTGTTGGAGTAATCTGGCAAACTGCTTTGTGTTCCCAGAGGGTAGCACACACAGCTACCCGCCAGAGCCCTCTAGATTCATGAATGAAAGACACACACACATACATACGCATGTACACATGCCAGTTAAGTGTAGGATGCCTTGACTAGGTCAAAGGCTGAGCAGTTCTAATCCCTCCTGCTGCTAGCACACACCCCCCTCTGGTACTTCTGAGTTAACATCTTTTTTTTTTTTTGCCTATTAATAGTTTTTATTGGTTATTTTATTTATTTACATTTGAAATGTTATCCCCCTTCCCAGTTTCCCCTCCATTAATTTCCTATCCCCTCTCCCATCTCCCTGCTTCTATGAGGGTGACACACACACACACACATACACACACACACACACACACACACACACACACACATTCCTGTCTCAGCACTCTAGCATTCCCCTATGCTAGGGTTATCAAGCCTCCACCAGACAAAGCGACTCCCTTCCCATTGATACCAGATAAAGTTGTTCTCTATTACATGTGCAGCAGGAGCCATGGGTTCCTCCATGTGTGCTCTATGGTTGGTGTTTTAGTCTCTGGGAGGTCAGGGGGGTCTGGTTGGTTGATATTGTTGCTCTTCCTAGAGGGTTGCAAACCCCTTCAGCTCCTTCAGTACTTCCCCTAACTCCTTCATTGGGCTCCTCCCTGTCCGATGGTTGGTCGTGAGCATCTGCATCTCTATTGATCAGGCTCTGGCACAGCCTTTCAGAGGATAGCTATACCAGGCTCCTGTCAGCAAGCACTTCTTGGCATCACCAATAGTGTCTGGCTTTGATATCAGCAAATGGGATGGATCCCTAGATGGGGCAGTCACTGGATGGTGTGTCCTTTAGTCTCTGTTCCACTCTTTGTCCCAGCATTTCCTTTTGACAGGAGCAATTCTGGACTAATATTTCTGAGATGGATGGGTGGCCCCATCCCTCACACAGGGGCTGTGTCTATCTACTGGATATGGTCTCTACATTCTCCCTTCCCTTTGTTGAGTATTTTGGCTAATGTCATCCCTGTTGGGTCCTGGGAACCTCTTGGGTCCCTGGCATCTAGAACTTTCTAGTGGCTACCCTCAGTTCCCCCTCCCCCACTGCTACACACCACCATTCAAATAAAATCTAAATTTCATCTCTACTACCCCAAACACCTCTTTCCCTGATTCTCACATGTTGATGGGTCTTTAGGTCTGGTATTTCTTTTTCCTTGTCATGGTGATCTCTCCCTTCTCCTCGCGAACCAGCCCCCCTTTGAGCAAATCTCCAAGTCCTGTCTCCTTCAGTCTTTACATGGACATGATTTAATTCTGGGTGTCTTAGTTTGTAGTTGTGACTAAGGCAACTCTTAGGAAAGAAAGCATTTTTTCCTGGGGGCTTGCTTACAATTTCAGAGGATTAGTCCATTATTATCATGGTGGGGAGACTGGCAGCAAACAGAAAGGTATAGTACTATAGCAGTAGCTGGGAGCTTAGCATCCTGATCTATAGACAGAGAGGGAGATACTGGGTCCAGTGTGGGTTTTTGAAACTTCAAAGTCCACCTCCTGAAACATACCTTCTACAACAAAAATGCACTTACTTCAAACAAGACTGCAGTAGAGAATCTAGATAGCTTAGCCCACAGTAAAACTTGGGTTAACTGTCTTAATGGATTTGGGATGCTATGATAAACTGGTGTGAGCTAAGTGGCTAAATCAATAATTATTTGTCACAGGTCTGAAGATTAGGAAGTCCAAGACTAAAGGGTTGAAAGCATAGTTTTCTGAAGAGGGTTTGCTTTTCAATTCATAGACAACTGTTATCCTGTTGAATTTTCACATAGCATAACAAAGAGGAGTGAAGAAAGGAAAGAGGGAGGAAGGGAGACAGAGAGAAGGGGAAATGGCAAAGGGAGAAAAGAGAGAAGATAAATTTATCTTGCTTCCAAGACCTATCCCAGAGCCTCATTTCTAAATACCACTACACTGAAAATTGGGTTTAGACGTATGATTGAGCATTTGTCTACACCTGGTCTTAAGTAAGCAACTGAAATCCATCCATATCTGTTGGATGCACCCTAATGGCTTCTCCAGCCTCCAAGAGCAGAGCTGAGATGATCTCCATGTATATGATCCTGAGACATGGGAGTAAAATTAAGATTTTAATTTTAATCCAAAGTATTGTATTTTGTGATAGTTTCTACACATACACACACACATACACACACACACACACACACACACACACACACACACACACACATTAAAACTATCTTTAACAAGCTTGTAAGAGTCAATGGAAGACTTTAGAGTGTCCTGAAACACATTTGGATCAGGAGAGAGGAAATCATTTAGATAAGCACTGAATGATTATGAACTTCCAAACACTGTGGTCTTTTATTGTACCTAAATTCACACTTGGAATCTTAATGTAAGCATGCATTTCAGTGATGTAGTGCCTGCCCTACCATCATCACAGCTCTAGATCAGTGGGAAACTCTGTAGCAGGGATCTACAGTTTCAGTCAATGTTGTGTTGATGGGAGGAGACATGATGACCTCAGCAACACTTATAAAAGAAAGTATTTAGTTGGGGACTTGCTTACACTTTCAGAGACTTAGTCCATTATCATCATGATGGAGCATGGTGGTAAGCATGGTGCTGGAGCAGTAGCTGGGAACACTACATCTTGATCTACAGGCAGAGAAAGAGGGAGGGGAAAGAGGGAAGGAGGAAGGGAGGGAGGGAGGGAGGGAGGGAGCACACAGGAGCCTGTAAAAGTTTTTGAAACTTCGAAGCTCACTCCTCCAGTGTCATACTTCCTTCATCAAGGTCCTAATACTTATAATCCTTTCAAATAGAGCCAATCCCTAATGACCAGCATTCAAATACATGAGCCTAAGTGGGCATTCTTATTCAAACCACTATTTTCACTAAGGCATCCCTTTGGCCATGAGCACAGTGCTTAGGGCATAGAGGAAAGTTCAGCTAGTACAATATTCTAAGTTTCATATAATTGAAGTCTTAGAAGATGTAAGTGTTAAGTGTTACAGGAACAATATTTTAAGTGGAGCAAATTTAAATTTCTTGGAGCTAAAAGCAGTAACCTTTAATACTACTTTTTATTTTAATTTTATATTAATATATAAGATTGTATGCATTTATTATGCAAAACCTGACTTTTAAAGGATTTATGCTTGCTCTAATAACTAACTCTAGTGAATTGAAATGAGTGTTACCACACTTACTTTTATTATATTGGTGGTGAGAATATGTGATTTTCACTAAATGTGGTCGATATACAATACAATCATCAACTATTAAAAATACAATATTGTTCAAAGTTATTTCTGAACTATTAAAATGATTCTTTTAGTAATATCACAATTTGAAGTATTTAAAAGTCAGCATTGGAATAAACCAAGATTCTCCTAATCTTCAAACACAGTACCTTATCAGAAATACTCACAATGACACAGACATATTAGGTACTCTCAAACACATTTCAATGTATACAAACTACTTTATTTTTAGCTTTTTATGTGTACAAATTTGAAATATATTGTCTTATTTTTTTCTAAAAATTTGGGGATTATGTTTCTCCAATTCTGTGTTTAACGTAGTGTATAAACCAGAGTATTCTTGAAAGACTTTAATATAATTGAGATTAGTAAAGTATTAGTATAATAAAATCCACTTATTAGACATCATTGAATGTAGAAAAGCTGCATCATTAATTTACAAGAAAAACATCTCTAGAGGCAGCCACCCATGTGCTTCATTTGATACTTGCTGGATTCCTGATGCTATGTACTATAATGTGATGTAAGCCAGAGGGGACTTCTGTGCAAACAAACTAAATTTAGTTCTTTATTACAATGAATGCAAAGGAAGAAAACCTTATTAAACACAGATTAGGTTCATTATCGTATAACACCCCCTCCCTTAGAAAACAAAGTTAATCCTGTGTTTCTAAATATTAAACACAACCCTGATATCACAGTGAAGAGCGCTAAGTTCCTCATATTTATCTTGGCTCATCTATGCTATGCTAACAAGGCAAGTATGTCGTAGATGTGGCTAGTGCTTTAACAAGATACCCTACAAGATAGATCCAGGTACAGACTCAGCTGTGGCTAGCTTACCATCTTTCCTGCAAAATCTTTTCCTACTGAACTTCCCTCAAAGTCTCTTCAGTACAAGTTATCTGGGGTTTCAAGTTGCAAATATCTTGGACAGCAAAGTCTATGTTTGCATTACTCAGTAATTACACGTGACTGAAAGCACTCAACAAAACTCCCCAGTGTCTGAGCAACACCTCCCTTGGGAGGTCTGTTTCTTCACACCTGGTGAAGAGCCGCTTGAGTTTCTGTTCATTTCCCTTTTCCCAATTAAATACACTTTCCATAGGTACAAAAGAATGTTTTCTATGTCAATTGAGTTTGTGAATTTTGGATTTCAATTAAATGCTTTTTTCCCCTTTAAAGATGTTGTATGTAAATGCTTTGTATCAAGAATTGTCTAACAATATTTAAGTAAACCAGAGTCGATTTCCTTAGAAAGTTTAAAATGGGAACCTTATAATTCTAATAGAAATACTGAACACCTCTATTCCTACAAAAATAAAATGGCTTTTGAATGACTTATTGTACTACTGGGAGAGAATAGGAAGAGATTTTAAAGATTCTCAGGATATAGAGAAATGCAAAGAAAACAAGGTAAAAAATTCATTAAGAAACCCAAGGTGCTATTAGAATTTAACTATGTGTCTGTTTCCATAATCAGCTGCCTCATTATGGCCAAATATTTCCTCCAGTTCACTTTTTATATGAAATATAACTGGAAAGAGACCATAATAAGAAGGCTTGAGAACATGAAACCAATTTTTATTTCCTTATCTAAATTCATAAACAATGTTCTAACAGCTGGCCTCATGCAAATGAATCAAACAAATAATGGCTTTGTAATCTTTTATTTATTTCAAACATGAGATGGAAGGCTTTCCTTTAAGAACCAGTGACAAATATTAAACAAATACTAGCAAATGTCAGAGCAGGAAAAACTTCAAGTGACTGCTAGTGTTAAAATGATAGAAATAGAAAAGTCTGCCTATCGGGTGACTGACATGTTGAGCACGGGTAATTTTCATTGCAGGTTGAAATGATCTGCTGCCCTTTAGTATTGCTTAGAAGAAAGCTGAGGGTTAAAAGCAGGCCCCAAAGACTTCAGGAAGCAAGCAAATAGATCGTGGATTTGTCTTTTTCTTTTATCTTTCATGGTGTAATTTCTATGTACATTTCCAGAATCTTTGTTACAAAAATTTAGGCAAAATAAATAATATATAAATAATCAAATGAGCAATAGGCCCTGTATGTCTGGAGATGTTACACACAAAAGCTTTAAGTGTACTCAATAAAATACAGTTTTTTTTTTTTTGTTGTTGTTCACCAAAAGACAAGTCTTGGATCATCTTTTCCATTTTCCTAGTATTTTCTTCTCTGAAACTCTAATTCATAAAGAGCTGTTGGGATAATCTCTGTGCACTGTGTAGAAACATTGTCTATCACTGAGGAGCTGAAAGGCCTATAGCAAGGCAAGACAGGCGAGGCAGGACTTCTGGGAAGAGATTAGAATTCTGAAAAGCAGTTAAGAATTATAAATTTGCCATGGGGATGTCAGATGTAAGAAACTGAGGCCATGTGCCAGACATTTGGTTACAAGCTAGTTGGCGAATAAACCTACCTTAAGGCCTGGGAATTAATTCATAAATAAATATGCCTCTGTGTCATTATTTGGGAACTGGGGCACTCATAGAAAAACCTAAACAGTTACAAAGAGCTTACTAATCTTCAGAGATTACTTGAAGCTTTTATTTAATTATGAAATCTAGAAATTGTTTCTCCCTTAAAAATGTTTTTATGTATCATAACAGTCATTTTCAAGCTTTATAAAAATTCTTAAATCTTCAGATGATGTTCCCAAATCAAGCAAAATGACATAAAAATGTAATAAGAATATCAAATCTAAAAACAAAAATATCAATAGCTTAGCTTGTCAAAAGATATAAAATGTCTTTCCTGTAAATATTTTGTAATATATGTATTATTTCCATTTTACAAATTGAAGGGACATAACTTTAAGTGCCTGAGTGATTCAATATAAAACCATGCAAGAATAGAAAAAAATAGTTTGAGAAGTCAGTGTGATAATTAAAATGTAAAGATATGCCTAATTTGCTTATTTGCCAAATTTTTAAATAAAAATAAATATACAAAAATGATATAGTTCATAATAATCATTTATTTATCAAAATACAATAAATATATGAAAATTTCAAAGAATAATTTTATTGTAGAGGAATCTTAAACTAATGAATGCCACACATTTATTCCTTTCTTGAAATCTGAGTGTTCATCTAGGTGTGCTGGTATTTGCATGCCTTAAGTTCCAGCACTTGGGAGCCAGAAGAAGGTTGATTTTGTGAATTTGTGGCTAGCATGGTTTATGTAGGGAGTCCCAAGCCAACCAGGGCTACATAGTAAGATGATGTATTAATGTATAGATGTTAGATGATAGATAGATAGATTAGGTAGGTAGGTAGGTAGGTAGATAGATAGATAGATAGATAGATAGATAGATAGATAGATAGACAGATAGATAGACAGACAGATAGATATGGATGCATGGATAGATAAATGATAGGTAGATGATAGACATATAGATAACTATATAATATAACTTGTTTCTGACATACTTCTTAAATAGAATCTTAAAATTTCTAGGAAGAAACATTTTCTTTCTTGTACCATGCTCATACACAATAGGAACTGGAGTTATAGATGTTTTTATAGAAGTCATGTATGGGGTAATAGAACTTGGGTCCTGTGCAAAAGCAGTCAGTGACCCTAACCACTGAACATTCTCTCCAGCCCCCAGAATTTTGACTTTCAGACATGGTTCCTTGCTACTAGATTACAGTTAAATCACTGCCCTGGTATGTACATAAAGAGTTCTATAAATTATTATGTCAGAAATGTGTCCCAAGTTCATTTATATCTATAAATAGAAGGTGGTTAAATAGATCTGTTTCCTCAGCTATAAAATGTGTTTGTCCCATGCAGAATTTATTAACTCTGGCTACTCTACTCTCTATTGTCTTTATAATTATTTCTGATTTTACATAAAATTAGAGACCATGATGACTCTGTAACCTTAAACATGTACCCTCAAGTGACAATATTTTTCACAAGGATGGGTCAAATTTTAGGGTAGGTTTCTTCAACAGGGTTCTTCTATATGTATTGCTTTACAAGTCAACCTTTTAATTATAGGGTTCATGCTAGACAGAACTAACAGATACTAGATAGAATCTCAGAACTAATTAGTTCTGTTTGGTTCACAATCAGAGTCCTCTTACCAGGTAACTGTCTCACATAGATAAGCCACTGGTACCATGAAAAGACCTGGAGAGCACAATGGTTGAATTTCTCCATCTGCGCAGGTACCCCAGGCACCTTTGATACCAGCAGGCAGAAGAGAAGCCGCCTTACGTTTCATTTATATTTATTCTCCATTGTGTATGAGCATGGCCCATGAAAGAAAATATTACTTCACAGCAATTTTATGGTTCTATTTAAGAACTATTTCAGAAACAAATTACATTAGATAAAGAAATTCTCTTTTCCTCATATTATCATTTAATAACAGTCAATTTCACTACCTGCAGAGATTATTCACGCTTCAGAGGTGACTCTCTTTACCGCCTTTCATAAATCATTCATGCCTTCATTTATTCTATATATAGCGTCTGAACTAACATTACATGATTGAAACACTTATCACATGTGTCTGGAGAGACACTGGTGAGTACAAAAAGAGCATGGACACTTATTGGACACTTAAGCTCATGAGATAACCTTTTCTTTCCAAACATCTGTCATAAGGTCCACCACCCTCACCAGTCTCCTGATGGTGTACAAGGACAGTGCCTACTTCCCTCACCAGTATCCTGACTGTGTACTTCATTCTTTAATCTTTAGGACATTCTGCTCTGTTACACTTATCATTGGTATTTTCAGTTAATGGCCCGAAGGATAATACTGTCTCCTCTGAAGGCACCTACAGAAGCAGTTATTTGGTATTATTACTGTGGCAATAGTACATAAATGTTGTTTCAAGAAAGATAAGCTGACCTAAACAACGGATGCTTAAAAACCTTTATAAACCTTTAGAAGATTTTGAAATATTAGTACATGAGTACTTAGTTTGTTAATGAGGTAAACCTTAGTCCTTTGGTAGAAAGAAAAAGAAATCTTTCAGCCACAGTTAGCTTAACATGCAATGTGTACATGATAGTCATTTCCTAAGAGCAGATGTTTTTACCAGCGGAGAAATTGTATAATGCAGGATCCTAATGTATGATTTTCTTTATGGTTTTAGAATTTTATGTATGTCACTCTTAGTGATTTCCTCCTATTTTCAAACATTCAAGCTTGGTCAATAGCATGGTAACTCCTCCTTTATAGTATTTTCCACATGACACTACACAGAAAATGTTCATTGTTAATTTGCTATAGGCTTATGACCTTCCAAGCCCAAATGACCAGATGTGGAATACAGATCATGAATTCTCACTTGTAGAACAGGCCTCTAATTTAATGAGAAAGTAGATGGGAACTCATAGAAAAAGCATGCTGTTACGGCACCACTTTACAGATCGGTGGGTCTGCACCTGCTCCACCACTGGGCAAGGCCTCTTGGGGAGGCTGAATGCTGGAAGTTTGACTGTGCTTATCCCATGCCTCTGCCAGGGCAGGTGCAGGGCTGTAGGGAAGCACCAAGACACTGCACTGAGGTGGGAAAGCACAGTCTGAGATGTGGGAAAGCCGGAGCTGGCTTATATATTCTACAAATTAATCCTCTGTCAAATTATGGTTGACAAGGATTTTATCTGATTCTGTGGGCTGCCTCTTCACTTGATATACAGTTTTCTTGGTTGTATAGAAGGTTTAATTTCATGTAACCCTTTTTTGCCTATTGTTGATCTAATTTCCTGTACTGCTAATGTCCTATTCAGAAAGTCATTGTCTGTGACTGTGAATTGTAGCATGTTCCGTACTTTCCCTCTAGTCCTTATTGTATTAGTCCTCACTGGGTCTAATATGGAGCTCTTTCATGAGTGTGGATTTATTTGGCTTCCTGATGAAGTCTACCATGGAGGGAACTCAGAGCAGGGACTCGCGCAGGTCAGAAACTTGAAGCAGAACCACAGCAAAATGATGTGTGCTCTCTTCTTCACTTGCCACCCATAGCCTCATGAGTAGCTGCCATTCTGTCACAGCCAGGACCACTGGATGACTCGGGATGGTGCCATTGTCTTACCTATAGATGGATGATCCATCACATATCAGCTAGCAACCTAAACTATCCTTCTACAGGTGCCCCCACAGATCAATCTCATCTAGACAATTCTTTAGTTGAGGCTTTTCACTCTAGGCTGGATCAATATAGCAGAGCACACAGGACACTGAACAATGTAACAACAGAAGAACAATTCATTATATGCTCCTGACTATGCTCATCCCCTATATATCCTCATACATGAGAACAGACTGAGCTGATGTCATGCACATACTGCTCTTTTGTCTATTCTGAGTGCCAGAGACAAAAGAGTGGGTAGGAGTTATATTACACCTCCAAAGTCAGTGAAGTTAGATACAAATTGGATCATTTTAATAAATTTTTTAAAAAGATATTCAAGGAAACAAATACAGAAAGGTTAAAAGGCATGGTTGTCTTGGATTGTGAGGATTCTTGATGGGTTTCAGCTAGGTTGCTTCTGTTCTGTGAAACAAATGAGTAATGGCTATTCTGATATACAACCAAGAATTTTTCTGTTGTCCTTATCTACACATAGCCATACAATCTGGCAGCTAGAATATGATATACCTCAAGTAAAAAAGCATTCTTTGTCCTCCCAGCAAGGAAATCAAACAGATGTTTAGTATTAATTTTAGCATCCATGTAATTATACCCAAAGAGCTTATAAATGGAGTAGTAAAATCAATGAGAAAAAGTAAAACGTGAGCCTTTGGAGGGCATTTGGCTGCTAGTTTCCTTGAGACAAATCCTTATTTATAAATAAATATTGAGAAAAACTGCAATCCATCATTTCCTTTAGGCATGGGATTTCTATCTGCATTACCACTCATTTTCCCAGAACACTGATAAAAGGCTAAATATAGTTCAGGGAACTATTCCTTGCTTGCTGTTTTGGCCATAGAAAGTCAGTATCTATGCCTGACAGAAGCATATCAGTAAACAAGATAATAGACAATTCAAAAGGCTTGGTTTTTGTTCTTTCTACAAGTATACTGTTAATATTGTTAGCATTTTAATAACTTTCATGTGCCAAAATGTCATGGATAATTACCCATGATTTTTCCCTCAGCTCCGTTTTGAAAAATGCCAATCTCATTTACCACCTTATTTCTCTTTGTGGAAAAATATTTAGATGCTTTTAGAAGGACATAACATTAGCATACAATAACAATATTGGAAAAGAATTATAACTAAAACATATTGATATTGAGAATAATAAGGCAATAAAGAATCGAAAGAAACAAAATGAATTTTATTATTATCAGTATACCTTGTGTCACGAACATTAGAAAATAACAGTTGCTTCTAAAAGTAAATGCCCAACTGGAAAACATAAGCCTAAGGAAAAATAATACTGCTTGTTTTCATTGAAATAGGCAGGCAAACCCTGAGAAGAGCTGCCAGAGGTCTGTCTACCTAAAACTGCCCTCCACTCAACACTTCTCTGGGGACTCACTAAATGCTTCCTCTTCCCAAGAAAGTGAATAATTCATCACATGAACTTTCCTTTACAGTCAACATGATACCAGAAGTGTCTTTGATAGTTTGCTGGTTTGTGAAAAATGGGGCTGGTCACAATCGCAGCAATGAGTAAAGCACACAGAAAGCATCTGCAGATAATATGCTGTCTTTGGAATATGCAACAGAAGCATTGCAAACCACAAATGCAACTCTAAATAATCCAGGAGAGATACTTTGAATGTTCAAGTGAGGGAAATTAATTTCATTAGTAAAATATTTAAACCGGCACATGCCTTTAATCCCAGCACTCAGGAGGCAGAGACAGGTGGATTTCTGAGTTCGAGGCCAGCCTGGTCTACAGAGTGAGTTCCAGGACAGCCAGGGCTAAACAGAGAAACCCTGTCTCGAAAAACCAAAAAAAAAAAAAAAAAAGAAATTATCTTAAAGTATAATTAATATACAATATTGATAAAACTCGTTAGTTTTCTCGTGCTTTATATTATATGTTTCTCTTACATTTTATCAAATGTCTCTATTTTTCAAGCAAACCCCAGCTCAAGGCTTCTCATTCGCATGTGTCTACACTGAAAAATTCAAGAATAACTTATAATAGTCCCATATTATTATTGGTGTGTTGGTTTTGTATAAACTGTGGAAAAGCAGGCTTTATTACTAGAGATTATCTGTAGTTTGAGAACTAAAATGGAAATAATATGCCTGAATAGGAGATTGGGATGTAGCTCAGTGGTGGAATACATATTTAGCATGCAAGGTGGTCAAGAATAAACTCCTAACAAGTAAGATACACGTGCACGCGCGCACACACACACACACACACACACACACACACACACAGAGACAGAGAGACAGAGAGAGAGACAAAGACAGAGAGACAGAGAGAGACAGAGACAGAGAGAGACAGAGACAGAGAGACAGAGAGAGATTTTTATTTTAAATTAATTTGGTTTTACTAGTTCTGAACCTGAAGGTGATAAAGTAAATGCCAGAAAACTGTCTCAAGGATGTAATTACAAGGCAATTAAAATTTTCCATTTAAAATTTTTTGATATTATAATAAAATTGCATAATTTTTCTCTTCCCTTTCTTCTCTCCAAACCATCTTGTATATCCCTCATTGCTTTTGACCCTGATTTTAATTCATAGCCTCTTTTTTCATTGTTCTTCCATGCATGCATTTCTAAATATAACCTGCTCACACTGTATGCTTTCAGGGTTGACCCTTAGGTGTAGAATAACCAGTTGCTGTGGTCTCCCCAGGAGAAGATGATTCTACTCTCAGTATTCTTTAGTTGTTTGTAATTATTTTGTATTAAAGCCTCATATTCTTTCACTTGTCCACTTTGGCATGTTTTGTCATCCTTACTCATCTCATGGTTAGGCACTCATGTTGGTGAAGCTAAGGGTGTAGATTTTGACATTACTAGGAGATACAATCTCGCAGCAAACTCTCTGATCCTCTGACCATTATGATCTTTCCAGTCTCTCTACCACAGTGCTTCCTGAGCCTTGAATGCTGGAGTTGTTTTGTAGATCCATTGGGACTGAGCTCCACAGCTCTGCATTTTGATTTGTTGTGGTTTTCTGTAACGGTGCATCTGTTACAAAGAGACTTTTCTGTGATAACAGATGAGGACTACAATTAGCTTTATGTTTAAAGATAAATATCTAGAATGTATTTAGGGACTCTACTCTTTTAATAAAGTTGCAATTGTATGTTTTCCTGAAAGATCCATGTCTCGATTACCCCAAATCATAGAAACATACTAAGTCATCACAAATTGACTCTTTTAATAGTAAGTAATAATAAAATTAATTCATTTGGCATAATTTTAAAAATTACTCTTAATAAATATAAAAATAATAAAGATTATTTATGAGGTCTCAGTTTTAAATTATCTGTGTTTGTATTAGCTTGTTTTGCGTGTCAATTTGATACAATCTAGAGTCCTTATAGAGAAAGGGGTCTCAGTTAAGGGTAGGCTTCTATGATATCTAGCTGTGAGACATTTTTTCATTTAGTGATAAGTGAAGGAGGGGCCAGCCCACTGTGGGTGGTGCCACCCCTTTCTAGTAGTCCTGGGTTCTAAAGAAAGCAGGCTGAGCAAGTCAGTAGCAACAAGCCAGTAAAAAAACACATCCCTCATGACCTCTACATCAGCTGCTACCTCCAGATTTCCGCCCTGCTTGAGTTCTTGTCTTGACTTCCTCCAGTAATGGCCTATGATCTGGGAATTGTACGTTGAATGAATCAATCTTTTCCTCCCCATCGTGCATTTTGGTCATGTGTTTGGTAAAAGCCCTAACTAAGACAGTGTTAATACCTAAATTACTGGTATCCTATTCAGAAAATGTTTTTCTGTGTCACTAAATTAAACATTATTCCCTACTTTCTCCTCTAATGATTGAGGATATCAGGGCTTTTGTGGAGGTCCTTGGTCAAAGAACATCCATCCAATAAAGAGTCTAACTATAAAATCAGGAAAACAGTCTCTACCAGGCTATACATCTGACAGACGATTAGTTTCTAGAATATTCAAAGAACTAACTATCTAAACATCAAGAAAACAACTCAATTAAAAATTAGGTCATGAAACTAAAGAAAGTTCTCCAGAGAGGAAATACAAGTGCTTGAGAAATATTCTTTGAGTAGTCAATATTCTTAGCCATCAGAGAAATGCAAATTAAAACTTACTTCAGTCAGATTTGCTAAGATCAAAACAAGACAAAACCCCAAACAATTAAACAAATGATAACAAATGCAGGCATACATGGGGAGAACGGGCATCCTTATACACTGCTGAATATAAGTAATGCAAACTGGTGCAGTTACATAGCATGGAGTTTCGTCAAAAAGTCATAAATGAATCTACAACATGATCCAGCTATACCACTCTTGGTAA
Source organism: Mus pahari (assembly GCF_900095145.1). Classification (NCBI taxonomy): domain Eukaryota; kingdom Metazoa; phylum Chordata; class Mammalia; order Rodentia; family Muridae; genus Mus; species Mus pahari. Next base: position 11,932,698 of record NC_034610.1, read on the forward strand.
AATATCAAAGGACACTACATCCTAAAATGAAGAATATTGTTTATCCATGCTCATTTCTGCGTTATTCATAATAGCCATGAAATGGAATCCACTGGGGAATCCACCAACTGATGGATGGGTAATGAAAATGTGATACATTTGTACAAAAGAATATTATTTGGTTTAAAGAAAAATACAGTTGTAGAACTCACAGGTAAATGGATGGGGTTAGGAATCATGATTTTGAGTAAGGTTACTCAGACCCAGAAAGACAAATGTTGTGTGTTCTCTCATATGTGGATGCTAGCTTTTTATCTTTAGATATATGTTAGACTAGATTATGGATGGAAGTCAGGAAACTAGTAAGGAGCCATAGATATTTTTAAAGGCTAGGGATAAAATATAAGTGTTATGATTGGGTAAAGGAACATAAAGTTTTACATGGATAGGAGGTGGAAAAATAATATAGAGGAATGAATATGGGAAGTGATATATAACATGAAAGTGATTTGAAAAAAGTACATTGAAACTGTAGAAACATTCTAAAGACGTAAATCTATATAGATGGAGTTTAAATGAACTTTCTAATAAGAGGTACAATGATTACCCCAAATAGAATAGACTGTTAAATCAAAAACAGAACAACATGCAAGGTATGGTGATGCACATGTATAATACCAGCACTTGGGAGGCAGAGCCAGGTAGATATGTGTGGGTTTGAGGACAGTCTGGTCGACATAGTAAATCTAGGCCAGTTAAGACTACATCTTGAGACCCTGTAACAATGACAAGAGAAAGACAGAGACAGACACACAGAAGTGCAGAAAGACAAAGAGACAGAGGAGACCAGTGCCAGGTGAGCACTAAGCTCTAGAGCAGTGTTTCACAACCTGTGGATCATGACCTCTTGGATCTAATGACCCTTTCACAAGCAGTGGCATAGCAGATATCCTGTATATCAGATATTTACATTACAATTCATAACAGTAACAAAAGTTCTGAACTAACAACGAAAATAATCTTATAGTAGGCAGTCACAACAACATCAGGAACTGTATTAAAGGTTGCATCATTAGGAAGGTTGAGAACCACTGCTGTAGAATATGACTGTCTAGAACATACACTAACCTACGGATAGCTAACAAGTTGTAAGAGAAACTAATGCTGTTTCTGCCAAGCAGACATAGTAAAACTTCCCCTAAAGTTCTTATCTTTATAGCTTATACCCATAGATGATGGCAACTCTAAACTTTCATCAGAGACAATTCTTTTTGAAATGGAAGGTGTTTACTTTTGCAATAAAAAGTGATTAATACAGAGATCCATAACTGGTCAAGATGCAGATAAAAAGAGAAACTCAGGGAGTCTTGTGGAAGAGTTGGGGGAAGGATTGCAGTACCTGAAGGGGGTATGGCTTCCACAAAAATTAACAAAGTCAACTCACCTGGACTCTTGAGGATTCTGAGTGTGATGGTCTGTATATTCTTGAGCCAGGGAGTGGCACCATTTGGAGGTGTTGCCTTGTTGGAATAGGTGTGACCTTGTTGGAGTAGGTGTGTCACTGTAGGTGTGGGCATAAGATCCTCACCCTAGTTGCCTAGAAGTCAGTCTTCCATTAGCAGCCTTTGGATGAAGATGTAGAACTCTCAGCCCCTCCTGCACCATGCCTGCCTGGATGCTGCCATGCTCCCACCTTGATGGTAATGGACTGAACTTCTGAATCTGTAAGCCAGCCCCAATTAAATGTTGTTTTTTATAAGACTTGCCTTGGTCATAGTGTCTGTTCACAGCAGTAAAACCCTAACTAATACAATGAAAGACTGAGCTACCAAACAAAGAGAAAGCATGGGCTAGACCTAGGCCCCCCACAATATGTCACAGATAGCTTGGTCTTCATGTGGATCATCCAAAAACTGGAGTGGGTGCTGTCCTTGAATCTGTTGTTTACCAGTGGACCCTATTCCCCTGACAGTACTGCCTTGTCTGGCCTCAATGAAAGATGTGCCTAGTCCTGCAGTGACATGATGTGCCAGGGTGGGGTGATATCCCAGGGGATCCTTCCCTTAAGAAGGGGAGAAGTGGAGAAGGAGAGCAGGATAAGGGGGAAGGGTTATGTGAGGGAGGGCCTAATTAATTAATTAATGAAAGAAGAGAGAGTTTTTAAAGGAGATGTCTATATCATGCATCCTCTTTCCAAGGCTCAAGGATCATCATGAAAGAGGCACCAAAAGACTGTAAGTATCAGAGGCAGTGAACATCTGCAGGGAAGTAGTATGAGCCAGACATGACAAAGCATTGCACACATGCATCTACATAGCTATGACTATATCCACAATCCTTGTACAAAATCAAACCAACCAAAATGCCCATGTGGATTGGTTATAAACTGGTATATTCGTATCTGAGTAGCTATCGACAACTGATGGTAGCCCTGGCCAATCTCAATCTCCCTCTCTCCCTTTCTCCTTCCTCTGGCTGGTAGATGTCCCCCCCCCATTCTCTCTTCTGCCTGCACATTGGGTGATCTACATTTATTGATAAGGTGGAGAATAAATGGTAATAATTGTATATACAATCTTGAGACAGGCGATTCTTAAGCATTACAATGCTGTGTCTGAACTGAAACAAGATATGAGAACAGAGAAATCAGAATTTGAGTAACACAAGGATAAACTACACAGTGCACAAAAATATGCCTTTAGCTAAAGGTAGGGAGAGTTTTCTTGAGGGATTCAGCCCCTGTGAGACTGTATGCTCCAGCAGCTGATCCTATATCCATAAGCATGTAGGTAACGTGAAGTGAGATAAGTGAATGTTAAAGAAAAAAAATGCATGAAAATTGAAGAGACAAGTGGTTTGTTGATTATAGGAAGTATTGAAAAGAGAGATGGGGTGTAAATTTGATTTAAAAATAGATTATATGGAATTTTATATTTCTTAAATAATAAATGTTGGGAGAAAAGATTTAAAAAATAAAAATAATGTTCATCACTGTTCTTGGATTTTTAAATATGTTTTGACAAATATTGATGTTACTAGTATTTTTCTTTCATATGGTCAATTGGATGAAGTGTTAATACATTATTCATAGAAAGGCAAAATTTACATGTGTTGTAAACAAATTTTATGCTTTACTTATCATAACTACTTGTTACAAATCAGTGATGAATAATCCAATTATTTTATCATTAATGTATGAGATGTATGCTTTAGGTATTTATAAAATTGATAGATAAATACATGGTTATAAATGTGTACACACATTCATTATGTCTTAAACATTTTAGTGAACTTGCATCCTAAAATTTTTGCCATAGTTTCCACATCATCAATACTGGAAGTCTGGAGCTGATTCAGTTATAAAAAGTCTGATGTTGTATCTAAGAAGAGAACCTTCCATTTCTCCCGTTTCCAAATATGACTTTTAAAATACTCAAAATCATGTGGTTTAATTTCCTACATATAATAAATCAGAGTACTGAATGGCAAATTGAAATTTAATTTTGAAAAGCAGAATTACAGTATAATTTAAAAAAAATATATATGTTTTCTTACTTTAAAAAAGGGGGGAGCTGAAAAGAATGGGCTGGCCCTTTAGTAATCAATCTAGGCCAATGGATGGCTCTGGAGGACATCATCCTGTGTGCGGTAACCCAATCACCAAAGAACTCACACGGTATGCACTCACTGATAAGTGGATATGAGTCCAGAAACTCAGAATACCCAACATACGATTTGCAAAACACATGAAACTCAAGAAGAAGGAAGACCAACGTGTGGATACGTCGATCCTTCTTAGAAGGAGGAACAAAATACCCATGGAAGGAGTTACAAAGTTCAGAGCTAAGACTGAAGGAAGGAACATCCAGAGACTGCCCCACCTGGGGATCCATCCCATTAATAACCACCAGACTCAGACACTATTGCAGATGCCAACAAGATTTTGCTGACAGGACCCTAATATAGCTGTCTCCTGAGAGTCTCTGCCAGTGCCTGACAAATACAGAAGTGGATGCTCACAGTCATCTATTGGATGGAGGACAAGGTCCCCAATGAATGAGCTAGAGAAAGTACCAAAGGAGCTATAGGGGTCTGCATCCCTATAGGAGGAACAACAATATGAACTCCCCTAGAGCTTCCTGGGACTAAACCACCAATCAAAGAAAACACATGGTGGGACTCGTGTCTCTAGCTGCATATGTAGCCGAGGATGGCCTAGTTTTCCAACAATGGGAGGAGAGTCCATTGGTCTTGTGAAGATTCTATGCCCCAATATAGGGGAATGCCAGGGTCAGGAAGCAGGAGTAGGTGAGTTGGGGAGCAGTGGGAGGTGGGAAGGGATAGGGGACATTTTTGGAGAGGAAACTAGGAAAGGGGATAGTACTTGAAATGTAAATGAAGAAAATATCTAATAAAAAATGTAAAAAAGAAAAGAAATCAATATAGAAATTTCTCAAGGGGAAAAAAAAAAAAACAACCCTAGAAATAGAACTTTCCTATGACCCAGTTATACCAGTCCTAGGTATCGATCCAGAATACTATACATCCGTTCATAGAGACCTTATATATTCATGCTCATTCTCACTGTATCCACAATGCCTAAGATATGGTATCAACATAGACATCCATCAACTCATCAATGGCTAGGGACAAATTCACACACACACACACACACACACACACACACACACAGGGACAATTAATATTGTCTATATGTAAAGAAAAAATGAAATAATGAAATTTTTAGGTAAATTATGCTGATTTAGATCATTCAGGCCAGGAAGAATCCAACTTTGATCTTTTGTTTTGTATGCTAATCTTAAAGTATTTGTGGGATCTGGGAAGCTAGAAAGGGGTGGTTGGTACAGAAAAAAAAAAACATTAAGGGAAGAAAATTATTAGAACATAGAGAAAACAGAAGGCGGGAAGTAAAGTCTTGGCAGGGAGGTTTGTAGTACAAGCAAATCAAGGAGAAGGAAAGACTAAATTAAAAATGTATGAAAAAAATACATGAAAACCTACCGTCTCACAACCCAATTAAGAATATAATTCAAAGAATAGTAAAATACATGTGATTTGAAAGACAGAGAGAATACTGGGGGGCTGAAGCATTGAGTTAGATGTTGGTAAGGATATAGAAAAAAGAAGAGGTAGTGGCTGGGTTAACTAACAGTAAGATCCATTAAAATGCCTTATTAGTAAATTAGTAAGCTAATCTCAAAATATAACTTAAAACACAAAACAATTCTGATGGAATCACCCTCCTCTAGCAGACAGTGCAGCTCTAAGAAAGCATGGGCTGTTATATAACCATGGGATTTTTTTTCCACCTGAGGCCCAGTTACCAAATAAAATCTCAGACGCTTAATATCACTTACAAACCCCTTCTATTTCCTGCCCTAGCTAATAGGCCATCAGCTTTTTTTTATTGACAGGTGATACTTCTACACAATATGTAGAAAATTCCCTCTACACTGTTAAATGCAAAGTTCATTAAAGCCTGGCACCTCCCTATGAGTTATTGGTTCGAGAGGCTATAATTACAGGATATGATCCTGCTGCCGAAGATACTACACACTTTGCTGCAATGAGTACAGAAGTCAATTTCAAACCAACCAGGAAACCTTCTTCTTGCCCACTAGGTCTTGTGGTTGCTGACAGGTTTCAAGCAGGTTCATAGGATATAAAGACATTAATAGTCTCACCCACTTTCTGATTGGATGGGAGGCCTGCTCCACAGAAAAGAATTAATCTGGGTAATAGATGGTGGGTGCATATGTCCTAGGCCCCACCATAAATCCTGTTATTTTTGTTTTGTTAAATGTTCATGAATATTCAGTTGTATCTTTTCTTTCACATATGTACAACTTTGGTCATATCTGTACTAATATCAATCCAGTCTCCATGGATAATCTGTGACAAGTGGTACTTTGGACAAGACTGTTTCTGAAAAAAATCATGAGCACAAGTAGAAGGCACAGTGGGAGCCACAGTGCTTTCAGCAGAGCGGAAAGCTGAGCCTACTCCTAGTTTTATATACTATGTAGACTAATTACTTTTTAAACTGTCCTCATTATAGATGAAGTGACAGCTACTGAATCTTAAACATGTCTTTAAGATCAAGGCACTGTGGGAAGATCTGTAAGAAAAGAGATGAGCAAGACCAAACTAACAAAGCTCAACCACCACACTGGGTCTTCAGATGTACCATCGGTTGTTAGGAAGAAATGAAGCCTGTGAATTGGTGGGTGAATTGGTAAAGACATGCAAGAAAACAATAGAAAGCATGTCAAGAATGAGAAACATGAAAGAAGCCCCAAAAGAGAGAACAGGGACAGAGCAAGATATTTGTGCCCCTTTGTAGGAAGAGGGGGTAAGTGCTGCTACACATTTGTTAGTTCCTGTAATTGCTTTCACTTTTGTACCTCGTTTGGAAAAATAGTAAACTAAAATGAAAAATAGTTAAAATTCTCTAAGAGTTTCTTGTCATAATAAGTGGTTAGAAATAAACTTGCTTTGATTACCACGCTTTCTACTAAGAGGCAGTGGCTGTGTGAGAGAACAGAACACCATGACCAGAAAAGAGTCAGCAACTTTCTTTCATTCTGAAGGATGTTTTTGTGAAAGTGAGAAGCCAATATTTTAAGGAAAATTGCTATTAATACCCTTAGTGGGACTCAAAGAAATCATTAGAATACTTAGCAATGTTTATAAACACCAATTACCACAGAGATCCAAGAGTTAAATAGAGTCTTCTAAAAAGCCCTTGCTTTTTTAAAGAAGGCATTAAATAATATTTACTTTACGTTTCATCTCGTCTTTGAGTGGGTCCAGAAAGTAAATACATGTGAATACATGTGTTTTTTACCATAGGCATAGAGAGCTGAATGTTGCGCCTCAAAAACCAAAAAACAACAACAAAAAAACTATCAATTTTTGTAAGAGATCAAGACAAAGATTGTTTTATTATGAGGTTGGATAATTATGCCCAACCTGAGTGTGGTCTAATCTTTCACAAAATGAAGGATCAAGAAGTGTTTGGTGCCTCTAAAAGAAGACACATTCAAGGCTAGCATGCTTTGATATCTCAATTCAGTATTCATTCAAGGGTCATATTTTTAATTACAACTGGGAACCGTTAAACAGTGATATTTGCAAACAACACAAAGAGATTAAGTCTCATAAATGTCATTTAGGCAGCACTGTGTCCAAGTTACTGAATTTCCATAATGCAATGTTTTAGAGATTAAAGGATTTGGTTAACCTTATTCTTAAGTTGATGAACACAATTTTCTGTCAGGATCTCTAAAATAGCAGCTGGTTTTGTTTTGTTTTGTTTTGTTTTGTTTTGTTTTGTTTTTTAACATACAGATTTTATCTTATATTTCTCTGCTTTACCTTACCACTTTTTTTTCAAACAAAACTAATGCTTAATTTTTACATTAATATACAGAGTAGAAACTCATCACTTTGTATTCCTCAAATCTTCTGGAAATAATTATGACTCATAATGGCAAATATTTATAAAATAGGAAGTCATGTTTGCTTTAACAATAATTGAAAATCATTATGACACTTTAAATGATGAAAACACTTGTGGCAATAAAAAATCATATTTCTTTCAACTATTTGACTTCTAGATATCCAACAAAGTTATAATAATTAACATAGCATGCATGCTATTGGCATAGACAGGAGGGCCAATGCAAATCTACACCCATATAAACTTTGTTTAAATTAAGGAGCCAACAATTTGTAAGGAAAATATGAGAGCCTTTTTGTTAAAGGCCTTGAGAAAACTGAATATTCATACGCAGAAGGAAGCTAGAGTATTGTCTGTATTGATCACCTGTTAGAGAGGTTAAGTCAAAAGGTCTTCAATTTCTAACACCTCCATGGCAGCTCACAACTGTCTATAACTCCAGGTCTAAGGGAGCCAACACCCTCTTGAGACAAAACTCCAATGTACATGAAATAAAAATAAGCAAATCATTTTTTTAAAAAGTAATTTGAGAACTGTAAGAATTAAAATGCTAAACAAAACATTCCAGGGGTAAGGTTTCATTCTAGAGGAATGGGAAAGAGGTTTTTTTTTTTTTTCCAATTTATTTTTCTTGTTTGTTTGTTCATATGTTTGTTTTTAGGGATATTTGGGGACTGGAATACCAAACAGAGAAAGTAAGTTTAAAACTAGACAAATTAGGTTATATCAAACTAAAAAGCAGCAGGGGAAATTGTTAAAAGTGCAAAGGTGAAAAAACATTTTTTTGTAATTATATATTTTATTAGATATTTTCTTTATTTACGTTTCAAATGCTATCCCAAAAGTTCGCTGAACCCTTCCCCCACCCCTGCTCCCCTAACCACCCACACCCACTTCTTGGCCCTGGCATTCCCCTGTACTGGGACATATAAAGTTTGCAAAACAAAGGGGCCTCTCTTCCCAATGATGACCGATTAGGCCATCTTCTGCTACATATGCAGCTAGAGACACGAGCTCAGGGGGTACTGGTTAGTTCATATTGTTGTTCCACCTAT
>NC_034610.1:11941819-11943106 GCF_900095145.1 Mus pahari
CAGCAAAATCTTGCTGGCATGTGCAATAGTATCTGGGTTTGCTGGCTGATGATGGGATGGATCCCCGGGTGGGGTAGTCTCTGGATAGTCCATCATTTCGCCTTAGCTATAAACTTTGTCCCTGTAACTCCTTTCATGGGTATTTTGTTCCTTATTCTAAGGAGGAATGAATTATCCACACAATGGTCTTCCTTCTTCTTGGTTTTCTTGTGTTTTGCAAATTGTATCTTGGGCATTCTACGTTTCTGGAATAATATCCACTAATCAGTGAGTGCATATCTAGNGACTTCTTTTGTGATTGGGTTACCTCACTAAGGATGATATCCTCCAGATACATCCACTTGCCCAAAAATTTCATAAATTGATTGTTTTTAATAGCTGAGTAGTACTCCATTGTGTAAATGTACCACATTTTCTGTATCCATTCCTCTATTGAGGGACATCTGGGTTCTTTCCAGCTTCTGGCTATTATAAATAAGGCTGCTATGAACATAGTGGAGCATGTGTCCTTCTTATATGTTTGAAAATCTTTTGGGTATATGGCCAGGAGAGGTATTGCTGGATCTTCCAGTAGTTCTATGTCCAATTTTCTGAGGAATTGCCAGAGTGATTTCGAAAGCGCTTGTCCAAGCTTGCAATCCCACCAGCAATGGAGGAGTGTTCTTCTTTCCCCACATCCTTGTGAGCATCTGCTGTCACCTGAATTTTTGATCTTAGCCATTCTGACTAGTGTGAGGTGGAATCTCAGGGTTGTTTTGATTTGCATTTCCCTGATGATTAAGGATATTGAACATTTTTTTTCAAGTGTTTCTCAGCCATTCGTTATTCCTCAGTTGAGAATTCTTTGTTTAGCTCCGTACCCCATTTTTTCCAATTTTTATTAGGTATTTACTTCATTTACATTTTAAATGCTATCCCCAAAGTCCCCTATACCCTCCCCCCACTCCCCTACTTGGCCCTGGTGTTCACCTGTACTCCATTTTTAATGGGGTTATTTGAATTTCTGGAGTCCAACTTCTTGAGCTCTTTGAATCTGCAGATTTAGGATTGGTAAGAACCCTTTCCCAATCTGTTGGTGGCCTTTTTGTCTTATTGACAGTTTTTTTTTGCCTTATAGAAGCTTTGTAATTTTATGAGGTCCCATTTGTCAATTCTTGATTTTACAGCACAAGCCATTGCTATTCTGTTGAGGAATTTTTCCCCACTTTCTCCTTTATAAATTTCAGTGTCTCTGGTTTTATGTGGAGTTAGACTTGAACAAGTTAGACTTGAGTTTTGTACAAGGAG
>NC_034610.1:11943117-11950498 GCF_900095145.1 Mus pahari
GGTTTTGTTCAATTCCATCACCTGTTTGGTTGTGTTTTCCTGTAATTCTTTAAGGGATTTTTGTGTTTCCTCTTTAAGGACATCTACCTGTTTAGCAGTGTTTTCNTGTAATTCTTTAATGGATTTTTGTGTTTCCTCTTTAAGGACATCTACCTGTTTAGCAGTATTTTCATGTAATTCTTTAAGGACTTCAACCTCTTTAGCAGCGTTCTCCTGTATTTCTTTAAGTGAGTTATTAATGCCCCCCCTTTTTTTGAGACAGGGTTTCTCTGTGTAGCCCTGGCTGTCCTTGAACTCACTCTGTAGACCAGGTTGGACTCGAACTCAGAAATTCACCTGCCTCCACCTCCCTCATGCTGGTATTAAAGGCGTGTGCCACCACACCGGGCTCTATTAATGCCCGTCTTAATATCCTCTACCAGCATTGTGAGGTATGAGTTTAAATCTGAGTCTTGCTTTTCAGGTGTGTTGGGTTATCCAGAATTGGCTGAGGTGGGAGCGCTGCATTCTGATGATGGTGAGTGTCTTGTTTTCTGTTAGTAAGGTTCTTATGTTTGCCTTTCTCTGGAGTTAGTTGTTATAGTTGTCTCTGGTTGGGGCTTGTTTCTCCAGTGATTCTGTTAGCCTCTGTTAGCAGTCCTGGGAGTCCAGCTCTCTCCTGAGTCTCAGTGGTCAGAGTACTATCTGCAGGCAAGCTCTCCTCTTGTAGGGAAGGTACACAGAGGTCTGGCATTCAGACCTGCCTCCTGGCTGAAGATGTAGGCCCAAAACGGGTCCTGTCCCAGAAGATGTGTAGCTTCTGCAGTTTGCACACTCACCTGCACAGACTAGTCTCCAAGGGACCTTGGACACAATATGGCTTTCTCACCTGCTCTGACGTACAGAACCCTCACAGGTGGCCACCTTTCCTCTGGAAGGGATGGTGCCCTGATGTCTGGAGCCCGAAATGAGGTCTGTCCCAGAAGCTGTGTTGCATCTGAAGTCCGCACTTTGACCGGAGAAGACTGGAGCCTGGGCGACCCAGAACAAAGATAGAAAAAACATTTTAAACTATACTTCTGACCAGAATATACAAGCAACTTCAAATCATAAATAGCAAATATAAGTAAATAAATGAATAAATAAATAAATAACATCCACACCAACAAACAAAAAACACAAAACAGAAAAAACAAACACAGGAACAAATACAGATATGCAATAGATCTCAACAGACTTTCCTGAAAGGAAGGCATAAATCACCTACAGATAATATAAAAATGTTCAATATCAGTAGTCATTGTCAACTTTGCATTAAAACCCAAATAGATAATACCTAACTAAGAATGAATATGAAAGAGAGAGAGAGAGAGAGAGAGAGAGAGAGAGAGAGAGAGAGAGAGAGAGAGAAGAAGAGAGAGAGAGAGAGAGAGAGAGAGAGAGAGAGAGAGAGAGAGAGAAGAGAAGAGAGGAGAGAGAGACTAATACTATCAGGTGATGGAAAGAATATGAAGAAAAGGGAATTCCTGGAACTATTAGTATATGTATCAATTTCTACCCCTCCTATAGAAAACTATGGATTTCAATTAAAAATAGATGTTCCACATAATCTAACCCTCATTTATATAATTCAAAAAAAATGAAATCACTCATCAATGAGACATCAGCTCATGCCTGGGTTAATAACAACATTTATAATACGTAGAAAATGGAAACAAAAACATCCATTATCATATGTATGGAAAAATAATGGTTCAGATATTCAAAGAAATACTATTGGCAATATAATACTATTAAAATAAATACATGGTAGGTAGATAAGATGGCTCAGATATAAAAGTGCTTATCACTAAGCCTAATGACTTAAGTTCAATTCCTGAAACCCATATAAAGGTAGGAGAGGACTGACTCCAGTATGTTTTCCTCTGACTTCCAACCATTTGTTGTCATGGTGCATACAGGCATACACACACAAATACACACACACACACACACACACACACACACACACACACACACACACACTCTAAATAAATACAGTTTAAGATGCCATGTTGTCATTCACAGCAACACGAACCGAACAGGAAATCCTACATTCAATGAAGTAATTCAATAACTGTGAAACACACACTGTAAGTCACTCACATATGGAAAATAAACATAAAAGTTGAACTTGGGGCTGGAAACGATTAAAAGAGCTTCAGGCTCCTCTAAAAAAATCCAAGCTCACTTCTGAAGATACATACTACAGACTGTGCTTGTTCCAGACAACCAAGACATAATTCTCAGGGGAAAAGATGAGAAGTTAAGTAGAAATGTCTATGATTTAACAACAAAAATATATGTATAACAAAATTTCATTTTTTTAGAGTAAATACTTTATGCTGAAGATGCAAAGCAAGTTCAGCCCAGTGGTTCCATTAGTTTTAGGCAGTGCAGAAACAAATTCTGAGCTTAAGATAGGTGAAATAAAAACATGGACAAGTCTGCATTAAAAATAAATCAAATTCAAGAGTTTTTCAGTTACATTTCTGGAACAAAACATACACAGGAGCTCATGAAAATGAAGGCAGAAGTCTACATAGAAAAGCAGAAACTCAGTCATTTCAAATTGCATTTTACAGTACCAATATTTACTATTGTATTTTGTTCTGTAGTTTGAACATTCACAAATGGCTATTGCTTAAAATCCACAAAATATCTTCCTCTTTTAAAAATTTTATTCTTTAATCTTTTTTTTAACAGTCCAGACTTTATTCTCTTCCAGGCCCACCCTCCAACTCTTTAACATCCCACACTTCCTCCTCATTCCCTAACCAACTCTTCCCCCATCTACAAGAGGTTATTCCCAAATCCTCCCACCTCATCAGACCTCCCCACTCCCTGGGGCCCCAAGTCTCTTGAGGGTTAGGTGCATCTTCTCTCACTGAGGCCAGACCTGATGGTCCTCTGGCCTCATATCAGCTCATGTATGCTGCCTGGTTGGTGGTTCAGTGTCTGAGAGATCCTGGGGATCCAGGTTATTTGAGACTGCTGGTATTCCTATAGAGTCACTCTCCTGAGCTTATGGTACGCTTACAAATTATCTTTATTGTTCTGAAATTTTCAGTGAAAAAAAGAACTTGAAAATTGTTCAAGTTGGTTTGAAGAAACACCCAAAACAAGGAGGGCTTTAAGAGTCAGAAGTAACAGTAAGGAACATGCAGATCACACAAGGTGGCACAGGCTGAGTACTATAATGTCTCAGAAACATTAGATCACTCATCTCAGAGCATTCAGGAGTGGGTTTGGACAACATCATAAAACACCCGAGGGAAGTATGAACTGTGTGACCTTGGGAACTGGCTACACAAGCAAAAGGCATGTGCTAAGGTTGTTCTCTGAATTTCTGAAATAGATAAATTTTACCTAGCTTTCTGTTTAGTGACTCAGTCAATGAAGTTAATAAAGAGGCTGACACCATTTCCAATAGTGCTGCTATTCATTAGCCAATGGAGTGAGATCTGGCAAGAATAAATTTTACAGCATAATTTACTTATTTTCAATCAGAAGTCCATATTTCATGAGCATTTTATCACATATTTCAGAAACTAATGAGGAAGTAATAGAGATGTAAAGTTGTAATTCTCCTTTGGTCAGAAAAAAGTACTTCTTAATTCTACTTATAGATATTTCTTGGATATTGTTCATTAGAGCCCTGAAAAATAAATTTTGTTTAGAAACAGTAAGAACAAAATTCTATGGCAATATGGTTTTCCAAAATCTATAACTATAAAAGGAAAACACTATTATAAAAAGATTATTTAGCAAGATGTATTTTTTCCTTAGCTCTTGAAGTCTGACTTTTTGGATTATATCAGGACAAACTTACAATTGTAATAATGTAATGATTTGTTCAATAGAATTAATTCATTCTTGTAAGTCATAGGAAGCAGATGGTTAGGGGAATTGAACAGGTGATTATATCTGCTAATTCACACTGACAAAATATAAATGAGGATCTAATAGAAACTATTAAAATAAATTCATGTACAACTAAAACACCATCTCTTTCATATCTAATGCTTGGTAATTGAATTAGTTTCATTCCCTGAGTAATGACCAGATTATTGGACATTACATTGACATTTATTGAGCTTACATCTTATAATTTTAAGTGATTATTCTAATTTTCAAAAATGTAAATTAGGGAAACATAAAGGAATGAGTGATGTTATATAACTTCCCTCATCTGTGTTTTCACACTGCTATCTTCTATTATCATTACCTATGAAGCAGCCAGTTCCATTCCTTTTTACCACACCACAAATCTCTCTTTCATAGGGGGCACTTTAACAAACATTACTCTATGAGCTTGCAGGCAGTATTATCTTTTTATGGATATTAAGAATGATCTGGGTAGAGAGGTATGTTATTTTTAACTTCTCACCAAAATCAAGAGAATGTTGTTTTAAAGGGAAAGGTAATTTATGCTAGCTAGTCATATCTTTTTCAGCCTCCATCATTTTGGAAGATCCTTGAAATATTTGTTAATTTATGTGAAAAAAGAATTTCTTATTTAAAACATGGTAGGGCACAATTAAATCAAATGTGAAATTGTTAATGTATTTCAATGATTTTTGATTAATCAGGATTAGATGAAAGAAGCAAGACTGCATTAGGAATAGCTTGATTTACTTATTATTTGTTTTTATTCCCCACTGGTTGAATGTGTCATGATGGAGGAATATGTGGCTCCTGCTCTATCAGATTGTGAGGCATAGATGTGAACTACATACTTAGCAGCACTCAATCACAATATAATTTAGTTCGGATCAATTAATCTGATTCTACATGTTGCAAATGATTTTCCATTTTACAGTTGACTAGACATTGTGTAGCACACTGTTCATACCATTAGTAGTTCAAAACAACAAAATAATATAGACATTCTATTAACTGAATGAACTAATGAAATACAATGTCTATTTTAAATTTTTCTGTGGGCGTTGGTTAATGTTTTCTGACCGATCTCCAATTCAATGGGGTTTAATTTAACACAATGACATTTGTCTCTGATGGATATGAATAAAACATATGCTGAAAACATTAATTACTAAAGCAGTATAAAACATTCTTTGGGTGCTTTAACTGATTTTATAAAAGGAAATCCTTCTCCTCAGAATCATAAGTGATACATTCTCTTCTCACTTTGTATCATTCTGTTTGGTTGATTAAGGTTTTGCATAACCAGCCACAGAAATAAGTAAAGTGTGTGTGACTAATGTCAGCATGACTTGGAAGCCATGAATAAATCAAAGCATCCATGAATAAAGGTGCTGAGCTTATATATGATAATTTATGTAACAGTACTTAGAAAACCCAAGCACTGGAAGTGTAAGGTGTTATTATGATGATGATATGCTTGTAATTCCATACCAGAAGAACGGTATCCAAATCTATTGTAAGGCAGGATTATTAGAAAACAATGGAGCTAATTCTAATGATGATTTATAGTTGTCTTCTATATTTGAAACACCAAGCAAAATGAGCTATCACTAAAAAAGAATTCTAATAATACAGACATCCCAGAAACTTCTCCACTGAAAAGAACATACTTCCTTTTTGTCTCTGTATAATGGGAAATGTTTTGTTTTTTTAAAAAAGGGGGTAGAGTGTTTGCATATTTTTATTGGATATTTTATTTATTTACATTTCAAATATTATCCCCTTTATAGGAGGTTTCTGGGGGGGGGGAGATCAGCAAAGGGGGAGAAATTTTTAAAATTTTCTTTTCTAACGTTAAATGGCAGGGCAAAAACAAGTAATCAGAAATTAGGATAACTTTACTTCTAGTTTGCTCCATGAGCACAAAGTTACTTACTCACCAAGCCTCTTTTTTTACATTACAAATGTATTCAAAATGTCCATTTCACAAAGTTTGGTAGAATAAACATTTAGGTACATGCCGCTAATCTGAGTATGTAAGGTGCTCAGTGTTTTAAAGTTCCCTGAGTATTACCTGATGATGCATTCACCAATTTGGTTCTCTTACTACATTCTGTTTATAAACTTGAAGCACTTACACTTATCTCCAGTATTTAGAAGGTCCCCCAAGCTCTTCATTGGCAACACTGTGAAGGTACACATCTACCATTTTCAAGCCCTGGGCAACATGCCATAGTTTCTCTGTTTTAGTCATGGAACTTTTTTGGTACTTCACAATACCTTTTCTAAACTCCATTGCCGCAAACTAGTGGCTCACCTTCATCAAGAAGTATTTGTAAATGATGTATTGAATCCTTCCCCTCAGGGCTCATGGAACCCTGCGGAAGAGGAGGCAGAAAGATTGTAAGGGACACAGGATATGGAGGAAACCAAGGAAATAACACCTTCTAAACACAGTAGGACCAATATACATAGGCACCCAGAGAGAGCCAGGCAGCACAGACCCCGCACGCATCTAAATCAGTAGGGACCTAGTGCTGAGACAAAAAGTGAGTACAAGTCCCGTCTCTAACCCAGTAGCTATTCAAAGACTGCCCCACCTAGGGATCGATCCTATCTGAAGACACCAAACTCAGACATGATTGCTGACACCAAGAAGCCCTTGCTGACAGGAGCCTGGTATAGCAGTCTCCTGAGAGACTGTGCCAGAGCCTGACCAATACAGATATGGATGTTTGCAGCTTACTGAGCGCAGGGTCCCCAATGAAAGAGTGAGGGGAAGGACTGAAGGACCTGAAGGGGATTGCGACCTCATAGGAAGAACAACATCAACTAACCAGACATCCCACCCCAAAGCGCCAAGAGACTAAACCATCAAAGAATACACATGGAGGGTCCCATGGCTTCTGCTGCATATGTAACAGTGGATAGCCTTATCTGGCATCAGAGGGAGGAGAGGCCCTTGGTCCTGTGGAGGCTCGATGCCCCAATGTTGGGGAATGCTAGGGCAGTGAGGCAGGAGTGGGTAGAGGAATGGGGAGGGGGTGCAGCACCCCTTCATAATAAAAGTATTGGAAAGATCAGGAATTCAAGGCCCATACCTAAACATAATAAAAGCAATATACAGCAAACCAGTAGCCAACACCAAAGTAAATGGAGAGAAGCTGGAAGCAAACCCACTAAAATCAGGGACTAGACAAGGCTGCCCACTTATTCCCTACCTATTCAATATAGTACTTGAAGTCCTAGCCATTGCAATACGACAACAAAAGGAGATCAAGGGGATCCAAATTGGAAAGGAAGAAGTCAAAATATCATTATTTGCAGATGATATGATGGTATATATTAGTGACCATTAAAATTCCACCAGAGAACTTCTAAACCTGATAAACAGCTTCAGTGCAGTAGCTGGATATAAAATTAACTCAAACAAATCAGTAGCCTTCCTCTACATAAAGCATAAATGGGCTGAGAA
>NC_034610.1:11950509-11953433 GCF_900095145.1 Mus pahari
TTCTTCTTCTTCTTCTTCTTCTTCTTCTTCTTCTTCTTCTTCTTCTTCTTCTTCTTCTTCTTCTTCTTCTTCTTCTTCTTCTTCTTCTTCTGTTTGTAGGATTGCCGGGTGCACAAACATCTGTGCCTATGCATCAATGTTTCTTGTGCTTTTTCTTTGATTCTATTTCTCCTGTTAGTTTATTTTATTCTATTCCTCCTTATTTGTTTTTATGTTATCTTACCTAATTGTTCTTTTAGATATGCATTTGTTTTCTAATGAGAGAAAAAGAAAGATTGGATTTGGGCGAGGGATACAATTTGGGAGGAGTTCGCGAGAAAAAAAAATAGTAATCAGAGTATATTGTATGAAAAAACATCTACCTTCAATTTAAAAAGTAGGAAAAAAGAAAGTAAATAAAATTCTTCTTGATGTTACAATGAAGTCTATTCTTATGTAAATATAGCCATTCTAGGTTCTAGAGAAATGTTTCTCAAATTGTTTTCAAGAACCAGAATTTTTATTGATAGCCTGTCAAGGACACCCATTAGTACAGACACATTGTATAATGAATGCATACTAACTAAATGGGAATATGTGTTATAATGACACAGAAGCAACCACTATCCTTGTTTTATAGCTATAGGGTCCAAGGTTTACAACAGGTACCACACTTCTCTGGGAATTCATTTGTGAGTTAGTGCATCCTGGGATACACTGGATATTTTCACTGTAGAGATGGTTATATTGTCCCAATTAGTCTGTTCCATCCAAGGTACCACACAGAGACTGCACAGGCACTTGTCATGGTGTGCAGCTGACTACCATCAATATTATTTCAAAAAGGGCGAGTTATATCTAACCTCTATGACAGTCTATTATATACAGGGCATGGTAAATGCAACCTTCTTTCTTAGGTTCTTATAGTGCTGAACATTTTTTATGTACTTGCCATAAAGAATTACAAAATATGTTCTAGAAATGATTAACTCATTGATCTTGTTAAAACTAAGCTAAACGGAATAAATTAATTATCCTTATTTTGCATACCTGAGGTATGTAAGGTCACAGAGCAGATCTGTGCAAGAACTCACAGAGAGTTCTCTCTTTCCTTATCAGAATTCATAAGAGAAACTTTCAGATCATGTAGAAGTGCAGAACTTAAACTAGGTAACTGTTTCATGTAAATATCATGAACTGATATTAAAAATCAAGTGCAGGTTTAACTTATATCAGCTACTCATTGAATTACCTCTGAAAAGGTATGAACAGGACTTAACACACATTCAATAGTTTTGTCAATGCTATGTTTACCGCATTGACTGAATACTGTCACATAATGGTAGCTGAATATTAACACATCCCACCAAATAAGAGTAAAGACCACTACACATTTCTTTTAATTGTATTAAATAAGCTTTATTTTTGGTCACATGGTGCTCTATCTCCCTAGAGTGGGGTTTATGAAAACACTATTTTTCATAGGAGAAGGTGGGGTTTATATTAGTCCCCTAAATGCAGGCTAAGGGATTTTCAGGGGGGTTTGGTTACATAGGAACTTGTGTAGAACATTTTAAAACTATTTGATAGAACATCTTATCAGGATGGCAATTTGGGTATAAGTTGGGGAGCAAGTCAAATTTCAGAAAAATAGATCAAGATATGATAAAACCCAAGTTTTACAGAAAACAGGAATGAACTTATTTTGACCTTGTAATAAGATGGCATTTAATCTTAAGATGCAGTCAGGCTGGTCCATCAAATGCTTTCTTCATCTTCATTACTGAGTGTAATTTCAGTACAATCATGCAGATTGTTGATAAGGATTGTCATAATAGCAGGATGAAATTGGTAAGGTGATTTAGTGTGTGAGTCACTGTTCCCCCTACCTAGATCAAAGTTTCAGTTCTATTAAATGTTATGATTTGTGTCTCTAAGTAAGTACTTTAAGTTATTAATCTTGTTTGTTTTTTCATTAGGGAGACAGAGAGGTGGCAATAGTATCCATGAGAGTATTTTATTGAGTATTGCTGGCATTGTGAATTTTGAGGATGTACATTCAGTCAGCTTTCTGGAATAATTAATACTATTATACTTTTATCACATTGCTTTTACCATTACTATTACTGGTGAGGACTTCTGGTTATTTCACATGGACAGACTATAAAACCACAGTTAATGGTTTATAGAAACTTTAGTAAAACATCCCTGCTGTGGAAGCATGCTTATGAGAAAGCAACTTTGGACTACCTCCCTTTAAGTGGAAATACCCATTTATTTTCAATCGCATGCTTTGCATAAGATTTGAATCTCTCTCTCTCTCTCTTTTTTTTTAAGATTTGTTTATTTGTAAGTACACTGTAGCTGTCTTCAGACACTCCAGAAGAGGGTGACAGATCTTGTTACAGATGGTTGTGAGCTACCATGTGGTTGCTGGGATTTGAACTCAGGACCTCTGGAAGAGTAGTCAGTTCTCTTAACCACTGAGCCATCTCACCAGCCCCAGATTTGAATCTCTTAATGTAGCAGAACTTACTATTCGATTGCTAATAATATTCACTATTTACTTAGAGTAACCATATTTGTGTCAAGGTCCAAAATTCATTTTTACTTATAATTATTTCTCCAATTTTAAGTTAAGTTTTTCCTCTATTTAAATTACAAGGGCTTTCACTTTGAAATCAAACTTAATTTTGAGAATAGTAGAACAGAAACAACCAGGCCAGATTTGTGGTAAGAATCTAGAGAAACTGACCCCAATTATAGTAGATCACATGAGATAATTTCACAGTAATGAAATCCTTACCCAGAAATCCATTCTTGCACTATATGCACATGGATCTCATACTTCTGCTCTTGGGTGCCAGTCTTTGTGAAACCAGTGTAACTGGCCCCCAGATCTTAGTAGAACCCCCCCACCCCCACCCCCCCCACCAGCTCTGTAT
>NC_034610.1:11953530-11959949 GCF_900095145.1 Mus pahari
CCCCACCCCCCGGTCTTAGCACATCTGACAGCATGCTGGCATGCTCATTCGGGTTATAAAACTGTAGACATAGAACACAGAGAGTTCTACCTGCCAAAATGAAAACAAAGACATAATCCATCAAAATCCATTGTTCTGTGAAAGTATCTAAATGTACTAACGTCGCTTTTTTTGGATTTCCTAGTTCTGCTTCTGGCTAACAGTTCTTGTTAACTGAAATATGTCAACCCAAAATGTCATTCTGAGAAAGGCTTGGGATTACACTGGGATCCTGAATACCGAGTATAATCACTGGGTGACTAATAAAGACTTTCTATTGGCTTAAACTCATTTTTAAGGTTTTTTTCCTCTGCTAATTGCATCACAACATCAGGATCCTTAGAAAGAGTTGGATTTTGTGACCTGCCACACACCTATTACATTTCAAGTAGCTTTGTGTTGTTATTTCTTGTAAGTTGGTGTGACATCCCCCAATCTTTCCTGTAGCCTCCCCCAGCCTTGAGCAGGCTGATTCAGGTCTTGCTGCCACTGTGAATGAGACCACCTGGGGTGGAGCCTTCTGATCTAGATGGTTCTATTGCTCTGTCACCTGTGCTGCTCTTCTCCAAGACATGGCTACCCGCTGAGAGGCTGAACCTGTCTTCTTGAGATATTCCTGAGATAGCTGACAACTAGTGGAATTGGGGACCTAATGCTAATAGCTCTGGCAGACTAGTGCTAACAACTTAGCAGCAAAGCATCAAGAAGTCTGGAGTGGCAGGGGA
The DNA here is from genome assembly GCF_900095145.1 of Mus pahari. Lineage (NCBI taxonomy): Eukaryota > Metazoa > Chordata > Mammalia > Rodentia > Muridae > Mus > Mus pahari. Next base: position 11,954,295 of record NC_034610.1, read on the forward strand.
TGGGCCTACCCACCTCCCCCCCACCTCCCTCCCACCCTCCCCACCCCCTTTTATAAGCACAGACTCTTAGTAAACATTGGGTCTTGATCAGAAATCTGTCTTGGTTTCCTTTCTTCTCTCACCATTCCCTCCCTTACAGCTCCGGCCTCCCATTCAGGAACCCAGTTCATGTGCTGCAGGGGGCTACACTTTCCATCTTAGCACCACAAGCCAAACAACTATTAAACACTTTGAGATTATTTTCAAATCTGAGAGAAACAACTATGGATCAAATGCTTTTGTTTCCCACAAAATATGATATTGGACAATAATTATAAATATGATGTCATTAGAAGGTGGAAAGCATTAGAAAAGGCAGCTTTAGGATATAATGAGACTTAGACAAGGTCAAGTATGTGGAACCAAGACAATAGGCCAGAACGCTAACTCCTGCTCTGTTTCCCTCCATCCCCACACTTCTGCCACAGTGAGAAGGCAGTTGTCTGATGGTCCAGTGTCTAGGGACACAGAGGATGAGTGTTAGAAGAACGTTAATCAAATTGTAATTCTCATGAGACTTGTAGCATATAGGATCAGAACCATTCATTCGAAATAAATACTTGTTTAAGCTACAGAATATATGGGATCATATTTCACTATACTCAAAAAGTATAATGGCCATTATCATCAAACTTCCTGTTATATTCTGCAGGGCTCAGAATCAGAACACAACTTTAAAATACTACTAGTGTATGCCATAGGAGTTGGATAGAACATAAACAAGGATTATAATAATTTCTTTTTAAAAAAGAAATGGGTCACTGATTCTAATCACTGAAAAAGTACATTGCTCATATGGTTCATAAAAAAAAGTTTTTCTTACAATTAAAATAGCCAGATATACTTAAGAGTGCCCTTGGCCTGTTCAATTTTGTTATAACTGATAACCCCATTTGTCTCTACTTCAAAGGTATTTATTTTTCTGGACTGGGTAAAAAAAAGTATCTAAAAACATAGATAGCCAGCCCTGTGGCTAATGAGCTGGAAAAGCTCATGACCTCCAGTATGGCATGAGCTATTGGGACTGCGATGTAGCCTTACCCATACTGGCTTCGGGTTGACATCTTCATGGCACTTCATGTTGGTAAGATGAGAATTCACATAGTTCTGCATTTCTGGGTTTCATGGTCTTCTAAAAGCTTGGGTTTCAAAGTTCAAATATTCTTGTTTAAAAGCTTGTAGCACACACATGCCCTGGGGTGGGGGTGGGGGAAATATCAGCAATTGGCTAGATTATAAATTAGCTTCAAAATGGTAATATGAAATGCAGAGATGACTGGGTAAGGTCACTTTGCAGTTCAGAATGAATTATTTTGTTTATTATTTAAAGATTCGGGATACACAGAGCTCTGTTTGTCTCTTGTTCTTAATTTTGAATTTGTTCTTCCCATCAAGCAGTAACTAGACCTCTACAGTGGCAGAAAGGAAGCCTGTAGGTAGTGACCTGTGTGGGAATCCCAAAAGAACATTCATGAAGCCAACAGAAAGACATTCCAAAGTATTCAGGTTGTTTTAGGATTAAAGTCTTAAATTATCTGTACATCTTGTAAATTTTATTTGAAACATCATTTAACCATTTTTTTCTCCTTTGGGATTGAGGCTAGACAAATGTCATTTCATTTTCCTTAGAAATGAGCTCTTTTGGAGCCTTTTAAGAATCCGGATTGTATACGGTACACTCTATTCTTATCACAAAAAAATAATCAATGGGTAAGTTACATGATAATGCAATTGTGACTTCCACTAACAGCCATTTATGAAGATGTCATGTTCGCACTCAGGGCCTATTTTTAGGTTCTTGTTCAGTGAATCAGACTAAGTGCCAGCTCAGTTTCACGATCTAGGTCACGTGATCACAGTGGACCAGGAAGAGAATAGGCTTCCATACTCCAGAAAGGTCCTGTGTCACAATTTCCATGTTGACTGCACTGAGCATAGTTTAAGATATTCAAGTGCAATACATAGTCACCTTTATGAAAAGTTACTTAGTTCATTTCTACATCCTTTCTTTAAAAAAAAAAATTACCAAGTATGCCTGCATGGCCCACTAGCGAGCAGCCCAGTTTGAAATGCATCCCATGGGTAGGCACCTGTCCCTCACAGTATTAACGATGTTATGTTGTGCTTCCAGACAGGAGTCTGGCATAGCAGCCCTCTGAGAGGTTCTACCGAGCAGCTGACTGTGACAGATGCAGTTACTCACAGACAAACTTTGTTCGGAGCTTGAGATCCCTTTGGAAGAGTTAGGGGAAGGATTGAAGGCCCTCAAAGAGATAAAATCCCCATAGGAAGATCAACCGTGCCAAATAACCTGGACCCCCTTGGAGTTCCCAGAAACTGAGCCACCAACCAAAAAGCATACATGTCCACAGCCCAGCACATGTGAGGCAGAGGTCCGCCATGTCTGACCTCAGTGGGAGAAAATACTCCTAATCCTGCAGAGACTTGATACACAACAGTGGCTGCCCTCTCAGGTGCAAAAGGGAGACACTCTACAAGGGGTACCCGGAAGGGGGACAACATTATGGATAAATAAATAAATAAATAATAATAATAATAATAATAATAAATCACCAAATATCAAGACCCATTTTAACAATTTAGAAATTCTCCTTTATCTTCCTGTCCTTTTCTTTCACACTCTAGCAACTGACACACTGGCACTCAGTACATTTACTTCTCATATTTATCACTATAATGCTTAAGAAACTTCCCGCAGCTAACCCCAAATAAGTATTTTCACGTATACAAACTTCCATAGAATGGTATTTTATCATAAGTTGTACATTCTCTTAGAAGAAGACCAATCGCTTGATCTGAGCACAACTCAGAACTGCAACCACACTCAGAGGCTTCCTGCCACCACCGTTGGTATTGAAGAACAGTGTACATAGTCTTTCTGTTTCAGAATAAAGATTAGACTTGAGTTTGTTCCTTCTACCTCGTGTCATAATAGTGACTCATTATCAAGGTATTAAAAATTAATTCCATAAAGTTCTGAGAAAAGTGGACAACATTAAATCCAGGAAAACTGAAAGTAAAGTAACTTGGAAAGACTAACCTATCGCAGGAAAGGGATTTTTATTTTATTGCTGTGTTCTTTACCCCTGAAATTGATAGATATAACAGATTAAAGTAGGAGGATATGAAGTTAGTTTTATTGTTCAAAAACTGGACAGCTTGCATGGTCACTACCTGCAACAACAGTGGCTGTGTTTGGCCCATGTCTTTTACGCTTGCATTTTAGTGATTCCTGACTTCAAGTGTCTACAAGTGACTCCTTAATAGTGGCACTAGAAGATTCTTCTGCAAGCTTCATTTCCATTCTACTGCTTAAGAGCAATATGATGATTCTACTTGAACTTATTTTCTTTTTTTTTTTTTTTAATTTCAAAACTGTAGCCAGATTTATAGAAAGCCATTAGGTGAAGTCTATTCAAACAGTAGATCTGGCATGAAGAGAGCTTGCATAGTCTTACTGCACTAGCTGTGTTTTATACAACAGCAGGCATCCCAATGTTATGGATGGAAAGTGCACATATAAGAAGCAAACTACTAGAGTGGGAAATAAAGCATTTCATATTCTTAAAAATCATTTTATTTTCCTAATTAGCATATATACATAAACATAAATTGGTCTCAATGTGCACTGTCAAATTTATGGGTAAGAATATTATATGAAAGCTCCAAATATTTCATCTCTAATATAATATTTAACATACTGATACATTTTATTAGTTTTCAATTGCTTGTTTACAAAATTGAATGGATTATGATTTGGAAAACATCCAACATCTTAATGGAAACACATACCCCACTTTCTACAAAGATGAATTTACATTGGCAGAGAGAGAGAGAGAGAGAGAGAGAGAGAGAGAGAGAGAGAGAGAGAGAGAGAGAGAGAGAGAGAGAGAGAGAGAGAGAGAGAGACTTAGTTCAAGATGGAGAGAGGAAGGGAAATAGTGGGTAGAATGAGAAGGACAAGAAGTAGTGAGAGAATGGAAGAGAAGACTGCAACATTTGCACAGATCTGTCATTACCTTTATCCCATGTAATTTTAAGAAGCACTGATAATTGTGTTATGTGGCTCAAAAAAAAAACTTATTCTTTGCAACACTCTTTCATTTTTTTAAAAAAATAAGTTTGTTTATTCGTTCGATTTTGGGAAAGAACCACACTATGCAATTCAGACCAGCCTAAAACTTACCCTGCCAACTTCAGTCTTAAGTTCTCTTATCATCCTTATTATTCGGATTATGAGTCATGAGCTATCACACCCAGCAACAACTGTGTTCTTACCTTACCTTGAAATAGCATGAAATTGAAAGAAACATGGCTGACCTTGGCCAAAAATCATCAAAATTGTTTATATCCATGTTTGAAAAAAAAATGGAAATTCACAGGAAATCTGTTTAGGCACCTAAAGCCATGTGCAAGAAATCAAAGAACAGAAAGAAAATACTTTGAGAGTCAAATTTGTGGTTGTACATTCAGGATTTGATAGGGTTATTAAGCATACCACAGTATCTATTAAGCACTGACCTTCGCCACAGAAACTTGGCATTAACTGTTCTCTTCAGGAAACAGATACAATAAGAAAGCCTCTGCTTTCTGTTAGATTCATGCAGAATATTGAGCTGATCCAGCCATGTTTGTCAGCTGTCCAAATATAGACTGCGGGGAAACATGATAAATTGCGATCAAAGGGAGAAGGCTAATTGATATTAATTAAGTGGTCTAAAATTTAATTTCAATTAAATCATTCTTAATGAGCTTCCTGGTGATTTAGCAATTCTTCCTTTTGTTTATCATATTACTGTGAGAAAATCATAATGATACAGGAAAAAATATAGCATAAGGAAAGTCACATGCTCTGATGAAATTCTATACTTTCATCTTTCTGCTTTAGATTCTTCAACAATGAACTTAGCACATTTCCATTTTCTATTATACTCCAACCGTGTGTTATTGCAAGTATAGATATAAAGTTATTCTATTCCTATAAATGACATATTGAGCATACTATCTCCATTTTACATACAAGAACACTGATACATGGAGAAATAAAATCATGCGAGTGTTCACACACTCCCAGGGATTACACAAACAAGGTTCACCTTCATGTAATCTCTGATTTTCTTGATGACAACACTTCCCTTCTAAATAGGTACCTGCCACCAAGCTATAGTACTCTAGTATTTGGACGAGCAACATCCTTCCTCAGTCCTATCACTCTTTCCTTTTCCCTTTCAGCATTAATTTCTTTGAAAATATATGGAAATGGTCTTTCTTTTCCAGAAGTTCTTTTCACTGATCACTACTTTGTGCAACTCATCCTGTGTCCTCTCATACTAGACTATTATTATCTCTGTAAAAAGTGCTATCTCCTAATATCAGATTTCATATCTCCTCACTTGTACGATCTCTGATTATTAAACTCAAATTAAACCTAGCATCAATTTTGAGTATCGAAATACATACTACATAGTATATTTGTGTCATAGGTATATCAATTAAAAACAACTTTTCACAAACTTAAGTATGTATTAAAACTACAGTCTATGCACACATACACACAGAGAGAGAGAGAGAGAGAGAGAGAGAGAGAGAGAGAGA
>NC_034610.1:11960159-11967231 GCF_900095145.1 Mus pahari
GAGAGGGAGAGGGAGAGGGAGAGGGAGGAGAATAGACATAGCCAATCATGCTACAACACAAGCCCATAGATAATGCCATTTTGGTAATGTTTATTGAGTAAATAAATGAAAGAGGAAAAACATTATCTCTGCCTTTAATGTTCAATAATTATAACAACCTTAGATAAATAATTCTTTAAAGTGAAATGATATCAAATGAATTTGCATGCACATATTAGCAGTTTTTCAACTCTAATATGAGTGATAATTATACAGTTTTCTCTCTCTCTGTCTCTCTGTCTCTGTCTGTCTGTCTGTCTGTCTGTCTGTCTGTCTGTCTGTCTGTCTGTCTCTCTCTCTCTCTCTCTCTCTGTCTCTGAGACTAGGTCTCAATATTATGTAGTAATGGCTGTTCTGAAACTTGTTATGTATACTAGGCTGGGACTCACAGAATTCAGCTCCCTCAACCTCTTGAATACTGGGATTAAAAGTGTGTGCCACCATGCCTAACATTACATAGTTCCTTCTTATACTTAAGTACATGAGAATGTGGTAAATGGTAGGGGACTAAGAATGACTTGGGGAATATTTAGAAAAAACAAACAAACAAACAAAACCAAGGTAACCTTGCTCTTTTTCTGCATTAGGATGAGAGGTATATAATTTTGCTAATTCTTAAATGTGAACAAAAGCTTTAGTTGCTATCTATTAAACAGAAGTAAATTAAAAGAAAGATAAGAGAAATGAGAGGTAAAAGCCTATAATGAGGAATCTGGGAGCAGGGTTCATCTTAATGATTCCGAGGATAGTTTGCCTTGCAGAACATGTGTATCTTGAGGAAACATTAATTCAGGAAGTTGCTTCTTGATTGCACTAACGGGCCCACTTATACAATAAAACATGGTTAAATGCTTCAGTGTCTGAAATGAATATCTACCACCTTCCGGGGTACATAAATAGTATGCGTGAATACATATTTTCATGAAAGACCTCTATATTCTTGGGATATATACTACAAAAAGAAACAGCAGCCCTCACAAAAAGAAAGCTTTCAATAAGGGATGCTCGTGAGAGATCCTTCACAATGTGCTGCATCCATCACACTGACTTCACTGAGTCACCTTCCTCTAACTCCACAAAATGAAGAGATATTGCAGTAGCTAGGATGACTCATAACCACAGAAACACATTTCACAAACATCCTCTGGGGCATGAGCCACAGTCTATGAGATAACAGCTATTACCCTGGAAACCAAGAGCCCTTCAAAACAAAGATTCCAAAGCAAAGAGAAGCTACACTATCCATAGCTCTCCTGTTTAATTCATAATGCTTACGAGTACCACTTGAGCTGCATAATCAGTGAGCTTTCTCTTATGGTTTAGTATCAGGATAAAAAATGTTTCTATTTCATAGTATTCTTTTCTGAAATATCTTCTCACATATTTAATAGATTTAAATTATTTTCATATGCCTTAAAGATGCTTTATATTTGATCTTGTATCTTCACTTCAATATGAAAATATTGACTTAAATTTAAAATAGAGTCCTAAAACCCAATAACATAATTGCAATTATTTTAGATAAAAATAATTAAAACATCTGCACAATCATAAAATGTATAGTCATCATGCTTATTTTAACTATCTAAAGCACTATTTACTTTAAAATGTGAATTCTGAGAATTCTCTCATGAAAAATTACTTTTTTTCTGTTTTCCTAGACATAAAAAGATTTTGAGAGAAACAAATTTTCAGTAAATCTGATATACCAACATTTTTATAAATTTGTTCATCCTCATTTTTAGACTTTGACAATCACATTTAATTTAAATAATTATGTAGTAGAATCATAGCAGTTATCAAACTAATTAAACTGATAAACCAAACGGATTATTTAAATTGTGAAATTGGTAGGATAGAATCAATATGATACATAATAACAGTGTTGATTCCTACATAACAGCTTCTTCTATCTATGACAGTTCCTCTAAATCTATCAATCTTTGTAGTAAAGAGGGCTGACCTATAAAGACAACATCTAAGGTTTCATTTGCCTCTCTATTTCTAGGCCAAATCCCACAAGCTCATTCCAGAAGAGAAAGCATAACGAGAACATGACCTTCTAAATAAGGACTTTTCAAAGATATTTGCTTCCAAATCCCAGAACTAGTGGATTTTGTGCCTTGCATGTTCAGAAAAATATTGAAGATATGACTTAAGTGGCAGATTCTTCAGAAAGAGCATTATTCTGCACTTTCTCCCTAGTTTTAATATGCTCGCAAGGTTCTTGTCAAGAGGAATATGGGAAAGTGAAACTCAGAATGAGAGAATGAAAGAGGAAGTGACATGAGGTTAGAATTCAGACTGAAGGAAAGGCCATCCAGAGACTGCCCCACCTGGGGATCCATCCCATATACAGACAACAAACTCAGATACTATTATGGATGCCAAGAAGTACTTGCTGATAGGATCCCGATATAGCTGTCTCCTGAAAAACTGTACTAGAGCCTGACAAATACAGAATTTGATGCTTGTAGCCAACCACTGGACTGAGCACAGGGTCCCCAATGAAGGAACTAGAGAAATGACTGAAGGAGCTGAAGGGGTTTGCAACTCCATAGGAAGAACAACAGTATCAAATAACCATACCCCTCAGAGCTCCCAGGGATTAAGCCACCAACCAAAGAGTACACATGGAGGGACCCATGGCTCCAGCACATATGTAGCAGAGGATGGCCTTGTCAAGCACCAATGGGAGGAGAGGCTCTTGGTCGTATGAAGGCTCGATGCCCCAGTATAGGGGAATGCCAGGGCAGGGAGACAGAAGTAGGTGGGTGGGGGGAGCACCCTCATAGAAGTAGGGGGAGGGGTAGAATAGGGGGTTTCCAGAGGGGAAACTGGGAAGGAGGATGACATTCGAAATGTAAATAAATAAAACATCCAATAAAATAATAAAATAAAAAATTTAAAGATCAGAGAGATAAAAATTCATATATTATAATAGTGTGATGTTATGCTTTTTAGTCTGGTGAGACCCATGCAAGATTGTTTATCCCCCAGAATTATAAGATAAATGTATATTCCGTAAGTCACTATGTGTGTTTATTTGTCATAGCAGTATCCCAAAACACATATGTAAGGAAAGGCAAGCATTGTTTCTCTCCCTAACCCTGTAGTATTGACACCAGGTGAATGATGTCCTATGATGATGGCTACAGCTGGAGTCACCTAGTCTGTCCCACTGCAGTTAGTACTTGTAGGATCCACCAACCATTCCACTCCATCCCCTTCAGGTTCAGGACTATTCTGCACATTCTTTGTGGTTTTTAACTCTGCTTAAACCAATTTAAGTAATCTATGACACCATTCAATTTGAGAGTGTGAAATGTTTCCTTTTGAGACAATGAAACCTTGTAATATATTTATAATTATAAATAATGCTCAATATAACTTATTGAAACTGGTCTTCCTAATTGTTAGTCTACACACTTTATTTATATCTATTATTTTATGGAACTTTGTTTTCAAATATATTTGTTCAAATTCATTTATTCAGTCTTGCAAGAAATGACACATAGCTGAAGATATGAACTATAAAAATGAGAAGGAATCAAGATCTATCAGACAAAAATAAAACATGTATATGAGTCCTATGGTGCAAAACCAAACATAACAGTTCCTACCTAATGAGAGAAACTTCAACACAGAGAATAACACAAAGACTGTTGTAGAAACTAGAATTGCAGATGTTAATGATCTACTTGAATGAATTTCTTTAAACATAGTAAAAATGTTATGGTATTGTATGACCTAAATAACAAATCTCCAGATCTATTTTTAGGTCAACAATTTTGATGACGTATTATTACATGAAAAGAACTGGGTTTGTTTCCATTCTTCTGAGTAATCTCCAGACTGATTTCCAGAGTGTTTGTATCAGTTTGTAATCCTACCAGCAATGGAGGAATGTTCCTTTTTCTTCACATCTTTGCCAACATGTGCTGTCATCTGAGGTTTTGATGTTAGCCACTGTGATTGATGTAAGGTAGAATCTCAGAGTCGTCGTGATTTGCATTTCCCTGATCACTAAGGACTTTGAAAAAAATTTTAAGTGCTTCTCAGCCATTCAAGGTTCCTCTGTTGTGAATTCTCTGTTTAGTTCTATACCCCATTTTTTTGTTTTTGTTTTTGTTTTTTTGTTTTTCGAGACAGGGTTTCTCTGTATAACCCTGGCTGTCCTGGAACTCACTTTATAGACCAGGCTGGCCTCAAACTCAGAAATCCACCTGCCTCTGACTCCCAAGTGCTGGGATTAAAGGCATGTACCACCATGGCCCGCTCTATACCCCATTTTTGATCAAAGCTTCAGGTGACAACACATGTTGGGGAGGATGTGGAGAAAGAAATGCTTATCCATTGCTGGTGGGACTGCACACTGGTACAACCACTCTGGAAATCAATCTGGAGATTCCTCAGAAAACTGGAAATAGATCTACCTGAAGATCCAGCTATACCATTCTTGGGCACATACCCAAAAGTTGCCCCACCATGTCACAGGGGGCCTGTATTCTACAATGTTCATATCAACCATGTTTGTGATAGCTAGAAGCTGGAAACAACCCAGATGTCCCATGACAGAAGAATGAATACAGAAAATATGGTTCATTTACACTATGGAATACTACTCAGCTACTAAGAATGAAGACATCCTGACTTTTGTGCAGGCAAATGGATGAAACTAGAAAATATCATCCTGAGTGAGGTTACCCAGACCCAAAAGCATGATATGTGATCACTAATAAGTGGATATTGGCCAAAAAAATACAGAATACCCAGGATAAAACCCACAGAACTCAAAAAGGTTAACAAGCTGAATGGCCCAAGTGAGGATGCCCCAATCCCACTTGGGTGGGAGAAGAAGGCAATCACAGGAGGGGAACAGAATGACTTGGATGGGAAGAGGAGAACATAATCAGGGATTAGGGGGAGGGGGACAGCACTGAAGTCCTTAGGGCCAGCAGAAAGAATGGAAACAGGCAACCTCAGCAGATAAGAGGTGGGGGGACCCTCCAGAATGTACCATAGACCTGGGAAGCGAGGAGGGCCCAAGGAGTGAGGAGGTCCAGTGGGGTGGTGGGTAAGGGGTACAGAACATCCTCATGGAGACAGGGGCTGGGGGAGGAGGTGTGGGATGTGGAACAGTCAGAGGGTAAAATGGGAGGGGGATAAAATCTGGGTTGCAAAAAAATTAAATAAAAAAATAGGTTTGATGAATATCAAGTTTGATGACCTAGAATGAAGTAGTGAGCTGCATTAAACAGCCAGATAGTTAGCCATTGGCTATGGTATGACACTAAATTACAAAAGCAAAATTTGTATTAAAGCTGCTAAACTAAGGGGATGGTGCAATTTACAAAGACAGAAGGTAGAAAAAGAAATCTAGGCTTAAGGGAAATATCATCTGTGTATTGTGAGTTTTTAGATTACATGGCTTATTTGAAGGCAAAGATTTGTGTCTTGGCATCAATAGAAAGTAAATAAGTATGAATCCAGTAAATAAGTCTAGCAGAATGAAATTATTAATGAAAAGGTTACCTATTAAAAGGGATTCACACTGAACCTTTAGTAATTAGTACATTTACCTTTGAAATAAAATTGAGGTACAAATATCCTAAGAAACAGGAAAAATATAGGTATAGATATTAAGGGGAAATGGGTAGTATCCTTGGGAAAAGAAGGACATGATCTACTAGATACATATTTACTTATGGCATTATTTTTAAATATTTCCCCAGGCATGGACATAGAGCACAGAGTAAGCACCAAGAAGATGTTAGTAGTGATTTTTTTTGTAGGTGTATGTTGCTATACATTTTCACTCCAGCATGCTGGAATGTACACAGGAATGCATTAGCCTGAATGACACCAGCCAGGCATAATAAACATGTTAGGCATTGTCTTGATTTCTTTTATGAAAATCTCTCTTCTATAGTAAGAAAGCAAGAAAGCAAGAAAGCAAGAAAGCAAGGAAGGAAGGAAGGAAGGAAGGAAGGGAAAGGAAAGAGAAAAAGATGCTTAAAGAACATGAAACATTTCCAAAATACATGTATTAAGTAAACCAATAAATTATATAATCATGTTTTTTAAAGTAATTTGCTCCTTTCCAAAACCTCACTATAATGGATTTGATGTTTGTTGAAATTTTAAGCTAAGCTAAGCTTAGATGCGTAGTCTATGGAGGAAGTCAATGAGTAATGAAAGTTCTTATGAATGAGATTAGTGCCCTTGTTAAAGGAATAGCACAAATACTCTCATACACTTTAGCAAATGAGGACACTCAGCATAACAAGGCAAGTTTGCATCTCAATCTTAGACATCCAGTCTCTGGAGAAGGGGCCCCCATAGGAAGACCAGCACTCTCAACTAACCTGGACCCCTGAGATCTCCCAGACACTAAGCCACAAACCAGGCAGCATACAGGAGCTGGTCTGAACCCTATCCCCACCCCAAAACATATACAGCAGAGGACTGCCTGGTCTGGCCTCAGTGGGAGACAACCACACCTAACCCTCCAGAGACTTGAGGCCCCAGGGAGTTGGGAGGCCTTGCATGGCGGGATAACATCCTCTTGAAGACAAGATAGAGGAGGAATGGGGTGAGGAACTGTGGGAGGGCAAACCTGGGGGTGGACAACAACTGGACTGTAAAAAAGAAAGTAACAAAAAAGTTAATGCTTTAGAATAGAAAATGTAAAAGAAAACTATTTCATCAAATATTTATCTCCTACCCAACTTAAAATTTTAGAAGTCAAGAGGCGATATATGGATAAAATAAACAGGAAACCATTTCAAAGAAAGAAAGAAAGAAAGAAAGAGAAAGAAAGAAAGAAAGAAAGAAAGAAAGAAAGAAAGAAAGAAAGAAAGAACAAAGGAAAGACAGAAAGAAGGAAGGAAGGAAGGGAAGGAGGGAGGGAGGGAGGGAGGGAGGAAGGAAGGGAAGGAGGAAGGAAGGAAGGAGGAAGGAAAGAGGAAGGAAGGAAAAAGGAAGGAAGGAAGGAAGGAAGGAAGGAAGGAAGGAAGGAAGGAAGGAAGGA
>NC_034610.1:11967271-12038230 GCF_900095145.1 Mus pahari
GGAAGGAAAAAGGAAGGAAGGAAGGAAGGAAGGAAGGAAGGAAGGAAGGAAGGAAGGAAGGAAGGAAGGAAGGGAGAAAAAATTTTCTGTTACTATACCCTGACATGGCTAAATCAGCAACACAGATGTACTTTAGTAATGGGGATGGGGCATGTACACCATCAGTCTTTAGCTACATTGTTAAATACCCAATCTAAATTACTCCATCCATTTCATAAGTTGTTACAGTTAAAAAAAAACTATAATCCAGGCCTATTAATAACATACTTCATATACATAATTTAAAGATTCTCAAAATCAACAAGGAAGAAAACGTTTATACTTCAAGAGTGTACAGAAAGGGAAATGAAATCAACCACATAAACATCCCACAGATCAGTCAGCTAGGTAATTTTCATTAAAAATTAGGGGAGAAGTATGAATAAAAATCTTGTCATGTCTGTTTCTAGCCAATTTCTTGATGTTTCCACAAGATCGTTTGAAGCATACTTTGTTTTAATTTGTTCTGTTACCTACAATACTAGATCATATTTACCCAGGTCGTCCCTACTATTTATAGAAAGGAAGACTGAACTAATCTTTATAAACATTCTGTCACTAGCCAGACAAAGTTACCTCCAGGGCTGAGTAACATGAGAGTCTTTGTGTCCTTATGGAGAACTTAATAGTCCTCCTCAGGGATGACTCCATCAGAATAAAAGTCAAACTGGCTGGAAGGGATAAATCGGATGCAGTAGTAGACCAGTCCTGTGCCCTTTAAGCCTTAAAGGCTAACCTGCAGACGGCAATAGAGAAAGCATGAAGCTGGCCCTTGCCTATAGTCAAGAGAAAGAGAAAGTGACCATTATCAATTCAAAATAGTCTAAAACTAAGTTTAGAATTGTTCTTTGAACAGAAGTGTAAGATACACAGATACAAAATTCACTCGTGGCTGAGAAGTTTCTTGATACATGACTTGTCTGCAAGAAACTGGAGACTGCAGGGCATACGGGAGAACAAATTGTAGTGACGGAGAAGAGAGGGAAGCTGAGGGTGGGAAACATGTCATTTGTTTAACTAATTTTTTGTTTGGTTGGTTTTGCTTTTTGAGGCAGGATTTCTCTGCATAATTCTGTTTTGGATTTTTTTTTTTTATAAAAACACTCTTGTTGTGTAGCTCAGACAGGTTTTGAACTCACTGGCAACACTTCCTCTCACCCCTGCTTCCTGAAACTATAATCATGAAAGAGCATGTCAGACTGATTATTTTTGAGACAAGGAATGAGGAAAAAAAAAACCCAACAAAATAGGATTTTTGCCTCCCCCTTCAAAACATACCTCTCACCTAAAATAGATTTAGCAGTGGTTCATTTTGGAGCCAAATTTTTGTGACTATGGTTCAGAAACACAGATTTCAGTTATTCAAAATTTCATGTTCCAAAATGGAAGCAGTTTCATGAAGTTTGGTGATAATAGAACAAAGAGAGTCATAAATCAGGAAGTAAAGACATGCACTAGTGGAAACCTCAAAGAGGTGAATCACATCAACTTTGGGGAGTCTTTCCTAAAGCTTGGTATGCTATCTAATAATATTCTCAGCTTTGGGTTTGTTGGAAGATATTAATCTGCTAAGTTCATCAATTTTAAAACATGTTTTTTTTTCTATTAGTCACAGGATATCAGTTCCAACACTGAACTGAGCAAAACATGGCTGTTGGGAGGCTACAACTAGCCTCACATAAGGTAACTAAGTTCTGGACCTGCAATCAGTCTTTACAGGCATAGTTTCTTTCAAGAATTCTCATGCACAGTACAAACTTATAATGAGAATGCTACCAGTATTTGATCTTATAGTTTTCCTAACAAGGGACACAGTTTTGAAATCTGAAGGAAAAATGAGCATTATTGAAGATTCCAGATTTGATTAATATGAATTTACAAGGCCTGTGGGCAAGTACTGTTGCTAGGTCCAGGATGTAGCCAATTAAGAGAGGATGAGGACTCTGAGCTGAGAGTCTTGAATGCCAGACATGGAGAATTAAGAAGGAAACACATGTGACACAAACATAAACACACAAGACATTCTTCTTGCTCATGGCTCCTAATATCATCCAAGAATAAATAAACAGATTAGTGGGGGGAGTAGGACGCATAATGGTATCTATAGTACATGCTTTAAAGCAACTTCTGCGTCTACTTTCTGGTTTGGGACTGAATTCTTCAATTTCCACTAATGCTGCTATTTCCATCCTTTGCTCTTTACCACCTCCATCTAGTAAGAAGGATTAAATATATTTGCCTTTTTTCTCTACATTACAGAATGCTGTCAGAAAAGAATACATGGTAAATATAAAATGAACCTCATATTAAATATTTTTTCCTTTCTCCCACACTACAGAATACTATCACAAAAACCACGCGATAAATAAAAGTGAATCCCATGTTCCTAATTCTGTCAACAGTGGTAGCCATGGAGTTTTCTTAAAGTTTTAGCGTCCATTCAACCCCCAAATAGTCTTGTTTTTATGTTCTACCTTGCCTCTCACTTGGATTTCTTGTCAAACCTAAGGCAGTTCACTGTGTTGCTCGCCTCCTTATTTAAGACAGAATTCAGTGTCAGATGGTCTTTTGGCTGTTTCCATCCAGTGCTCCTCAGAATTATTCTAACATTGTTTGCTTTCACTTTTTTGGTGATTTTTTGTTTTTGTTTTTGTTTTTTGTTTTTTTCGTTTTTTTTTTTTTCGGTGATTTTTTTTTTATTTCTATTATTTCTCTTTATTTTTGAAAGATTTATCATGAAGCTTTACACTGCATATTTCTTTTAATTTATATTGGGATAAAATTGTTGATGTAGGTCATCAGTCTTTGGAGCTGGTTTTCTAGAAAAAAAAAATTGAAAAGGGTTTAGAACTGTGGGGTACAGACGTTCTAGAGTGCCGTAAGAAGAGTTCAGTGAGCTATGTTGATCAAAGTGTCAGAGATCAGAATGTGGGTAGAGTGTGGATGGTAAATACTGTTCATGGGATTTCAGAGGGGAAAGGTGATTCTATTAGGAACTGAACTAAATATCCATCCTTGAGCAACATCTTGCTCATGTCCTGAAATTTTCAACGAGGCTGCATTCTCGTGAATAGATTAATTTGTTTGAGAGAAGGATTATCATACTGTTCATATTATTCAAATATCATAAACTGCAAACTATTCAAGCTCCATTATGTTCATTCTTCATTGTCTTTAGCCAGGTTTATCATGAGAGAGAAATGAAAGATCAAAAAAGATATGAAAATGAAGACTGTCAAGGAAAGGAACATAAATTTGGCACAAGAAATTAGAAAAAAATGAATGCAGGTCAAGATGCTGTAATTCTTAGAGAGATCAGCATAATTAATAAGGCTTGTGCTGGGATAATATAAATGCTACAAAGTCCTACCCATCACCAGCTCTAAGATGCAAAAATGAAATATTTTTGAAAACTATTCATTTGGAAGAATAAAGTGTGGAAAATGTCTGACTAAACAGAGAGAATGCCTCTACAAGGCTTCCTGCATGAAAATAACAACCAAAGTGTATGTTTTCCCCTGATAGCTCTGAAGGCCCTTAACTGCTGCAGTAGGAGTCCACAGGAGCAAGGCTCCATTTCTAAACGTTGGGGTGCTCAAACACAGAGGAGACATCTATACCATATCCCACCTCTTAAAGATAAGGAATCATCAATGAAAAGAGCCTGGAATGTTTGTAAGGATCAGAATCTGGAGATAACCAGAGTGAGTAATATCTTCTAGTCATGACAGAACACCTTCACTGATGAATGCACAACCCCATGATTGCTGGGTCATACTTGCACAAGATCAACTCAATCAACAATCAAAGAGGGATGAGGGTCTTACAAATGCCTACCCTGACTCAGGAACTATTAAGAGTTAATGGCTTTGCTGGAATGAGAGTTAGTTTTCTTTCAGAATATAGTTCTTGGTTGGTCAACCATGCTCTGGTAGATAGCTCCATACCCAGTGAGTATATGGCCAACACAAATTGGAATTTTGGGGCTATAAAAACACAGAAAGTAGACATGAAGTTGAGAAGGGGTGGGGAATGAATCCAAGAGGGGTTATAAAGAGGAGTGGAGGTAAATATAATCAAAATACATTATGCACATACACACAGAGGCACTCAAACACACACACTCATACACACAGACACATACACAGACACACACACTTGCATGCACACACACATACACAAATATATGATATCCTCAAAGAAATAGTAAAAAGTATTATATTTTTAAAAAACCTTGAAGTAGAGTACCTTTGTTTGTTAAGAAGTCTAAAATTAAAGACATAGTAGAAAAATTTTGGTGCACTAAACTTGAAAGTGGACTTTAGACTTTCAGAGAGAAACAACAGGACAATGAACAGCAAACTTAAAACTATTAACAGTGCTAAATGGAAATCGTAACATACAGCTTTAACACTGAAACAATGTAACTCTTGAAATGTGAAAAGCTTTCCGATTAATTTTTGCCTAGAGGAGTGGTCAAGCTTTTAATGTATACAAATAGCTGCATATAATGTGCATGTTGATGTGTCACTGATCTAAATAAGCAAATGAGGTACAGTAAGAATGGAAAGAAAGTGAAATAGTAACAATGTTGCAATTCCTTAGGTGATGCTCTCTTTCATAATGAGGAAGTCTAAAATTATGTGGTTAGAATGGCAACAGAAGGAAAACTGTATCTTAATAAAACAGATGATCATTTAGTATTTTTTTTATATATTTTCTTTATTTACATTTCAAATGTTACCCCCTTTCCAGGTTCCCACCCCGGAAACCCCATATCCCATCGTCCCTCCCCCCTGCTTCTATGAGGGTATTCCCCACCCACTCACTCATTCCTGCCTCCCCACCCTCAATTTACACCACACTGGGGCCTTGAGAGTTCACAGGACCAAGGGCCTCTACTCCCATTGTTGCCTGACAAGGCCATTCTCTGTTTCATATGCAGCTGGAGTCATGGATCCCTCCATGTGTACTCCTTGTCCCTGGGAGCTTTGGGGGTGGGAGGTCTGACTGGTTGATATTGTTGTTCTTCCTATGGAGTTGCAAAACCCTTCAGTTACTGTAGTCATTTCTCCAACTCCTCCATTGGGGAACCCTTGCTCAGTCCAAAGGTTGGCTGAGAGCATCCACCTCTGTATTTGTCAGGCACTGTCAGGGCCTCTCAGGAGACAGCTGGATCAGGCTCCTTTCAGTAACCATTTGTTGGCACCCACAATAGTGTCTGGGTTTGTTGACTATATATGGGATGTATCCCCAGGTGGGGCAGTCTCTGGATGGCCTTTCCTTCAGTCTCTGCTCTATACATTGTCTCCATATTTGCACACATAAGTATTTTGTTACCCTTTTTAAGAAGGACCGAAGCACCCACACTTTGGTCTTCCTTCTGCTTGACCTTCATATGGTCTATGAATTGTATATTGGGTATTCAGAGCTTTTGGGCTAATATTCACTTATCAGAGAAGGCATTCCATGAGTGTTTTTTTGTTTGTTTTGTTTTGTTTTGTTTTCTGTGTGATTGGGTTACCTCACTCTGGATGGTATTTTCTAGTTCCATCCATTTGCCTAAGAATTTCATGATTTCATTGTTTTTAATCGCTGAGTAGTACTCTATTGTGTAAATGTACCACATTTTCTGTATCCATTCCTCTGTTGAAGGACATTTGCATTCTTTCCAGCTTCTGGCTACTACAAATAAGGCTGCTATGAACATAGGGGATGGAGCCTGTGTTCTTGTTATATGTTGGAGAATCTTTTGGTTATATGTCCAGGAGTGCTATAGCTGGGTCCTCAAGTAATACTATATCCAGTTTTCTGAGGAACCACCAAACTGATTTCCAGAGAGGTTGTACCAGCTTGCAATCCCACCAGCAATGGAGGACTGTTCCTCTATCTCCACATCCTTGCTAGCATCTACTGTCTTTGAGCTTTTGATCTTCGCCATTCTGACTGGTGTGAGGTGGAATCTCAGGATTGTTTTGAATTGCATTTCCCTGATGACTAAGGATGTTGAACATTTCTTTAGGTGCTTCTTGGCCATTAAATATTCCTCAGTTGAAAATTCTTTATTTTGGCCTGTACTTCATTTTTAATAGAGTTATTTAATTCTCTAGAGTCTAACTTCTTAAGTTCGTTTTATATATTGGATATGAGCCTTCTATCAGATTTAGGATTGGTAGAGATCTTTCCCCAATCTGTTGGCAGCCATTTTGTCTTATTGACAGTATCTTTTGCCTTACAGAAACTTTTCAGTTTTATGAAATTCTGTTTGTTGATTCTTGATCTTAGAGTGTTCTGTTCAGGAAATTTTCCCCTGTGCCCATATTTTTGAGGTTCTTCCCCACTTTCTCCTCTATGAATTTCAGTTTCTCTGGTTTTATGTGGAGTTCCTTGATCCACTTGGACTTGAGCTTTGTACAAGGAGATTAGAATGGATCAATTTGGATTCTTCTACATGCTGACTTCCAGTTGAACCAGCACCAATTGGTGAAAATGCTGTCTTCTTTCCACTGGATGGTTTTAGCTACTTTCTCAAAGATCATGTGACCATAGGTGTGTGGGTTAATTTCTGGGGCTTCAATTCTATTCCACTGATCTCCCTGCCTGTCTCTGTACCAATACCACACAGTGTAATGCAGATTGAGGTCAGTGATGGTGATTCCCCTAGAGGGTTTTTTTTTGTTTGTTTTTTGTTTTTTAGAATAGTTTTTGCTATCCTGGATTTTTTTGTTTTTCCAAATGAATTACATACAGACTCCTTCAGTAATTCTAATTAACTTAAACAAATACTGTAAAAACAAGATTTTCTCTAAAGCAAAGAGGTAAGCCACTGCACAAAAGTTTTTAAACACAGTAAGTCCCATGTGAACTTATAGCATAGAACTCTTAGACCACAGTGAAGACTTCGAATTTATGTGAAGAAATCAACTAAATAAAACCTATAATATGAACTATTAAAGGTGACAAAGATTTATAGTAAACAAGAATTATCTCCAAATAGATGTTGGCTTTGAAGTTTATCCTATCACAAATTCTAATTTAAAAACTGTGATTATGTGCATTGAGTAAAAAAAGCAAAAATATTCAACAAACAATCTGAGCTGCAAGCTAAGTGCTATAGCAAGGTAAGAGACTCTGAAAGAGGTTATACAATGGTCTGCGTCTGCATCGAGTCTGGATTGGGTATGAGATGATTTTATGTAGAGTTATAGGACAAACCTATCTTAAACAATTTCCATTAGAAATGAAAACAAGTATAAAATATGTTATAAATGCATATTTTTCTATATGGAATAAAAATTCCAATGTATTACATTAGAGCTCAGGAAGCTGGACTCCAGAAATTCAAATATACCCCATTAAAACAGAAGTGGATGCTCACAGCCAGCTATTGGATGGAACACAGGGTCCCCAATGGAGGAGCTAGAGAAAGTACCCAAGGACCTGAAGGGGGCTGCAACCCTGTAGGTGGAACAACAATATGAACTAACCAGTACCCCCTGAGCTNNTGTCTCTAGCTGCATATGTAGCAGAAGATGGCCTAATNGGCCATCATTGGAAAGAGAGGCCCCTTGATCTTGCAAACTTTATATGACCCAGCATAGGGGAATGCCAGGGCCAAGAAGTGGGAGTGGGTGGGTAGGGGAGCAGGGGCAGGGGGAAGGTATAGGGAACTTTTGGGATAGCATTTGAAATATAAATAAAGAAAATTTCTAACAAAAAACATCTATAAAGCTCCCCCCAAAAGAAATGAAAACAAGTATAAAAATGTTATAAATGCATATTTTTCTATATGGAAAAAAATTCTAATGTATTACATTAGGGTTATAGGTTTTCATATTTTATGTTTATTTCACATGGTAAAATATAGCAAAAGAAGAGTAATTTAGAGAAAATGTATCTTGTTCTGTGACTTACACATGTGAGTTATGGCAGGCAAGAAACATAAATTCAATAATGAAAATAACCGAATAATTCATTACTTGTGGGGATCTAATCAAATAAGCAACAATTATTATCAATTATATCAACAATACTGCAAAATCAACAGAGTATCAACCAAAAAGAATAAAAAGTATCTTGAGCAGATGCTGAAGGGAAATATTTGTGAATGAAATGAGGAGCAAATCAAATACAGGAAATCCCTGACATTATTAAATCATCCACCAGATGGGATGTGTGCACTTACATTTAAAAGACATTAGTCTGGCAGGATGGCACATGCTGGCAATCCCAACTACTCAAGCGCTAATGGAACGTGACTCTATTTCCATTACATAAGTAGACCAGACTGGGCCAATAACCAGAAGCTTTATCAAAATGACCAAGTGAAATAATCAATAAAGGATTAGGTTTGTTAGTAAGTTCATTTTAACTGTTTACACTTAAGTTATTGTGAATTTCAAAATATTTTTCATAATATCTGTGGAAAGAATCCTGGGCTAAACTAGACAAGGCGGTTCATTAGAAATAAATCTCAAGCTGGGCGTGGTGGCGCACGCCTTTAATCCCAGCACTTGGGAGGCAGAGGCAGGCGGATTGCTGAGTTCAAGGCCAGCCTGGTCTACAAAGTGAGTTCCAGGATAGCCAGGGCTATACAGAGAAACCCTGTCTCGAAAAATCAAAAAAAAGAAAAAAAAAAAAGAAATAAATCTCAAAATTAAGTTACCCTTTTACAGTAAAGGGCATCAATAGATGTCTATGCATCCCTTAGAAGGACAGAATGTGATAGCTTGAAGATACCTAATGTTTTAATTGCTTAATATAGATGTAAACTGTCTAAAGAGACTTACATGCCTTTTATGAAGCCATATAAAATGATATGAGATCCTCATATATATTGTATGCCTTCTTCATGATAGAGAAGCTTTTGAATTTGAACTTTTCTAAGACTGAACATTCACATATGAGAAATGAATGTAATCAGGGGTGAGGATGGTAAGTAGTTTGAGGGTTGTTATGGTGATGAAATTACTCAGGCATCTACCTGGCATCCATAGAGAACATCTTGGGATGTCTGAAAGTCCTCGCTGAACAATATGAGATGCAAAAAGATAGCAAAATGCGATTTGGAGAGCAGAATGAATACTTCCTAAGTATACTTCTTATGAGAACTGGGAAACCATCAATAATAGGGCATTGGTTCTGAACAGGGATAAATTCTAACACAAAAAAAATCAGCCATTGACTGCTGACTGGAAAAGAGAAAAAAATGCTGTGACTACATCAGACTGTTTGACAATAGGGAGTCCTACTAAACCTAAATTAAATGTGAAAGTGGGGTTGGTGTGATGCCACAGCAGGGAAAGGACTTTCCAGAAGTATATGTACAGTACAAATTACAGATAATTAATTACCCAAGTCTAAAGAAGTAGCCACTTTTTCAAAAGTTAGTAAATTTTTCATAAAAAAAGTATAGTTGAGAATGTCAAAAACATATAACCCCGTGGGGATTGGGGCAACCACCCACTAAAGGAACAATGTCATTTCCTAGTAACTCCTATTCCTACCAACTCAACGATAACAAAAGACTGACACGCTAACAGCAATGTGGGAGATTTTAGGAAACAATCATTGGCATGGAAATTTGTGGTGCAAAAATCTGATGAGAAAAATCCAAAAGAAATCTGCAATGGGGTGAGGAACAGTCAGAAGAGAATAAAAGGTGTGCAGATGCATTGCAGAGAGCACGGAAACAATCATTCTTGTACGTATTTAACAGACCTGTATACCCCACCCTAACTACAGAGAATAACAATACTGTCTACACAAGCTGTTTGTCATTGATGGAGCCGGTCCACACAGGACTGGTCCACACCAGGATCTCTGTGTATATCTAGGACATCCAGTTTACTGTTTGACGGGACTTCTGAACCTGTGAATGATTGTGTCTCTGTTTCCTGTGACTTCTTTTAGGCTTTTTTCCCTTCTGTTTGTTTTGTCCAATTCCAATGTGTTTTTATCTTATTACGTTCTATTGTGATCCCTTAGAAGCCTGTTTTTCTTTATGAGAGACAGAAAGGAAATAGGTAGAGAAAGGAGGAGATGTGAATAGAAACTGGCAAAGTAGAGGAAAGTGAAAACATAATTAGGATATATTCTATGAGAAAAAGTCCATTTTCAATAAAAGGGGAAAAAACTGTGCTTGTATAATTCTTTATTCTAGCAATTCAACTTTGTAGTGTATCCTATTGTTATTCTTATAGAGATTTTGTTGTATATTTTACATGATACAATAACACAATCTTCTGTATAATAGTAAAATATGGAAAAGAAACCAAATTTTTATCAAGGTGGCTGAGAAATTAATTTACATTACATACATAGTATGAACTATCACACAACTACAACAACCTAAAGTAGCTCTTTGTACACTAAAATAGAATGAGGTTTTTGGACAAACCCTGAGAAAGAACAGATTACATTGCTTATGAAAGAGTCTTCATTGTTTATGCATGCATAAATGCTGGGACTGGGGGTATTCTCATTTGTTATAATTGAAAGTATTCAAGATATTGGCTTTTGGGGGGCTGGTGAGATTGCTCAGTGAGTAAGAGCAGTGACTGCTCTTCTGAAGGTCCTGAGTTCAAATCCCAGAAACCACATGGTGGCTTACAACCACTCATAATGAGATCTGATGCCCTCTTCTCATGTGTCTGAAGACAGCTAACGTGTACTTATGTTTAATAACAAATAAATCTTTAAAAGAAAGAAATTGGCTTTTTTACTTTTGCACACAGCAAAAGTTAATTATCATTGACTACCTAGAAAATTGATATTATATAATAAAAGAAACATATTTTCATATTGATTAAAATTAGCTTGATAAAAAATACAAAATGGTTCCAATACAAACTCCATAGAAGCATCTAGTATTTCCTCTTACTCGTAAATAGCCTATATTCATTTTCAAAAGGAGTATCTAAATAAATTCAAATGCTTAAAAATTTTAATTTTTATTATATTTAATTATTTTCTGTGTGTGGTTGTATGTGGGTGAGAGGGGGTAGGCATAAATACCAGATGAATGTGTGTGAAGGTCAGTGGACAAATTAAAGAGTTCAGTCCTCTTTCTATTATGTAGGTCCCAGGGATCAAATTTGGTGGTAACATTTAATCCTGAGTAATATTGCTGCCACAGTTTTAAATGTTTGAATGTACCATTTTATATTCTAAAATTATTATGACAACCAAGTTGAAGTGAACCCATTAGGTGGATTTTAATCACTGATCTACAGGCATTTTATTCTTTATTTCTAACATCCAAACAAGAGCAGAGTCTGATATTAAAAGAATTTAAGACAATACCAGAAATACCGGTAGACCCAAGTAGAACCATCTTTTCCCTAAACCCAAGATATCTTATGCATCTGAATAATTCGTGTGCACAATGAATAGAATGGGGGTGTATTATCTCCTCTAGACGTTTATAACAATAGAATTTTGACAAAATTATAGCATCTTTATTCTTGTGATTTTTCTATAATAAATAGGCTAATTTGCTCACCATTTTTAGCATTTTTAGTCTGTATCATAAATTAAAATCTAATCCCAGCTGTTTGCTCTTTCATGGAAACAATGCATAGGAAAACAGAATTGGCCCCTGAGCTTGTCAACTGTATTATTCCTACATGGCTACAATTTTTGGTAAAATACTTTACTCACATTTTGCTTAACATCTTCAGTGAGTACCAGGAGAGTCTCTTACAATGTGTATGTTTTCATCCTTTTCTGAGAGGAAATAGAAATTGTTTGCCAGTTTCATTATTCATAAACCAGAAATAATTAGTACCTGACAGTATTTTATATTATAATCTGGGCCCAGGTTTTTCATGGCAAACTTTGCAATAATCAGCTAAATAGACTTTAAAGATAGTTCATTCATTCACAACTGTCTTAAAGTAGAGTAGCAATCAGGGCATTGAGTAAATTGCTCTAGAATAAAAGGATAATAATTTTTAACATATTCATCAGGCTAAAGACGTTAGAATCTACCTCTGGCTCTTGTCTAAAATGTGAAAGAGCACCAGAATCAGCAGGCACAGAAATTACTAAATAATAAAAAAAGAAAATGTCAATAATAAATTGCACATGCCGGGCAAACTTATACCCCACTCTTTTCTTTCCTGCTGGCCCTGGACTGTGAAAGATATTTGAGACAGATTCAGAATTTACTTTACAGCATGCTCAGTTATTTCTCTTGTCAAACTTTCCCTAGTCCCTCCATATTATTTCACTCAGCTTAGCTCTTCTCTCTCTTATCACCTACTGGCTTAATTTTTGCTTCTCTTCAATAAAAGTCTCACCAGAGCACGGGTACTCTTGAAATTTCTAGCCTCTAAATTTCTAGTCCCTGACAAATAGAAAACACTGTTTGAAACATGATAATTTAAAGAACAAGATACTGAGAAGAACTTTTAAAGTAATTATTGGCTATAGTCAAGAACCATTTAAATAACTCTAAACAACTAAAGATTGTTTTTCACTGAATTTTGTCTTGATGCTATTACAAGTCATGCACCGACTGGGAGAAGTGGTTAGCCTGTGCTCTTTGTCTGAAATAAATGTTATTTTTCCTTAATCCATTTGAAGAATGTTGGCCTGCCTTCACACAGATCAATATAAAACTCTTACAGAATTGAATCTTACAGATTGTTTGAATCATTTTGTGTATTCAGGTTTTTCAAGTTTTTCTACTTAGAATCAGCACACAAGAAACAAAAGACTTCCATAGCCTAGGAACCTGCCCATAACAATTGGATGAAATGTGAGCTGATTATATGTATCTGCTTCCTTTTCAGCTTTCTTTTTTTTCTATTCACGCTCTCTGAAAGCCCCTTAGTCTTCCATAGTCATCCATATACTTCATTCATTTTATATTTAAATTTCTACATATGGAAAATATTGGCACCAATCCTTAGTTATCTGATTTATTTCATTTAAATAGGTCCATCTGCAATTCTATCATTTTTTTTTATCTACAGGTGATAGGATTTTTCTTCTTAGGAATGAATTATACTCTAAAATATAAAAATATACATATGTGAATGATATATGCATGAGAATATATATGTATGTGTTATTTTTATTCATGTATTCATAGGTACCTAGAGGTTGTGTAGCTTTACATTTATAAATAATATTGTAATGCATGTACATAGATGTTCATTATATATGCTAATCTGTTTTCTTTAGTCGTATACCCAGAAGTGGCACAGATGTATCAAATGGCAGCAGTATTCCTACTTTGTAGTGGGTTGGCCTGATGCTCCTTGTATTCTAATGCTAATTTTGGCCTCCAAAACTGGTTTCCCCAGAGAAAACTCCTAGATGCTAGCTAAGTGACCCCGCCCCCAGTTAATTGTGATTGGTAAATAAATACGCCAACAGTCAATAGTTTGGCAGAAGAGACATAGGTTGAGTTGAGGTTCAGGGGCTCAGGGGTTAGAGCAGAGAGGACCATGAGGAGGAAAGAAGGATGATGAACCAGCCATGGAATATCAGAAGAATGTACAGGAGAGGAGGAAGGACCAACCACCTTGGGTTTGCTGACCTATAAAAGCGTGGCCATGTGGGACTGGCCAATTGGATTTCAGAGCAGCCCAGATGGAACATAGTAAGTAGTAAGTAATAACTTGGGGT
Organism: Mus pahari; assembly: GCF_900095145.1. Classification (NCBI taxonomy): domain Eukaryota; kingdom Metazoa; phylum Chordata; class Mammalia; order Rodentia; family Muridae; genus Mus; species Mus pahari. The sequence continues at coordinate 11,980,949 of NC_034610.1, forward strand.
TATCGATTGAGAAGTAGATTCTAACAGTATGCTGGGTAGGCAGCTGCCCAGCTATTGTGCTATTTAAGGCTTATTAAAAATAAAAAGTCTGAGTGTGTCTTTCATCCGGGAACTCAATGATCAAGGCAGGGTAGAATCCAGAGAATGGGATTTTAAATAATTTTTTACTACACTTCCTGTTTAAAGAAATTTCCATAGTAGAGATAGTAACATATTTTCACAGATAACATATAAATGTTCCTTCTCTCACACTTTTTAAAAATAATAATCATTTTACTTAAAATGTAATCTTACTGAGGCTTACTATGTATTTCCCTAACTACTAAATATATTGAGCATTGTTCTTAAATCATTGACTATTTGTATTTCTTGTATTGAGAAGTGTCTTTTCAGAATATTTGCCCATTTATTAATTGAATGATTTATTCTGTTAATGAACTTTTGGAGTTTAATATGCATTTTCAAATCTTGTCCTGTGTCAGCTAATACAGTCGGTAAGTATTTCTTCCATTCTGTAGGATATCTTTATGCTGCTGGGCTTTCAATTGCTGTATATTTCTTAATGTAGTGTACTTTCACATGCCAAGTACTGATTTTACTTTGTTTTAGGTTATGTTCAGGAAATTGTTATCTTGACGCGTTTCCTCTTTATTTTTCTCTAATAGCTTCAAATGTTACATTAAAGTATTTGTTCTACATTTTAGTAATTTTTTTATAGTAGAGAGAGAAGGACTGAATTTTCAGTGTTTACGTATGGATATCTCACTTTCCAAGCACTAGTTGTTAAAGAGGCTGTCTTCTCTCTTATATGGTTTTAGCTTGTTTGTAAAGGGCCAGTGTCTGTAGGTCTGTAGGTTTATAGACATGTCTTCTATCTCAATCTCTGGTTCAGCCTTTTTCTTTTTATTGTTCCTAAGGCTCTGTGATGTTTCAAAAACAAATACTGTGAAACATTCAGCATTGCTCTTTTGAATGCTGGAATTGTTTTGTAGAGAAGTTCTTGGAAAAATAACATTAAAACTATGGTCAGGAACATTAAATGTATAGATTGTTTTCTTTTTATTCATTTCTATCTTCATATTTGTCTATTTGTATAAACAACTACTCTAAATTTGATTACTATTTAATCGCTTTAGTGAACTACATTCTGTTAAAGGCCCAATCTTTAAGTACTGCTCAAAACTGAAGGAATGGGGCAGAGGGAATGAAGTCAGAATTGTCTCCTAGCATTAGGATGTCAGAGGCAGGAATTTGAAGTCTCCCTCGATCATGTAACACATCTGAGGGCAGACTAAGACACTCAGGTGAGAGCTTATCTAAAAATAATCCAAGGCATGGGATGTAACACAGAAGTATAACACTCTCCACCAGATATAAGGCCTTAAATTAGATCCACTGAACCATGGGAGAAAGAAAGGAAGGAAGAAATGAAGGAAGAAAAGACTTAAATATGTGAAAAATAATTAAAATAACAACTATAACACCAATAAAAAAGGCATGAAAATATCAGGATAAACTAATATGTCTAAAATTAATAAAACTGAAGCTAATAAAATATTTTTTAAAGGCAGGTCATGCATTAGGACATTTAAAATTATAGCACAATTTTTAAATGGAAAAAATGAGAAGAAAACAAGCAATATATACATACATACATATATATATATATATATATTTTTCAAGACAGGATTTCTCTGGGTAGCCCTGGCTGTCCTGGAACTCTCTCTGTAGACCAGGAGTGTAAAAAAAAGTTAAAGAAATATTAAAAATAAATAAATCTAAACAGAAGAAGAAGAAGAAGAAGAAGAAGAAGAAGAAGAAGAAGAAGAAGAAGAAGAAGAAGAAGAAACAAAAGCAAAACCACTCCTTCCTAATGGAAAAAATAGAAATGGTATCTGCAGTGGGTCTGAGAACAAGTCTTGAGAATTGAATTGGTGTGGTAGCAAAGAGCTGGAAGGGGATGTCACTCTAGAGTGGTCATATGAATCATTTATAATTGTTGGCAAAGGTACCTAAAAGGGAACATTAAATGTTCTCCCTTGCCATTCAGTCTTAGCCTGTAGGCAGGAAAAATAACAAAATTCTAAAACTGGATTTTGGTAATGGTTGCACAGCAATGTGGGCATACTTGGTTCAGCAGTTCAACTCAGTGCGACTTGGACCAGGGGACTTCAAGTTCTTATAAATATTTACTTTTTAAAATCAAAACAAAACACATCTACACATCTTTCCAGTTTTTGTAAGTATGTTGTCTCCAGTAATCAACTTACCTTCCATACATCTTAAAAAAATTCTTCTCATTCAAACATGGAACAGCTGTAATCATGTGGTAATGCAATCAAGATTCCTCCTAATAGTTGTAGCTTTTGATTTCTTATACAGGAAAAAGAAAACATTCAGTTACTCTTTTGTCTGTTTATCTGTCTGCCTGTCTATCTTGAGACAAGATCGTACTAAGTTACTTAGGCTGGGCTTCAACTCACTGTATAGCCCAAACCTACTTTTAACTTTTGGTCCTTCTGCCTCAGCCATCTAAGTAGCCAGAATTTCAGACTCATGTCAAACACATCTTTATTTGTTTCTTTAAAAGTGTTACTTTGGGGTGGTATATGAGTTTATTGCTGATAGTAGATAACTAATTAGGGGGCTCATCCCTAGGAAAGACAAATTTTCAGTAGTCATTAATCATTTATGGGTGGGATCTCATTAGAGTTTCTCCATACATTTTGTGGCATTCCAAATGATGTTACTAGTGTTCAGGTCTTGTTAAGGAAGACATATTGTAACTATTTAATTATGTAGCTTCCCTGTCATAACTAAAGACACAGGGGACCTGTACTTCTCTGGCTTTTAAATTTTTTTTTCTAGACAGGGTTTCTCTGTGTAGCCATTCCTCTGGCTTTTATAGTCTTCCTTATCTTTTTGTTCCATGTTCATATGTCCTAAGTATATGGGTTTTATTGTACATATATAAATTGAGGCTGAATATCCCACAGATTACCACTGTTAAATCAAATATGCATAAATTTACCCAGTGTAGTATACTCTACCAGTATCATTAAATAAATCTAAACAGAAGAAGAAGAAGAAGAAGAAGAAGAAGAAGAAGAAGAAGAAGAAGAAGAAGAAGAAGAAGAAGAAGAAGAAGAAGAAGAAGAAGAAGAAGAAACAAAAGCAAAGCCAGATGGAATGGATGATTACAGTGGAGGTGATTTTAGCAAAAGTAAAATCTGAAAGAGTGTAATACACTCCCATTTTATGTACTACAGCTTCAGCCAACATCAGAAAAAATATAACATACATCAGTTCTAATATAACATTTATTCATCTAAATTTGTTACATATCTACAAGGCATAGGTCAATTTTCTAAGAGGTTCTCAGTTTCCTTGCTCTTAGTTTTCATTAAATCAAATGCCAATTTAAAAGGTAAAAGCAGCTGAAATTTTCTCATTCATTCATGGCATTTTTAACTAATGGGGCAGTTGAGAGCAGGAATTAATGTGCCTTTTTGCAATTTGTAAAGAATTTGGTGGCATGCACACACTAACCTCAAAGCAAAACGGAAACAACCTGCTCTCTAGTAAATGAAATAATTGCTTAAATGCTACACGAAGAGTATGGTTTTAACTGACTATGAAGATGACAGAGCATCTTGTCATCTCTGGATGTTTTAAACAGTAATTAGAAACTAATGAACATTTTATTCATTATTGTCTCTTCATTGTCCAAGCACTGTAAGCACTGAAAAGTCACTTGATCACCTTCTATATTTATGCAATATCAGTATATTATAAAAGAAATATTAATAGTTTCAGTGTGACAATAATCCAAAATTACCTCCTGGCCAAAGACTTATCTTAGGGCCCTCTTTTCTAAAACTACTCTCGTCTAACCTGTCATAAGTTGGATTTGCCAGTCTGTAGACATTAAAACAAGGATTTTATGAAGTTTGATTTTTGGATAAGAGTCTATAAGTACAGATGAAAAGATGGGCATATGCAGAAGGAAATAGAAGGACGTCAACAGAGGAAGCCAGATGGAATGGATGATTACAGAGGACACAGGGAACTCAATCCTAGCGGGGAAACTCTCAGTGGCAATGAAGCACCTATGTTGAATGTATCCCATGTGAGTAACTAGTGACCTGGAGTATTTTCTTCTCATTTCCCATCAGTCATTCGTTGATTGGGAGTTATTTGCAGATTGAAGGTGCCTATGTATCTATTATCAGGGTATGGACAATAGAAATAGCCTTTAGGTAAAAAGGCTGTTGTGTCTTCAATTTGAAGGACAATGCTCAGTGTCTCCTATCATGGTTATGATCATTGCCTTCTTCTATATTTAAGTATATGGTCTCATATAGTAGTCAATATTTCTAATATAAATCCAACTGCAAAGTTTCTATTTTTCCCAAGGAAGGTCATCACCACTTTCTTTATATCCCAACTCTTTGCTCCACGTTCTTGTTGGCAACTCCACATTGACCCCATAGATTTGGAAAATGAAAACGAGGTCCAACGAGGGAGACTAAAATCTTCTGACTTGTCTGACATTGTCACAAACTAGTCGCAAGCAATCTTTGGAGCCAGGCACTATTATAAAGTCTGCCTTTTTGTCTCCTGGAAACACTATGGGTTCTCTGGGCTCTCTTCCCAGGATGTTCTTTTAATTAGGTCTTCTCTGATTCATAGGTTTCTAATATTACAGTATTAAGAAGCCCTTAGTTACCAATTCTCTACTCCAAGAATTATTTGCCTATGTAGGGAACTCTATTAAATAGAACTTAAGTTCACTGAATGCTGGTCTTCTCTGGTATATGTGAACCTTGTCTGTCTTCAGAAAACTTCCCTAGCCTATTTTGATCTTGCTATGTTCTGAAAATGCAGGATACCTTGCAGCAATCTGGCTTTCCTACTACTACTACTGAATCAATGAAACAGACTTTTTAGATATTTCTATATATGAGTCTAATAACAGCACTGAATAAGTCTAACTACAAGAAACCTTTGAAACTCGGTGTCCTGTTTTATCAAAACTTCTACAGGCTTATGAATATGCACGGAAATTTATGATTTCTTTTTCAAGGTAGAAAAGATAAATTTTCCCAGACCAACATCCCCACAAACTTCTGAGGTTTACTGTCATCCAAACACAAACACAAAACCAAATGCAAAACTGGTACTAGATGATTCAATTTTAGCAGATTCATATAATTTCTTTAAAGATAAAAAACAGCTTTGTGTTTGTAGAAATGGATGTATAACTTTATTTTCTTATTACAGAAAAATTTTGTGAGGGTGAGGTACAATATAAATAGGAAAGAAAACCATGACAGATGACTTCAAAAACACACATAAACAATAATACATCATTTTGATTGATTTCTACCCACTGACATGTTATTCCACACATATGGTTCTTACACGCCATGGTAATGCTCTATATACAAACTCTCTTTGCTGTGTCTTTTGATTTAATTTTGACATTTTCCATATGATTATAAATTCTTCACAAAAAGAAATAATAGAGGCAAACTAATCCATGGGAATGACATACTATAATTTATTTTTCTTCCTCTATTACTAAACATCAAAACTGACTCCAAATTTTAGCAATTAATATCATAAGCATTTCCACAACACCAATGTTTTACTCTAGGTTTAAGATCCAGCCACAAAGGCAAACTTACTGATCTACAGGGGAACTCAAGATTTAAAGACCTAAGTCTAACCCTAGAACTTGTCGCTGTGTGTGCCTGGGTAGATGAACTTTATAAAGATTGAAAGTGTGAGGTGAACAAGAATGACACCAATGGGCATGCCAAAGTGGATGGAGAAAATCTCATCAGACCTCACCCCTACACACAAAAAAAACATTGTCAATAGAACAAAACAGCAACCTATAGATTGGGAAAAGAATATTCACTAACACTATGTCTGATACAGGGCTAATATCCAAAATACACAAAGAACTTAAGAAGTTAGACTCCAAAAATTCAAATAACCCAATTAAAAAATGGGACGCAGAGCTAAACAGATAATTCCCAAGAGAGGAATCTTGAGTGGCTGAGAAGCACTTAAAGAAATATTCAACATCCTTACTCACTGGGGAAATGCAAATCAAAAAGACCCTGAGATCCCACATTACACCAATCAAAATGGCTAAGATCAAAAAAATCTAGTGACAGCACATGCTAGTGAGAGTGTGGAGGAAGAGGAATAATCTGTTGCTAGTGGGGTTGCAAACAGGCACAACCGCTCTGGAAATCAATCTCGCAGTTCCTCAGAAAATCAGAAATATTTTATTCACCCTTCTAAGTAGGACCAAACTATCCATACTTTGCTCTTCCTTCTTCTTGATCTTCATTTGGTTTGTGAATTGTATCTTGGGTATTCTGAACTTCTGGGCTAATATCCACTTATCAGTGAGTGTATACCATGTGTGTTCATTTGTGATTCAGTTACCTCACTCAGGATGATATTTTCTAGTTCCATTCATTTGCCTAAGAATTTCATGAATTCATTGTTTTTAATAGCTGAGTAGTATTCCATTGTAAATGTACCACATTTTCTGTATCCATTCCTCTGTTGAGGAACATCTATCTGTATTAGCTTCTGGAGATACAGAAAATAAGTGTGGAGCAGAGACTGAAGGAAAGACCATCCAGAGACTGCCCCACCTGGGGATCCATCCCATATAGTCACCAAACCCAGACACTATTTTGGATGCCAACAAGTGCTTGCTGACAGGAGCCTGATATAGCTGTCTCCTGAGAGGCTCTGACAGTGCCTGACAAATATAGAAGTGGATGCTCACAGCCATCCACTGGAGTGAGCACAGAGTCCCCAGTGGAGGAGGTAGAGAAAGGACCCAAGGAGCTGAAGGGGTTTGTAGCCCTATAGAAGGAACAACAGTATGAACCAACCTGACCCCCCCAGAGCTCCCAGGGATTAAACCACCAACCAAAGAGTACACAAGGAGGGACTCAAGGCTTCAGTAGCATATGTAGCAGAGGATGACCTTGTGGGACATCAATGAGAGGAGAGGCCCTTGGCCTTGTGAAGGCTCAATGCCCCAATGTAGGAGAATGCCAGGACGGGAAGCAGGAGTGGGTGTGTTAGTGAGTAGGGGGAAGAGGGATAGGGTAGGTGGGGTTTTTGAGGGAAAATGAAGAAAGGGGATAAATTTTGAAATGTAAATAAAGAAAATATCTAATAAAGAAGAAAAAAATGAATGAGAACATCATAACTTTTGCAGACAAATGGATGAAATTAGAAAATATCATCCTGAATGAGGTAATCCAGACGCAAAAGGACATGTACGGTGTATACTCACTAATGTAGATATTAGCCAAAAAGAACAGAAAACCCATGATACAACTCACAGACCATTGTGAAGTTTAAAATGAAGGAGGACCCAAGTGTGGATACTTCAATACCACTTAAAAGGACAAACAAAATAAACAAGGGCTACAAAGGGAGGAAGTGTACTCGGTGGAAGAGGGGGTAGGGAGGGGAAATGGGTGGCAGGATCAGGTATCCAGAGACAGGAGAGAGGACCAGAAGGCCAGGAGAATGAATGGAAATATGCAGCAAAACAAGATGGGATGTGGGGAACCACTGGAAAGGCCCAGAGACTTCTTCGGATGTGATAGACTCTCAAGACTCAATGGGGATGACCTTAGCCAAAATGCTCAACAGTGGGGAGATGGAACCTAAAGAGGCCACCTCCAGCAGACAGGCATGGCTCCCAGTTGAGGCATAGGACCATCCACCCATCTTGAAATCTTTTGACCCAGAATTGTTCCTATCTAAAGGAAATGCAAGGACAAAAATGGGACAGGGACAGAAGGAAAAGCCATTTAGTGATGGTCCCAACATGGGATATATTCTATGCACAGGCTCTAACCTCTGACACTATTACTGATGCCACGTGCTTGCAGGCAGAAACCTACCATAACTGTCTGCTGAGTGGCTCCACCCAGCAGCTGACTGAAACTGTCCTTAGGGAAATCTTGTGGAAGAGTTGGGGAAAGGATCGAAGGCCCTAAAGGGGATAGGACCTCCACAAGAGTTAACTAATCTGGACTCTTGAGAGTTCTCAGGGACTGGACCACCAACCTAAGAGAATACACGGGGTGGACCAATTCCCTGGCACATATAGAGCAGATGTGTAGTTTGGTCTTCATGTGGATCCCCTAACAACTGGAGCAGCGGCTATCCCTAAAGCTGCTTCCTGTCTGTGGAATCCTTTCCCCAACTAGGCTGCCAAGTCTGACCTCAGTGAGAGAGGATGAACCCTGCAGAGATTTGTCAGAGGAGAAGTGGGAAGGGACCTAGGCACGCTGGGGGTGGGGGTGGGGTGGCGGGACAGCGATCAAGATGTAAAATGAACAAATAAGTAAATTAAAGGAAAAAAATCTCTTTTACCTCAGTTATCTAAGAGAAGTCTAGGCCTGTCGTCAAGAAAAGTCAGGAAGTGTTCTCAAATTTCAAATATGCTTTATCAGACATCAGAAAGTCAGAATTATTCAAAGCGATGTCAAAGAAATCCACATGAATGTCTCTTTTTACATTTATTCTATAAGGAAGAGCTTCTAAAGAGGAGAAAAATGAAAACTTCTGAGAAATAATGTTTACTAATAAACGTAACTAATGTGGCTTTATTTTAAACCCGTTGTCAATCAAGCATTTCTGTGTTTCTTTAGGATAAAAACTGAGACCATTTTAATTGAAATATCATCTCTGCAACTAACCTGGCAATAATACTTTCCTCTGGAGAGGTGCAAGTCTCACCTTCCTAATTAAAATAAAATAATGGCTTTCTAGTCAGCTGCAGGAGGTGACATTTAAAGAATTATGAGAACTTCACTAGAAACGCTCACATGAAGGATGACTCTAAGTAGCTGAGCATTCTGCTGCTGCTAAGTCCAGTTCCATGAATAGGTGAAAGGGATGACATTTACTTTGTGCCACGCCTGGAATGTAGCCATGTCAATTGTTTGGCATGCGCAGTATGATGATTAAAACAGCTTTGTGCCTGTGAAATAATTCTTTATGCAGAGTTCTCTGCAGATCATTTCCAGACCTCAGTATTTAGCACATAGAACTCAATTCTTAACTCTTGCTGGAATAGGCTTATCAGTGTATGCTCCCTCATAAAAATGCATGAATTCCTAGTACATTTACATGAGATCTGAACATTCTGTTCTACAACTAAATTCCTGAATTCTTCATGAGTTCTAAAATTTATTAAATAATAACTAATTAGACTCATTCTATAGGGGAAATAGGAAATCTTTAATCTTTCATGTGGAAAAAAATGTTGACCAAATCAAAGGAATATAGATAAAAATCCATGGCTGAAGACATGGCCCTGTTGAAAAACAATTTTTTAACACATAAAATTGGGTATTCCTAGCATCTATTTAAAAACTATGCACTTATCTATAACATCAGAGGAAGTGAGTCAAGCATATCCCTGAAGATTGCTGGCCATCCAGTCTAACTGAGTAGGTGAGATCCAGGATTTAAAAAAACAGGGGGTGGAACTGTTAAGAAAGACACAGAACATCGACTCTGGCTTCCACATATATTCATTTATGTGCACCTGCACATGCATCCACATTTGCAAGTATACACACATAAGTTTGCACATGATGTACAGCATGCACATGCACACACACACACACACACACACACACACAGAGAGAGAGAGAGAGAGAGAGAGAGAGAGAGAGAGAGAGAGAGAGAGAGAGAGAGAATACCATTAAATATTAGCTGCTGATGAAGGAAAATGTTTCCTTCAAAGACAAGAATCATATAGGGTATCTAAACACAATGGTCAGCCTTTGTCCCATGGGATGTAGATGCAGTATCTATGTATGAAGTTCTCAAAGAAGAAAGTTAAAGTGGTAGTTTATTTCATGGAGACAGCCTCCAACCTCCAACAAGATGGGGTGCTAAAGTCATAGCAGCCAACAGGAGTTGTCCTCAGAAGTTGTGTGCATGCGGAACAATAATACTTGTTAAGCTATTACCTCTGGGTAATAGCTCTGGGTAATTGTCTCTGGTATGTTTCACTAGGTACCACAGTCTTCATGTATCTGAATAAGAATTTTCTTATTCACTTTAAACTAACCAGTTCCCTGCCCCCTTTCTCTCATTCTTTTTATAGAACTATAAGCAATATACCTAAGTCAGCAGAAATCAGGAGTCATTCCAGATGCCTGTTATACCATATCTCACTAAATCACATCACTTTTCCCTGATGAATATCTGCTCTCTCCTTTCCTAAAACTAATGCCTCCAATATATACATTTTAATAGATAGTGGCATATATGTTATGTAGTGTTATATATAATTTTGATACCAGGTTATTATTTTCACTGGCTATTGTCATCAGTGTGTGCTGCCTGAAGCTGAAGCTGATCACTCACTGAGATAAATATTAAACAGCCTCCTTTCAATCATATTTTCAGCTTTTATATCCAATCATAAACTATTTCTTACAGGTGAGAATATATATTTTAGAGACATCCAGAGGAAAAGAATTGCCCATTCTAATACTTAACTGTACTCTAAAGGTTATTTTTCCCCAGTCAAAATGTGCCCTTTTTTCCAGTATCACTTAAAGACTTCCCTGCTATATTTATTTATAATGTTATAATTTTCATGAATTATGCAATATCCATGCTAGTAATTTGTTAATTTCCCTAATGTATAACTCGGCTCTCAAACACCTTCCCATTTCAAAGGTGACCCACAACTCAGAAAAAGTCTAAAATCATTGGGAAAAAAAATGTTTGTGCTAAGAGGATATTTTCTTTTCACTGTCATTAGTGACTACTTAGTCCTCAAAAGCAGGTGTCCACCCTCTGGGGAGCGGGACAATTCCTCTGCATATGAACTGGCAGGATTGGCTCCTTTAGTCTCTTGTCAGCTTTCCTAAGACAGTCTAGTGCACTGACAGAAGTCTGTATGTGTTAGATTTATAGGGTAATATCCAAGGCTATTATATATATATAAGGGCACATAAAATGTTCTTAGTTATTCTGGACCTCCCAGAACCCCAAGGCAAGAATGTAAAAAGGATTAGGTAGCATTTCTCATAAAGTACTACCCTAGGTTTTAAATTCTTCTTTATGTGACGGCTCTTTAGCTGTAAATCTTTCTCTAAGAGCCCATGTGCCTACGTTTTCCCTTCTCTTTACTGTCAAACCTCAACTCCAACCAAAAATGGAATCTTCCCCTTTGTATTCATTCTACCCCACCCCACATATGTACTCAGATCCATAGTATTCCATGTGGAATAGCAAACAGGACTTTGAAATTCAACGAGAGAAGCCTTCAGAGAATGGAAGGTAGGGAGCTTAGGCACCCTGGGTTCTGCGCTTTAGTCTGAGATTGGATCCTCCAGCCTGGACTTTGTTTTTGAAGTCTCACTAATGGGAAGTGAAAACTCATCACAAGTTCTTCAGCTAATGAATCATTAGATTAACCACAAGACCTGCCCCTAGTGAAGATCTAATTGGAGGTTAGTGTAATTGATATCAAAGCACATCCCGCTTTCTTTGACACCAATTAGTGGGCACCCTGCTACACAGTTGCACTTTAGGATTCTTTTCTAGTTGTCCCTGAACTCATAAGAAGTAAAATCCAAATGTGTTACCTGTAGTGATGTCTCTACTTAAAAGTCCTCAAAATTGGTCATTCTGGGAGGGCTTCAATTAAGTTCTTTAATCAACTTTAATTGAGATTTTGAAGACATTTGGGACTGCTAAGAAATAGAAGGACATGGAAAATTCTTCCTAATATATTTATTTATGTCTAGAATATTGTGCCAAAATTACAAGCTTTGATTTTCGTAGCCAAAGAATGTCAATGTTTAACTTAGTGCCTGGTGTATGTATTTTTAAGCACGTAATTAATACATAAATGTATTTCATAATAAATTAATTTAAATTTATTATACAAGATGATAGCAAATAACAGCAATATACTATTTAAAATTCTAAGAAGAAAAAAAGAAGAATGTGAAGACATGTGAAAGGTGTATTCTAATTTGTGTTCTACAATGCATGCATTTTTCAAAATAGCACGTTTTATATAAGTATTGTGTAGGTATTTATTCTACAGTGAGGGTAAGAAACATTCATTTTTCAGGAAATAAAAGAAACTTAACTGAGCTCAGGAATTAAACAATTACAAAATTTGTAAGTTTCTACTCCCAAGCATCTAAAGCAGTAAATACTCTTGCTGAGAGGAGACTCTCAAGCCAGCCAAGTTGCCTGCAGATTCCTACAGGAAGGCAGTTTTTATAAGTTGTCTATGTTTCAGGTGCACCTGCCTTTAAGTCACTGAAGCTCTTGTAAGAAAGCCACGTAACAACTGATTCACTAAACTAGACCTAGGAGGCATCATTTTTGGTCTGCTTTTAGTCCCCTTTCTGAGGTGAATAAACATGTCTTTGCATCTCCTCAGGAAAATTTACAAAACAGTAAGTATACACCGTTATGCTAACCAATTAAAATACATTTTGAAGAAATGTTGTCATGACAAGTGCCCATAAGAAAAAAACCTCCTTGATTCACAGTCTTTGTGTATTATCCTGCCAAACCTTCTGCCAAGAAAGATGGGTTGTTCGCCACACAATGATTACAGAATATCTGTAAGTATGATTCTGAATATCACAACAAAACAATGACCCTTGTCCTTGTAAAGTGACATGCCAGGGGACTTGGATAGAAACAAGACACTGTGTCAAGTAGGTTTTTGCAGAGACTTGCCAATTGGAGCATAGAGGGCTGTGATTCTCCTGGAATAGAAAACTCATTGCTGGATGATACTATCCTGAGCAGTGTAAGGATTTCAAGCCTTTATGAGCTAAGTGTCAAATATAAGGAGTACAAAATAGAAATCTAAGGCAAGTATATAAGAAGTCACCATTAAGCACTAAGAAAAGCTATGTAAGAGAGAAGTGAGTCAAGTAGATACAGCATCCTAAAATGTATCTTGAAAGCCTGGATACAAAAATACTGAGCAGAGACAGGAAACCAAGGAGAGGCAATGGCTGTTGTACTGAACATTTTTCACTACCCAAATCGCATATTCAACCTACTCATTAGACGTTGACATAAAGCATGTGATGATGAATTTAAAACAACAGCAACAAAAACAACAAAAACGAAATCAATAAGGAAATAGCCAAGAAATAAGGCTGCAGAGATGACTCAGTAGAAAAAAGGTATTTGCTTTAAGCTGAAAATCTGAGTTTTGACCCCTAGAACTAGCAGGGTGGGAGGGAAGAACTGATTCCAGCAAGTTGTCCTCTGACAGCCACATGTGTAAGTGACATGTTTATATACCCCACCCCACTCTAAATACATAGATACATGTATTTTTAATTAACATTAAAGTACAAAAATAAAAAACATAGGCAAAATATGGTAATATTAAGAGTTTCTTGTTTTTTCTTAAACAAAAGTATACATTTTACATTCTGTTTGTATACTATGGTTCATGGTCTATAATATACTGTATTAGCATTCATTCAGGACATGTGATAACTTTATAAAGAACGTAACAGTATTTGTTCATCTGTTATAATGATATGTTAGATTAGTAATCATGAAGAAAAAACTGTCCAAGGGGTGCAAGAGAGCTCTTGTCACTATCCAATATTGCGGAAGTTCATGGACTCTGTGAGAACCAAGATATTTTAAAGTTTATAGAACAAGAGGGAAAACAGCTGCAAAAGACAGGATCCAATAGATGAATGTGTCTGAGGTGGGAAACAGCTGTTGCTCAAATTTATTTCCTGTTTCTTCCGGTCAGTGATGTAACTGGATTCAGACATTAAGCCCAGATGGTTTAGGCAAGAGGAGACCTGTGTCCAGAGCCTTCATTTCAATAAATTCAGTAAATAAGAAATATATTTTTATTATATTATACTTCTTTATTGTCATTATGTTTAATTTCTAAATTTAAACTCCAGTATATATCTAAAATCTTGAATATATTCAACCAGGAAGTATTTGGAAAGATTATCACAATCAAATCCAAACACTGTAAATGGTTCTTGGCAGTACAAGGGCAAGCCTTACAACTAAGACTGTAATGTGCATCACACATTTCTTTTTTTTTATTATTATTATTTTCTTTATTTACATTTCAAATGCTATCCCCAAAGCTCCTTATACCCTCCCCCTGCTCTGCTCCCCAACCCACCCACTGCCTCTTCCTGGCCCTGGCATTCCCCTGTACTGGAGCATATGATCTTCACAAGACCAAGGGCCTCTCCTCCCATTGATGGCCAACTAGGCCATCCTCTGCTACATATGCAACTAGAGACACAGCCTTGGGGGGTACTGGTTAGTTCATATTGTTGTTCCTCCTATAGGGTTGCAGACACTTTTAGCTCCTTGGGTACTTTCTCTAGCTCCTTCATTAGGGGCCCCGTGTTCCATCCAATAGATGACTATGTTATAGAAATACTTCTGTATTTGCCAGGCACTGGCATAGCCTCACAATAGAGAGCTATGTCAGGGTCCTGTCAGCAAAATCGTTCTAGCATATGCAATAGTGCCTGGGTTTGGGCATCGCACATTTCTTAACCTAATATTATATAAAAACAAATCTAATATGGCTAATCAGTCTAAAGGATGGTTGCAAATATAAATCTGTTAGATGAATTATGCATATAAATATTTGTTTCTGCTCTTAGTGTTGAGTCCTTCACTAGACTGCTATATCTTACCTAATAAAATTTATTTCTGAATGTGCTAAAAGATAAGGACAAATTTATTAAATAAAGCTTGTACAATTGCCAAAATAAATTAAATAAAGGAAGCATATACAAGTAGTCACTGGCATATTTCAATTATAAACATATCTGTAAAATTTCTAAAGTCATTGTTACTATTATCATCATTCTTGGTGACTGCATATCAACAATAGAAAATTTTGAAATGATATTTCAATGAACTGAAAGAAAATAATAACATAAGAGTAATTTTCAACATCCAGAATTTATTAGGACCAAAACTCTTAGGAAGCAATAAATAGATTTGAATCTGTAATACAGAATATAGTAAAAAATTATATTTAACAGAATATACATATAAAAATTCTCAATATCAAACAAAAATTTACAAGAATTTTTTACATTGTTATTCATTTTGTTGGTAATATAAAAATATATTAAATAAATAAAATGCTATAAAATTATTAAGATAAAGCTCACTTAAATATAAAAATCAGCAGAATGAATTAAAACTCATTAGTATCAATAAGAAACCTTAATATGCTTGGTAAAATAAAATGAAAATAAACTTTTTAAGTGTATTCAGCTACATAAAACTATCATAATTTGAAATGTAATAAAACAGAAAATAACATTTTATTAGCAGCAATAAAGACTAATGGTTGTAATAGTAAAAAACTGAAAGTCCCTAGCAACCATGTCATCAAAAGTGCTGATTTTCTGAATAGTGTGAAGGAAGTTGTGGAAAAAGTAGATGATGTTGGATAGGAACAACTAGTATCATGGAAACAAAATTCTCTCCTTACTAACGACTTTATTCCAGCAATGCAATTGAACTTAAAGGAATTTAATAAATGGATTCCAAAACTTTTAAAGAAATATAATTGTTCATGTATGTGTTTATATGGATCCTAGAAAAAAAATCAAAGCCGAAAAGAATGATCAGATAGTAAACAAACTTGAACACTGTTAGAAAAGCAATATAACACAACTAAAAGACTACCTCAGAACCAAAGGTAAGGCTTTGACTAGCCTGATTTATGTAAGGGTGTTTTTAAAATATGCAAAAGTGTTCCCACAATTCAATTGTCAAAAAACATAGGCTATTATATACATTGTACCAACAAATTATTTTATGCAGAATGGCAAAGTGAAGCTATACTCAATGTTATCTACAGTTAAAACCATAATGTACAATGTGAAATTTACAGAGGAAAATGACTTTTTTGAGCAAACATAGAAAGGGAATGTCGATGAATCAAAGTGTTTCTGCCCAACAGAAAGGCTGATGGGAAATTATTGATGGGAAATACATGAGAAATAATACTTTAGGTGAAACAAAATGACAGGAGATACAAGGTCGTTAAGGATCAATATGACTTCTGTAATTAGAAAAAAATAACCAAATGTTGCAGAAGTAGTGAGGAAAATGCCTTTCCTTATGAGCAGCTCCTTCACCCCCTTTCCTCTCAGCCTTTGTAAATCAGGATGTAAACGGAGAACTGAACTTGGCCTAGAGAAGAAACCTTACTGTAGAACAGAGAAACCAAACCGCTGAAGTTTCTAAAGCTAGAAGTGGGGAACTAGACAGGAAGCTTAGAAGTTTAGAAACCATCATGCAACTCTTCACACGTTCAGGGTAATTAAGAGGTAAAAATCAATGGAATAGGAAGGTTTGTTTCCAACTCTGAATCAATACTCATTCTGGACATTTGCAGACATTACTGTAAAGGGAGCAGAAGGCTGAGGGCTCTTCCTCACGGTGCTTTAGAAACACAAGGGAGTCTTACCAGTTTCTTAAGAGGCAACAGGGTACGCTGGTGTGCTGACTTTTTCATGACTATGACATAATTATAGTTATCTGAAGAATCCTTTGAATGAATACTAGTCACTCATATCTAGTCAACGTTCAAAAAGAAATACTTCCCATGGAGGGAGATAATATCGCCCATCACAGCTGATATTCAGGCACATTCTGTGCAGGAAAACTTTTGAAGAACTCCAGTGTGATAAAAATAGGAGGCCTGTGCTCAAGAGAACAGCTGGACTACAGGTGTATATGCATGCTTCTAAACTGAGTATACATTCACATTTACATGTATATACATATCATCTATACATAGACATCATAAAAATATATACGTTTACACAAGTGAAAAAAACACAAATAGATGAAAAGATGGGAAAACAAAACTGTATGACTTTTAAATATTAATATTGTATTAAAATTATCTAAATTTTGCCTTGGTTGTATTTTAGTTATAAATGCATTAATTCAACAAATTCAACAGGAGAAAGAATTGGTGAACTCAAAATTGATCAAGAGACATTTGGGACCTTGTATTTAAATAAAAGCAAAGAGAGAAGAAATATAGACAAGCTAGCAATAAAAAGGCAATGAATAGGTATCGAGTAGAAATGCAATCCTAGTGAGGAGCACCAAAGAATCATTGTTGCAGAGCTGAGCATTCTCAAAATTGATAAAAAGATCAGCCTGTCCATGAAAAAAACTGACAAATGACTAAAATCAGACAAAATGTGCCCAGGACAAAGAGAACCTTACTAAGATAATCATAATCAAGAAAAAGAGAAATTTTATAGTAAGGGTAGTTTAATATTACTGAAGACAATGAACTACTTTAAAATACTAAAATAAACTTTATAAAAAACAGGATTATAAAATAAAATTGATTTAGGAATAGTGTATGAAAAGATATTTGGAAATATGTAACAAAATATATAAACTCTAATGAATGAATATGAACAGAAAATTAAAAGAGGTAAATATTAAACTCAAATAACATGAAAATATTTTAAAAATGTATATTGGAAACTAAGATGTGCCCAAAACTATTAGCAAAAAACTAAAGCTAAGTATTTGATAAATTTTGGGTGATGTGTATAAACATACTAAATATGATTCATAGCTAAAGTGGCCTAGACAGGTAAAAGAATTTCAGAAATTGCCTGGAAAGATTTAATTAACCCCATCTGCGTATCTCTTCAGTCTTCCTACTTGCCATGTACAGCAGACGTCGCTCACATCTCCATAAGGAATTTATGCAAACACATGTATCACTGTATCATGGGCTTAGCTGGGACTTGGAACAAAAAGCCTCATTTCCATTTCTGTCTATTTATAAGGAAATGTTGTGAGTCAAGCCCTGAAATGCTAAATGTAATTTAGAAGCAACATATACCATGCTGGGTGTGCAGAGCATGTCTGTATTTATATCTACTCAAGAGTCTGAAACAGAAGAATTGGTTGAGCCAAGGAATTCAAGATTAGCGTAGGCAGCAGAGCAAGACCTAATATTTTATTTTTTTTAAAAATTGAAAAAATCCATTCACACATGCTATTATTCAAAAATATATGAATAAAGTATTTATCTTACACCTTCCAGAATCTATGATGCTCTGTGTGTTGGGGGACTATAAGTTACAAAGTAAGAAAGGATATTCATATTTGACTATTGATGGTAAAATCAATCACATAGAGACCACAAATGCTTAAATACTCAAAACATGTATGAGAAACAAAAACTAAATGAAGAAAATATCTGGAGATGAAGGAAAAATAAATAAAATGGTAAGACATGCAAGAGGGAAAGTTGAGGGGGAAAGAGTTGTAATGGTTAGCTTTATGTCAACTTGACAGAAACCAAAGCCATTTGAGAGAAGGGAGTCTTAATTAAGAAAATGTCTCCATCACAATGTCCCCAATGAAGGAGCCAGAGAAATACCCAGGGAACTGAAAGGGACTGAAGCTCCATTGAAGGATCATCAAAATGAACTAACCAATACCCCCAGAGCTCCTTGGACCTATACCACCAATCAAAGAAAACACACGGTGGAACTTGTGGCTCTATATATATATGTAGCAGAGGATGGCCTAGTCGGTCATCAATGGGAGGAGAGGTCCTTGGTCCCGTGAAGGCTCTATTCCCCAGTATAGGGGAATGCCAGAACCAGAAATGGGAGTGGGTGGGTTAGGGAGCAGGGGGGGAGAGGGGAGGGGATAGGGAATTTTTGGAGGGGAAACTAGAAAAGGGCACTGTAAGTAACGCCATCCCTGTTCTGGTAGTCTTGGGTTTTATTAGAGAGTAGGCTGAAAAAGCCATGGTGAGTAAGCCAGTGATCAGCACTCTTCTGTGGAGCCTGCGTCCAGGTTCCTGGCCTGTCTGAGTTCCTGTCCTGACTTGCCTTGATGATAAACAGTGGTATCAAAGTGTAAAGCAAGCAAATCTTTTCCTCCCGAGTTGCTTTGGTCATGGTGTTTTATCACAGCAATGCTAACCCTATCTAGGAGTAGAGGCAAAAGAAAGAAAATAGTAAAGGAGAAAACAGGGTTTTTAATGGATCAGAAGTAGCTTTCTGCATTTTGTAGAACTGTGAGCCATGCTCACTTTATTCAATGCATTTACTTGTACTTCCAAATTTTGGATATGTATTTTATTCAGAAAAAAAGAAAATGAATAGACATTAATAAATTTTCACTAATGTCCAAATAAATTTCAATTTAGTATTATGTATTTAAAGGTCTAAATTAATCAGCTCTTTGGGTCAGTTTCAGGTTTGATGAAAGAAACTGAGACATATTATTGATATTAAATAAAAGAGCCCATCCCTTTCTTCTAACAATGAATATATAAAACTATTAAATTACAACTTTAACCTCAAGAGTAGTGAGAGAAACAAAAGTTTGAAATCAGTGCTGTCTTATTTTATACAGTAGATTGACAAAGATTTAAAATTTGAGCAAAGTCTCTTGGGAAAGGTGTGAGATAATTACCACTTATGAATTACTCACTGATGAAGTTATTTGGTCACTGCCTAAAGCATAGATAACCATTTCACTAAGTGCATGGAACTCTTACCACATATAAGGAAAATATAAAGAAAGTAATCATTGTGACCTTTGCCATAGTGTGGAACTGAACACAATCCAGAAGGGGAAACTGAAAAGCAAAATCGTGCAAGGATCCACAAGGGAGGATTGTTAAATGAATAAGCGAAAACTCCCAACCATAGGTACTACATGTAAATTATACAAAATCTGAAGTGCTTATACTAAGTAATATTTTAATAATATTTACATTATTAAAACCTTGTAAAGGTCAGTTATCTCTGAGGTAAAGGCAAATGGAGTGTAATGAAATATGAGTCAAAAGAAAAAATGGCTAAGAAATACTCAAAGAGTGCTCACTATCTGTAATTATTTGAGAAATACAAATTAAAACTCCTTTGAAAATTCATCTTGTACCCATCAGAATATCTAAGATCAGGAAAACCACGGATGACATATGCAGTAGAGAACATGAGGAAAGAGGGGGCCTCATTCACTCTTGGTGACATTGCAATCTGGGTGGTCCCTACGGAAATAAGTTGGAGAATTCTCAAACAACTAAAAGTAGATCTACCATGTGACCCCACTTATCTTGGTTAGGGTTTTACTGTTGTGAACAGACACCATGACTAAAGCAACTCTTGTAAGTTAATTAGGGATAGCTTACAGGTTCGGAGGTGCAGTCTATTATCATCAAGGCAAGAGCACCCAGGCAACATGGGGCAGGCAAAGCTGAGAGTTCTACATCTTCATCTGAATGCTGCTAGAGGAAGACTGTTTCTAGGGAGTTACGATGAGGATGTTAAAGCCTACACCCACAGTGACATACCTACTCCAACAAGCCTACACCTCTAATAGTACCACTCCCTGGGTCAAGCATATAGAAACCATCACATTCCACTTCCTGACCTCCATAGATTTGTTCAAACACATGAGCCTATGGAGGCCATACCTAGTCATAGCATAATAAAAAATACTCTCAGTCCAATTTCTACAGTAATCCCCAAAGCAACACAGGAAACCAGCTGGGCAAACTCCAAACTCTGCATCTCCATGTCTGATGCCAAAGCAGTCTTCAGGTCTCCAAATCCTTTTTCATATTTTTGACTGCAATAAACTACTTTTTCATGGGCTGGCTCCACTCCCTGTTAGCACCTTTCCTCAGTAGATAGCCCAAGGCTCTGGTATCTCAAGCATCTTGGGGTCCCCATGTAACTAACATCAATGTTACAACTTCTTGTTACAACATCTGAGATCCACATATTATCTTCTGGACTCCTCTAAAGGGCTTGGGTCATGTCTCCAGCTCTGCCCTCTGTAGCTCTCTAAGCTCAGGTTGATTCACTTCCATGCACTGCTGCTATTATTGGGGATAATCTTATGATACTGGCATCTCCAATATGCTGGGGTTTTCTGCTGCAACTAGGCTTCACCAGAAGCCTCTCATAGGCTCTCTTCATGGTGACAAGCCTCAGCTTCTTTGTATGACCCCTTCAGTTCTGGGTTGTCAACTGCAACTGATGCTGCACCTTCACCAATGGTCTTCCATAGTGCCAAGCCTCAGTTGCTCTTTATGACCCCTTCATGCCTTCAAAACCAGTACTACCTGGGTGACTTTTACACATTGCAAAGTACAGCTGCAGCACAAGGTACAACCTTGGGTATCCCTGGAATACAGCTTCTCTGTGCTCTCAGAAAATAGTTCCCAGAAGATTTCACCTCAGTGATGCTGGTCTCTTCTTAATCACCACTATTTTCTTAGCTCCAGTTAACTAGCATCAGTTGTCCCAGTAGTCTCCTTCTACTCTTGACTCTAAAGCCAGAGCCAAATGACCAAAGTTGCTGAGTTCTTCTGCTTGCTGGAGCTAGAACATGGTTCCTTTGTATTATCACCAGCTTTCTGTTTTCCAACTCCTTCATTGCCTAAGCTTGGAACTTGCTTCTTCAGACTGATTTTGAACCCCAAGATTTGCATATTTGTGGGGACTTGCAGGCTGGTTTCCAGTTGAGCTGAGGTCGGAACCCCAGTGGTGATAATTCACCTTCATGACAGGGTAGGCGTTCCCTAATGTCTCCTGGATCTCTGACTCCTGCCTAAGTTACTGCCCCCCCCACAGCCCCTAGAAGAGAAGCATGGTCAGTAGGCATGTAGGCATTGGCCTAAGCTTCTGACCTTTCAGCTAAACTCCTCCCCAGTTACCTAGCAACAGTGAAGACCATAAAAAGGGCTGTTCAGCCCCTGCTCGCTCTTTTACTCTCTTACCTCTTACTCTCTTACTTGTCTCTCTTTCTTCTTACCCCTCAGTCTCTCCCCCTCTCTCCTCTCCTCTCCTCTCCTCTCCTCTCCTCTCCTCTCCTCTCTAGCCTTCCCCCCTCTCTTTCTCTCTTTCTACCTTCTCTCTTTCTCCCTGCATTTCTATAATAAAACTCTTAAACCATAGAGAGTCTCTGCTCCATCAAGATCTGCTGAGCACTCTGATCAGTGTTGGGAACCTCTTNCCTCATCCCTCTCTCCCATAACCCCAGTGGCTTTAGCAAGGTAGCTCCAGGGAATCCACAGGTAGGGTTGCCCCTTGGCCACCCCCTGAAGAGTGGGATAGAGGAATGCCCACCCAGGGATGAGTGGAAAAGGTAGGTAGCAGCCCTCCCACACCTGACTGACCAGAGAATAGGTCGAACTCTGGCAGGGTGTGGGCCTTTTCCCTTCCCCCTCCCCCACCCCACCCCTTTTAATTCCCAAGACATATTTGTCTCCTAAGCACTGGGATTAAAAGCATGGTCCATCATGCCTGGATTTAAGTTTTTCTCTATTAGGAACTTGCTCTGTTCCAGGCTGGCCTCAGAGATCTGCTTGCCTTTGCCTCCTGGGATTAAAGGTTTGTACTACCATGCCTGGACCTAATTTTAGCTGGGTGGGATCTTGCACCAAGGTCACCACTCCCTTAATTCAATTTAATGTCCTTGTACACAGGATTCAGTTCCATTTCACTTACTGGTGCCCCTTCAATCCTCGAACCATGTATTTTCCATTTTTCCTTTCTAATCTTGCTACACTCTTCAGAACACTCTTCCTAAGAGTGAACTTTAGTAACCGTACAACAGGCTGTTTGGAGACTTCTTTTTTCACAGCAATTAATCTATATCTCCTCACCTTAGCCTCGGGCAGACTTTTTGGGCAACAGCAAAAGCAACCACATTCTTCCCTAAAATACCACAAAATCAGTCTCTAGGCCACATACTGAAATTCTTTTTCACTGAAACCTCTTGGGCAAAATTGGTACAGTTCAAACCACTCTCAGCAAGAGGTCTTCGATACCCCTACTGGGATAGCCCATTAAATCCAACTTAAATAATTCCACTGCTTTCCAAATCCAAAGTTCCCAAATTCACATGCTTCAAAACAAAAGCATGGTCAAGCCTACCATAGCAATACCCCAGTCCTTGGTACTAACCTCTGTCTTAGGATTTTATTGCTATGAACAAACACAATGACCAAGGTAACTCTTATAAGGACAACATTTAATTGGGGATGGCTTACAGGTTCAGAGGTTCAGTCTATTTTCATCAAGATACGAGCATGGCAGCATCCAGAAAGGCATGGTACAGGCAGATCTGAGAGTTTTATATCTTCTCATCTGAATGCTGCTAGGGAAAGACTGGCTTCCAGGCAGCTAGGATGGGGATATTAAAGCCCACGTCCACAGTGACACACCTACTCCTAAAAGGCTACACCTCCCCATAGTGCCACTCCCTGGGCCAAGCATATACAAACCATCACACACCACTCTACCACATCTTGGCATATGCTCACAGGATCTGACACCTACTGCATGGCTTCTCAAAGTCACTGCTGCTCTACTCTTTTGAGATCTGTTAGATTTTACAGCCCAGTTCTTTTAATTGGACTGTTTGTTGTTCTAGTGCTCTTTTTTTAAAATTTTTTGTTTATTCTACATATAAATCCTCTGCCAGATGTATAGTTGGAAACTTTTCCCCCATTCCATAGGCTTACTCCTCATTTCCCTGAATGTCTCCTTTGCTGTACAAAAGCTTTTTAGTTGTGGCATGAGGACCCATCAGTCAATTGTTGGTCTTGTTTCAGCATTTCTGTTCAGAAAGTCCTTATTTATGTTTATAAGTTGAAGTACACACCCTACTTTTTTCTATCTGATGAAGTGTTGAAAGGTGCAACTTAGGAAAAAACATTCATTAGACGTTTCTCCCAGTTAAAAACTATGGAACTAAAATTGCAATCAATCTGTTCATGAATGTGGTAGAAAGTACACAACCACTTCTTGTTCTCATTCATATTTTAACACTTCACAAGAGTAGGCATGGAGCTACTTGAGCAGCTACGTCATACCTGATCATAAATACAATGAAAGGGTTTTGCATCTAGGAGTATTTACATATTCTGGAACCTATCAAACGTTTTAACCCAACTTATTACTGACTTTTATAATTCACAGATAAATAATTGTTTTGCAAATGATAGACAATAGATAGATGACAATCATATGATAGATTGATAAAATAGATGCTATATTAATATATATGATAAGTAAATAATAAGTAATGGATACATAATAATATACAGATAAATGATAAGTAATAGATACATGATGATAGATATAGATAGATAAATAGATTGGTTGATGATAGACAGATGGATAACAGATGATGCATAAGATTTTACACTTAATGCTTTTGTAATAAAAGTGATAGATCTTATGATAATGCTCCGTCTTTCATCTTCGCTTTGATGACAGAAAACTTTTACCAAATGAATTCATTGTGTTGAAAATTTAAAAAATCAATTTCACATGAATTATTACATTATTTTCCAAAGATTCTGATAAATAATTATGATAAATTTGTTACTGTTGCTACCCTTTAAAATGATAAGTTAGTTAACTTGTCTGAGTGTACCTAGGAAGGTGATAGAAGAAATAAAACTCTATTTTGAGTGTTAACTGTCTCTTTCTGCTTCTCTTGCTAGTTATCAAAGCACTTTCTGTGTTTATAGCTTACTCTGGAATATTTGACAATAAAATTCATTGATTTAACCTCATTAACTTAATGTTGTAACTATAGTATTAAACCAAGAAACAAGCATGATTTTACATTGGAGTCTTTTTACAAAATATAAATGGTCCTTATAAATACTTTCTTCTGTTTCCAAACTTAAGTCAGAACACAAGACTTCTAAAACAGGAACAGGAATGGAAAACTTATTTTGTTTCTCATTTACCATTTGTTAGATTGCCTGGAGTATTCTCAGAAAGGCTTGTTTTCCTAGGAACTCCAGAGTATCAAGTAAATTGCACTTAAGATATTATAAAGAACATTTATATAGACAATACAATTTCTAGTTAATTAGAAATAGATTATTTTAAAAGTTTCATATCTCAGTAGCTTCCTTGTAACCCCTGAGTGCTTGGTACTGATCTACTGACTTCAAGCATACAAATATCATGACATGTGTAAATATCTTAAATGTAGAAGCAAGCCTGTTACTTTTTCTAATACAGTAACCCTTATTGAACTTTTATTCTATGTCAGAAATAAGAACAAATGCGAGAACATGAGAATGTGTTATGACAGAACAGTATCCAATATTTCCACATTAATGACTCTCCTAAAATTATCAATCAGCTACAAACTGTTTCTAAAGGAACTGCAAAGGAAACATCCCTGCATACCCATCAAGCCTTCACAACCACAAACTCAAACAAACACCCTCTAGTAAACAAATCATTTAAATTAACCAAAACCCACACATTAATTTGTTACTCTAGCCAAATATTGAGTAACACATACAAAAAACCAACTGAATCAAAACTCTGCCTTAAATTACCTAATAACCCAGGAAGAAGAGAAAATGGATAATCAAATAACCCTAACACATTACAAGGGGGTCTTTATCTTTGCTCTTAAAAATAAAGTTGCCATCATATCTTCATTCAACCCAGATGCCTGAAAGTGTTCAAGCTCCCAAAAGATATGGATGATGAAGTGACTGATTGTGGGGCATTGGGCTATACACAGTTTGGTTTCCAGTCAAGCTGAGGTGTTGAATCCTGGGACCTGGGACCTGGTGGTGATAATTCACCTACATGGGATGGAAGTTATCTCATGTCTCCTGGAACTCTGGCTCCTGTCTAAGTTACCACCCCTGTCAGGCCCCACAAGAGAAGCAGGGCTAGCAGTCATGTAGGCAATGTCCCAAGCTTCTGACCTTCAGGCTAAACTCTTCCCCAGTTACCTAGCAACAGTAAGACAAAGCAGCCCACTATTAGAGGGTCTCTTTGGCCCCTCCTCTCTCTCTTGTTCTCTTGCTCTCTTTGTCTTCTCCTATACTCTCTCCTCTCTCTTCCTCACTCTCTCTTTCTTACTCTCTAGCCTTTCTTCTCTCTCTCTCTCTTCCCCCTTCTCTCCTCTTGGCCATGCCACCCCCCTCTCCTTCTTTCCTTTCTCCCTGCCTTTCTATAATAAAGCTCTAAAACCATAGACAGTCTCTGCTCATCAAGGCCTGCTGTGCAGACTCTCACCTATGTGGGAAACTCCCTCGGCCCTCTCTCCCATAATCCCGGGGGACAGGGTGTTTCCCTGGGCTCCTGGTCGGAGGCTGCCCCTTGTCCACCCCCTGTCGAGTGGGGTCAGTGGCTTAGATGCCCACCTGGAGCCGAGTGAGAAATGTCTGGCAGCCCTCCTGCACCCACCTGCCCAGAGCATAGGAGGAACTCTGGCTGGATGTGGGCTATTCTCCCTCCTCCCTCCTTCCCCAGCCCCTTATAGTTTCCACAACTGATGTGAATCAGTGGGAAGACTTAAGGACAGTTTGATAGAAACATAAGTTATTGGATGATTCCTACACTTTATAAAGAGCTCTTACAAAAGATTAAATCTCACATGATGGCACCAAAGACTGAAAAAATGAAGGAGAAATGAGAGGAGATTAATCAATGTGCACAGTGTTTGAATTAGAAAGGAAAATAATCTTGATGTTATACTGCCCAATGGAGTATGTGTTTAATTTCTTAGTCATAAACAAAAAACTACAGGCAACCAAGGAGTGCTGAGAGTGGTAGAAATAGTCTTCCTGCAGAGGAGCGTACAATTAGATATCCAATACCGAATAAACAGCCCTTAAACATATATGTATACAAGTAATATTATGCAGACTGAGAATGATGTATTTGCATACTTATGAATATATACATTTCATATATATTATATACATATTATATAAAATAACATATATATAATATATGTATATGAACAATCACAGAAAAATGAACCCTAAGTTTGAAAAAATGCAAGGAGTGGTATATGGAAAAGGTGGAATGAGGAAAGGGACAGGGGGAAATAATGTAATAATATTACAGTCTCACAAAATAAAGGAAATGATTTTTAAAAATGTATATATAGTTAAAATAGCTGGAAGATTTTTGAGTATTTTTACACAAAGGATTGTTTGTTTGTTTGTTTGTTTGTTTTGAGACAGGGTTTCTCTGTGTAGCCCTGGCTGTGCTGGAACTCACTCTGTAGACCAGGCTGGCCTTGAACTCAGAAATTCTCCTGACTCTACTTCCCAAGGGCTGGGATTAAAGGCATGTGCCACCACACCCAGCTACACAAAGGATTTTTAAATGTTTAAAATTATTAATCTAAAAAAGATTTTACTTATAACATCTTTTCACTTGTATATCTGTATAAAAACACTACATTGTACTCCTCAAAATTACATAATTATATGCTATTCAAAATAAACTTTAGATATAAATAAGTAAAATGTAAAAATCCACACTGATGCTGATAAACTGAAAATATGTTTTCTTAAAGATATTTGCATTTTATTTGTAAGTTATATCATCCAGAAATTATCAACTAGAAGACTAAATGGCCCTTAGATGAAATATTTGAAAACAAACATTAGACTTTGAGAAATTTCATATATTTGATATGTTGCCATTGAGTGTGTAAGTTGAAATTCCTCACACTTAAATCCAAAATGTAAATGTTTCACAAACTCAAAATATGTTGTAAATATTTTTGTGTCTTGCAGATGCTTGAAAAACTTCAGATTTTGGAATTGTTGGTTATAAATACTCAGTTATATCCAGATGTGGCATCCAGACTGATTAGAGATCTATATATAAACAAAAACAAAAATGAATGACCTGGAGCCAGATGTGGTGACTCACACCTTTAACTCCAGTATTTGGAGTCAGAGACAAGTAGATCAGCTTGGTCTAAGTAGCAAGTTCCAGAACAGGCAGAGTTACACCACACCCCCCCCCCCCACACACACACACAGACACACAGACACATACACACAGACAGACACACAAACACACACACATACAGCGACACACACACAGACACACACACACAGAGACAGACACCCACACACAGACATACAAACACACACACACACACACACACACAGAGAGAGAGAGAGAGAGAGAGAGAGAGAGAGAGAGAGAGAGAGAGAGAGAGAGAGAGAAAGTTTAAATTAGCCTAGCTTGGAGAATAGCCTCAGCTTTTGAATGGCTTCCCAAACAGAATAGATAGTCATATAGAATCATAAGAGAAACATTACATAGAGTAATATATGAACAGAAGTTATGGATCACTGCTGGTCAGAGAAAACCTGAAAAATGTCTACTACATATGTGAGTTTTCTATTAGTGTCATCACAGGGAACATTCCTATATACATAAATATTCCCAAATGTCATAACATTGCTCATTTGGGGACCACACATTTGACTCAATCAAAAATCAGCTCTTATTCCTTGGCCATTTTTATTTTTGTTGTTGTTTTTTGTTTGTTTGTTTTTATTAGATATTTTCTTTATTTACATTTTAAGTGTTATTCCCTTTCCTAGTTCCCCTCTGAAAATCCCCTATACCAACCCCCCTCCGTCTGCTCCCCAACCCACCCACTCCCACATCCTGGCCCTGGCATTCCCCTATAATGGGGCAAAGAACCTTCACAGGACCAAGGGCCTCTCCTCCCATTGATGTCCGACTATTGGCCATCTTTACAGTGCTATCTGACATTGACTTTTCTGTTTTCTCTATCTTATTCTTTACTTAAGAGGTGCTGGAGTTGGAGAGATGGCACTTGCTGCATTTACAGAGGACCTGAGTTCAGTTCACTGAACCTATATGGTAGTTCACGATTGCCTGTATCTCTAGTTCCAGTAGGTCCTTCACCCTCTTCTGGCCTCCATAGGCACCGAACACTCAAGTGGTGCACATGCATACATTTAAGTACATCCACTTAAAATAAAAATAAAATGATTAGGTCAAAATTTTTCTCTCCTCAGACACTAACTAAAGCCTTCACAGCACTGCTTTTTAAAGTGTGGTAATATACAGCAGTCACTTTTACAGTACTGCTAACTTAATTTAATTTCCACTTAATAAACTGCTGAACCATGTAATGGAAGAGGGAGAGGACTAGAATAGCTGTCTTATAGGCAGATAAGAGTTCTCGGAGTTAAGAAACAAGAGACATAGATAACAAGTCTTGGGAGAATTACTCCCAGAAAACACAGCTTGACCCTACCTAATTCAGGAGCTCTTTGTGCCCTTAGTGTGAGTCACATTGATAATTTGAGTTGCGTGGTCAAATGATTAATATCTTCTCATTCATTTGAAATGGAAGTTCCTATTGTTGGCATCTCTCTGTGGTTCACTGTTGTATACATGGAGAGACTTCAAGACCTTGAATTTTAGGCCATGAAGCTATGGGTCTAGGGTTGCTACACTCAAACACATCATCCACAACCAGACCTGATCTGGCTTGTGAGATCATAGACTTCCTAATTGATGCTTTGTCAGCAGGAAGTCCTGCGTGCTTAGGAAAGGTTGAATTTGTTTTGTGCCCTGCTAAAAATGAATCATTGGAACTGGAGGTAAGACTGGGTAGGCTGTGACCGAAGTGGAGTCCACTGACTCACACATTCTTGTAATCACTCAGGAGAATCACTACTTCTTGGGATTTATGTTTGTCTATGGGATATCAACAAGTTCATTGCATATAGGGATTTCATAATTACTTGCACATTAGGGTTTGTGGCATTTTAAAATGTATTTATTTATTTATTTATTTATCTATAATGATTTAGTGTGTGTTTTGCCTGAATGTATGTATATGTCGCAGGAGTTCATGGAAGTCAGAAAAGTCATTAATTCCCATGAAACTGGAGTAATAGAGTCACTATGTTAGAAATGCATGCCCTCTGTACGTGTTCTAACTGCTGAGCAATATCTCCAGCCCTGAGGCTTAAAGGTTTTAAACATTATTACCAACAGAAGAACTAACTCTTGCTACATGCAACAGAAAGAAGCACTAAAACATCACATTTTAAAGGCTAAAGTCTGCATCTAGCCAGTTTCCTAGTTGGGTACATTGGTATGACTAGGTAAATGCAACAAAAGAATTAGCCAGTTATTGTTTAGGAAACAATATCAAATTTCTCTTAGACACTATGGTGCACAGCCTTATCATCCAGGTAGAATTGCTGCCATCTGTACAAGGTTAGCTATGTCTCCATGCAAAAGATCTTTACAACTGGGCTGGCTGACTATGTACATTCCCTCAAAAGAAGAAGAGGCTGAAGGTCATTAGCCATTTACATGAGCATTCTGCTACTCCATTCTACCAGCTACATGCAGTTCTGCTCTAATTGCATACAGTCTCTGTATCTGAAGGCTGGGACTAAAACATAGGCTGTGGAGACTGGGAGAAAGGATTTACACAGCTATGAGGAAGCCAACATCCATGCTGGGTAAACACTCCATAGTGTGGCTGCTTTAGCATGCTTTGTAAATAATCCCAATAAACTCACTGATTACCCAGAGGATCTTTGGAGGACTAAAACCTGGTTTGTTATTGGGACCTTAGAACAAGTGGGAGTAGGTGCTATATTGTTTTCACTCAATATTACTCCCTGTGAAAAATTCTCAGAACACACTACTATGCCTGATTAAGGCTGAAAAATGAAACATTAAATTAATAACACCTGTTTGACCCTTAACTCTCAACTAGTTAATTTACCCATAGATGTTTTAGTTGCTAAGATATATATTGCATATATATATATATATATATATATATATATATATATATATTACTACTTTTAAAGCAATCATTGTAGAATAGGAGTTTTGTTAGTTTTCTTTAGCAATATGTTAGTATCAAGATAAATTTAGTTAAATTTGAATATTTTTCTACCCTCTGTGCTTTTATCACATGATAATATACAAATTGAGAAGATCTTAAAGGTGTTTTATAGCCTGTATCAAGTCTAAACTCATGTATAGTCATATTTGACATTTAGAATTTAAACTTAGAAATCTGGATTTTTCCTGAATAATCATGGCTTGAGCTGGAAGGTAGGGCTTTGAATGCAGGATGAGAACAAATGTATATTAAAAGGCAACATATTCTTAGGATGGTTACTAAGTTTCAGTAGTTTTTCTTAAACAAATACTTTCTAATTTGCTGAATCCTTTAGTCAATCTTTCTGAGTCCAGAAAATGTTGCTGCTGGTAATTTTGCAATTTCATTACTACTGTTCACAAAAAGTATTTGCTAAGCTCCATAATTAACCATTCTTGAAGTTGTTTCCCAAAAATCTTCTATGTTTAAAGTTTTTATATAATATCTTCTTACTAATATACAAGTAACACATCAATATTCATTTACATACATCTTTATTAAAATCTACACTGTTGTCGCCTGCTTGTTCTTCTTGTTCTACCTTAAGGACACTTGACTCACTTTCTCCATTATGTTTATGCAATTTCTTCTCAGAATGTATAATTTTATAGCTCATAAAAAGGTAAGAAGATCTATATCACCAATGGGCATACTATTCCCCAGGGAACATCTCTCATTCTACAAGTGATCTGGCATAAAAACTGAGTTCAAACAGAAGAACAAGTGAACTTACCCTGAGTCTCCCACAGAATCACAAACAAGGAAAATCTTGTACCAATAGCCAAAAACAAAAACAAAAACAAAAACAAAAATAAACCTAGAGAAATTGTTTATTGATCCTGGAACATATTATAAAGTGAATTAAATGAAGTGTAAAGACAGATTTCTTTTCACAACATCAGTACACTAAGTATACCAGCTCATAGGTATCAAGCCCAAATTCAAGCTACATGGTGAGAAACTTAGACTAAGAAAGATACTGACATAGGAGCTGGGCAGGATAAAAAGCTGAGGTTTGAGTAAAACCTCATTAATGCACCCACAGAACTCTCAAAGACTCTTAAACAAAAATGTTCATGGAAGGTGAATTCATAGATAAAGTAGCAAGGCCTTTGAGGAAGAACAACAATATAGACTTGGATCTTACAGTCAAAGATCATTCCTAAAAAACTGAAGCAAATAGACCAATACAAAATGGTTTTAAAATAAACACCTATGTAAACACCTATAAAGTTATCAACTCCATAAGACAACAGAAAAATTACAAACAAGAAAAATTACATGTGAAAAGCACACAAAAACCTTTGTAAAGTAATTGAGCAAAAAGAAAAAATGATTAGATGTGAGTCAACTCTGGGTGGGATATTGTTGAAGGAAGCACTATTAAGCTGAAATAAATTTCAGACATAGAAAGATGCATGGAAAATGAGTAAAACTCCTAACAACTGTGGAGTGACGGATGGTTAGTGCTGATGTCAGCTTAGCAAGGTGTAGACTCATTGAAGTGATAAACTCTTGGCACATCTGTGAGTGATTGTCAAGATTCAATTGTTGAAGTGAGGAGACCTACCTTTGATGTGCTAGCCTGGGTAAAATGTAAGGTAAGTTAAGCGCTCACCATTTTCCGCCTACTGACTACAGACGCTGTTGTTACCCTTGCCTTTACTTCTCTGCCATGCTAGGTTATACACTAGGACTGATTCCATAAATCATTCCTTTTTCAAGTCACTCTTACTGGGTGTCACGCCTTATCCACAAGAGATGTAACTAGTGCAACTATGAGTCACTATCTCATATTTCCCCCACCCCCTGTACTCTGAACTTGTGTACTCAAGGGTCTACTGTTCTCTGTAGACTGTATGTCTAATGTGCATCTCAAAGCTGCATACCTAATTTTGTGTTTCTTATTCTTTCACCAAAAATGACGCTGTTTACCAACATTCCCATTTCAACTAATGCTGACTTTATCCTTTTATTTACTTGGATCAATGACCTGAATGGAAATTGCCTGCCCAATATAATTATCTAAATTCAATATATTATCAATATATTAGCTCTAATTTCAAAATACACACCTTATCTATTCCTCACCATCTACTCTTCAAACTGATTTGTGCCAGCATTATCTTCCATTGTAAAATAACATTTCACGATTACAATCACCTTTTCTCCAGCCCTCTTGCACTGTCTGCTATCAATGCAGGAGCTAAACCAGTTTTTTGTAGTGAAGTCAAACTTGATTGTCATCAAATGTTTGATGACAATGCTGCGATTAAAATTTAATGATTTTAGTTTCACCTGAATAAGCATGACAACTCTGTCACTTTTCATCAGTGTGTATTAACTGCATACAATGTTTCACTGTAACTTTATCACACACATACACACACATATATGTTATTAATTTTCATCCTTTGCCTTCTCTTGTTCCTCTCCTTCCCTCAATCCTACTCCAAATAGTTTGCCTTCTACTTTCATGTTTTGAAAATGAAAACCAAACACTTCTACACACACACACACACACACACACACACACACACACACACACACACAAAACCTTTGGGAAATATTCCAACATTAATCTTCAAAGGTTTATATAATATACCAACTGCACAGTCATCATTACTTTTGTCTCCATTTTTTCTCCCTTTCTCTATTATTGACAGTGTTCCAATTACAATGGATTATTTTTTAAAATAATTTTAATTGATTCTATGAGATCATCATACAATGTATTTTTAATACATTGATCTCCATCACTTCTCCCCTAACCACATATACCACCCACATCCCTTCCCACACAACTTTGTGATTATCTATCTATCTATCTATCTATCTATCTATCTATCTATCTATTTATTATTTTTCCATAAAGTCTAGTTGTTGTGTCTTAGAAAGGAGTCCTGCTTTGATATGTAGCCAGCCTACCAGAAGTGTCATGATTAAAGCAAAATGAAACTCTGACTGTCTCTGTCTTTGTCTCGGCATCTATCAAACGCTAATAGCTCCTCAGCTAGTGGGAGGCTAGCATAGGATAGACTACCACAATGGGATTTTCTCAGGACTCCCCGGTTGTGTTTAGCAAGATATACCCGTGGCCTTTCCTCCAGTTATTGCTTTCTCTTGGAGCCATTCTTCTCCAAAAAGCCATGGCTAATTCTCTCATAAAGTACTTTGGAAAATATTCCAAAGCTATTCTGGGAAATCTACAACTGCCTGGGTTAAGGAGGGTGGAGATCTCTAAGAAGTCCTAGAGTCTTGGGATGGGTGAAGCTCTCAGGAGTCAATGCAGGTGACTTTAGCTGAAATGCCTAGCAGTGGAAATATGCAACCTGGAAAGACCACCTCCAGTAGCCAGACAGGGACCACAGTAGAGGGATGGGAACACCAACCCACATACAAAGCTTTCTACCTAAGATTGGCCCTGTCTAAAAGAAATGCAGGGACAAAGATGGAACAGATGGCCAATCAACGACTGGCCCATCTTATGGGCAAGCAACGATCCCTGAGACTATTAGTGATGCTATATTGTGCTTGCAGACAGGAGCCTGGAGTAGCTGTTCTCTGAGAGGCTCTATGCAGCAGATGACTGAGACAGAGGCAGCCAAACATTGGATGTAGGTCAGAGACCCCTGTGGAAAAGCTAGAGGAAGGAACGAATGCTCTGAAGGCAATGGCAAACCTACAGGAAAACTAACAGTGTCAACTAAACTGGACCCCTGACACGTATGTGTAAGAGGGCTGCCTTGTCTGGCCTCAGTGGGGGATGATGCACCTGATCCTTCAGAGACTTTATATACCAGGGTCGGGGGATACTGGAGGAGCACTCTCTCAGAGGCAAAGGGGAAGGGAATGGGGGGGAGGAATCCTATGAGGGGGACTAGAAGGGGAGGTAACATTTGAAATGTAAATAAATAAATAATTTAAAAAACCAACAACAAATGAACTAGTGAACTGTATAGATGGTTCTCTGAACAAGAGATAACAGTGGCTAGAAGTGTGTGAAAGGACACTTTGCATCCTTAGCCATCAGAGAAATGCAAGTTAAAACTGATTTGAGATCTTCCCACCACAGTTGCCATGGATATCATCAAAAAGTAATGGTGATAAATGCTAGCAAGATGTGGGGAGAAAAGAACAATTACTCCCTACTGATGGGAATGTAAACTTGGGTAGCAACTTCAAAAATCATTACAAAGGTTTCTCAAAAAAATAAATAAATAAAATAGGAAGATCAACAAAAAAAGTAACAGCTCAGAAATCTTCATTCAGGGCTTCTTGACTCTGCTATTTAAACTTTAAATCTCTCATCAGTGAATACATACCATGTGTGTTCTTTTGTACCTGAGTTTCCTCACTAGGATGATATTTTCTAGTTCCATCCATTTGCCTGCAAATTTCATGAAGTCATTGTTTTTAATAGCTGAGTAGTATTCCATTTTATAATTGTGTACCACATTTTCTGTATCCATTCAATGGAGGGACATCTGGGTTGTTTGCAGCCCAAAAGCTCACAATGCCCACGATACAACCCACAGACCATATGGAGCTTAAGAGGAAGGAAGGCCAGTGTGTGGATGCTTCAGTCCTGCATTGGGGGGTTGAGGAAAGGAACAGGATGATTTCAGGAGATGGAGGTAGTGGGGACTTGGGAGGGAGAGAGGAGGGGGAAGATGTAAGGGGGACAGTATTAGGTACTGGAGGGGACAGGAAAGGGATAAAGAAGGTCAGGAAATCAAATAAAAATGTGTAGCAATTGGGGAACTAGGTTAGCCACTGGAGAGTCCCAGATGCCAGGGAATCAAAAGGCTTCCAGGACCCAACAGAGATGATTTTAGCAGAGAAGGGGAGATAGAACCTGTGGAGACCAGCTCCAGCAGATAGGCACAGCCCCCAGTAGAATTAAAGGACCACCCATCCATCTCAGTGTCTTTAACCCAGAAATGTTCCTGTCCAAAGGACAAACAGGGACAAAAAGTGGAGCAGAGACTGAAGGAAGGGCCATCCAGAAACTGCCCCATCTGGTGATTGATACTGTCTGCAGACACCAAACCTGACACAGTTGCTGTTGCCAAGAGGTACTTGCTGACAGGAACCTGGTGTGGCTGTTCCTTGGGAGGTTTTCCCAGCAACTGACCAATGCAGATGTCGAAGCCAACCATCAGACTGAGCTCAGGGACCCTGGTGCGGGAGCTGGTGGAAGATCTGGAGTAGTGTTGGGTGATTGCAACCACATAGGAAGAAAATGTCAGCTGGACAGACCACCTAGTACTCCCAGTAACTAGGCCACCAACCAAGGAGTGTCAGGCAGGGATTCATGGCTCCCGATACACATGTAGCAAGAGGATGAATTTGTCTGACATCAATAGAAGGGGAGTTCCTTGGTCCTGTGGAGATTTGATGCCTCAACATAGGAGAACGCTGGAGTGGTGGGGGAGGGGTGGTAAGAGGATAGGGGGAAGCACCCTCATAGAGTCAAAGGGGAAGGGGGAGAGGGCAGATGTGGGATGGGGGTTTATGGAGGGATAACCAGGAAGTGGGATATCACTTGAGATGTAAACAAATTGAATGATTAATTAAAAAAAAGCTTCAAATTTCTCTCTCAAACCAAGCATAATAGATAACTAGAATAAAAACTTAATAGTCAGTGACTGATATATTTTACTTAGTTATTTTTAGAAATAATGAATGGATAGGCAACAGTGACATAAAAAATATTAGTGAAAACTACTTGATTGCACTGAATTATGTTATTTGGAACAAGTAGTGAACATAAACAAAGAACATAGCACACATGTATGAAGGTATCATAATGTAACATTATTTTATACAATGAACATATTTTAACATTTAAAAGGTCATATTGTTCAGAGAAGATAAAGTGTAACTTTAAAGACATGATTAATTTACTCTGGGTTAGAAACTTAACCCAAATTAATTTAGTTGCAAATTGCACAGGACATAAAGGAGATTACTCTTACAGCAAGCCTGGCCACCCACAGGAGTTATTAATTCAAATGCTGGTAAGGATCAGCTTGGCAGCCTTAATGTATGTACTGGACAGTGTTTAACACAACGGGAAGTAGCAAAGGCTATAGTAAATGAGAAAGTGCATAGCCAGTAACATGACCAAATACATCACTTCCTATGTCAACTGACAGTTTCTTTGTTTCTGTTGGAGGATACTTCTAGCCTAATTTTAAGGAAAGAATACATTTAGACATTCTTTAATGAACAGTTTCCAAATGAGCCAATGCCACTGCCTCTGCACCTCTTGTTCTGATTGAAAGACCTACTTAGGTGCCCTTGAGTACCTTTGTTATAAATATAATTTCAGCGTTTGGTCTTAATATAGTATTTTAATCATTACAGGATTCAGCTGTCATTTCTCAGGTATGCAAGCCAGGCCTTTGTCAGAGACATTGTCAGAAGTGACATAGACATCCCTTGCCATATGGCCTGCACATGGGTTTTCTGCATGCGTGGTTAAATCAAGGGCATGAGAAAACATGCAAGTTCTATTGGGCATGAAAATTTAGATGTTGCTTTGAAATGTTGACCTTAAGATGTTTAACACCTGCAGGATATGACAACATCTCACAAAATCTTTATTGTAAATACTGCTGGGAACAGTCATTTATGAAAGAAGGGGAGGGAGCTCATTATTCATATAAAAAGAAGTCACAACGAGATAAATTATTAGCATAAAGAAAGTTATCACTAAGGACTTTGAACAATTCTTTAGGGGCTTCTCAGCCATTCAAGATTCTTCAGTTGTGTTAGTTCTATACCCCATTTTTTTGATGGGGTTATTTGGTTTTTTGTTGATTAACTTCTTGAGTTCTTTACATATTTTGAATATTAGCCCTCTATCGGATGTGGGGTTAGTGAAGCTTTTTTTCCTAATCTATAGGTTTCTGATTTGTCTTATTGACTATGTCCTTTGCGTTACAGAAGGTTTCCAGTTTCCTGAGGTACCATTTATCAATTCTTGGTCTTAAGAGTATGAGCCATTTCACCTTACACCAATCAGAATGGCTAAGATCAAAAGCTCAGGTGACAACACATGTTGGAGAGGATGTGGAGAAAGAGGAACACTCCTCCCTTGCTGGTGGGATTACAAACTGGTACAACGAATCTCGAAATCAATCTGGAGGTTCCTCAGAAAATTGGAAATAGATCTACCTGAAAACCCAGCTATATTACTCTTGGGAATATACCCAAAAGATGCTCCACCATGCCACAGGGTCACATTTTCCACTATGTTCGTAGTGGCCTTATTTGGGATAGCCAGAAGCTGGAAACAACCTAGATGTCCCACAACAGAAGAATGGATACAGAAAATGTGGTTCATTTACACAATGGAATACTACTCAGCTATTAAGAATGATGGAAGGAGTTACAGAGACAAAGTTTGGAGCTGAGACTAAAGGAAGGACCATCCAGAGACTGCCCCACCTGGGGATCCATCCCATATACAAGCACCAAACCCAGACACTATTGCATATGCCAGAAACATTTTTCTGACAGGACCCTGACGTAGCTCTCTCTTGTGAGGCTATGCCAGTGCCTGGCAAATACAGAAGTGAATGCTCACAGTGACCTACTGGATGGAACACAGGGCCCCTAATGAAGGAGCTAGAGAAAGTACCCAAGGAGCTGAAGGGGTCTGCAACTCTATAGGAGGAACAACAATATGAACTAACCAGTACCCCCCAGAGCCCCAGATCTGTGTCTCTAGTTGCATATGTAGCAGAGGATGGCCTAGTCGACCATCAATGAGAGGAGAGGCCCTTGGTCTTGCGAAGATCATATGCCCCAGTACAGGGAAATGTCAGGGCCAGGAAGTGGGAGTGGGTGGGTTGGGGAGCAGGGTGGGGGTGGGGTGGGGAATAGGGGGCTTTGGGGATAGCATTTGAAATGTAAATGAAGAAAATATCTAATAAAATTTTTTTTTAAAAAAAGAATGAGGAAATCATGAATTTTGCAGGCAAATGGATGGAACTACAAAATACCATCATGAGTGAGGTAACTCAAACCCAAAAGGATATGCATGCTACGTACTCACTAATAAGTAGATATTAGCCACACACACACAAAAAAAGTACAGAATACACAAGACACAGTCCACAGACCTCAAAAAGCTCAACAACCTGAAGAGCCAAAGTAAGGATGCCTCAGTCCCACTTGGGAGGAAAAGGAAAGCAATCACAAGTGGGGAGGGACCTGGGAGGGAAAGTGGACATGGGGGGGAGAGTGGAACCTGATCTGGTATTGGGTGAGGGAAAAGGACTGAGGGCCAGCATAAAGAAGTGGAAACAGGCAACCTCAGGAAGTAGGAGGTTGGGGGGACCCTCCAGAATGCACCGGAGACCTGGGAGGGAAGAGACTCTCAGGACTCACAAGAAGGGACCTTAGGTGAAATGCCTGACAGTAGGGAGAGGGAACTTAGAGAGCCCACCTCCAGCAGGGAGACAGGGTTCAAGTGAGGGATGGGGTTGCCATCCCACAGTCACATCTCTGACCGATAATTGTTCCTGTCTGAAAGAATTATAGGGATGGAAATGGAGAGGAGTCTGAGGAAAAGAAGGTCCAGCAACAGACCCAAAGTGGGATGCATCTCAAGGGGAGGTCCCAAGACCTGACACTATTACTGAGGCTATAGGAGCACTCACAAAAAGGAACCTAACATGACAGCAGTCTGGGAAGACCCAACAAGCAGCTGAAAGAGTCAGATGCAGATATTTGCACCCAACCAATGGACAGAAGCAGCTGACCCCTGTTGTTGAATCAGGGAAGGCTGAAAGAAGCTGAGGAGGACCTGTGGTATTGGTTAATCTGGATCCCTGAGATCGTCAAACACTGGACCACCAAACAGACAGCATACACCAGCTGACATGAGTCCCCCAACATGCACAGTAGAGGACTTCCCAGTCTGTGTTCCTTCAGAGATGAGGCACCTAACCCTCAAGAGACTGTAGGCCCCAGGGAGTTTAGAGGTCAGGTGGGGGGGGGCATCCTCATGGAGACAACCAGGATGGTGAGGAGGTGTGAGATGTGGAGCAGTCAGAGGGTGGATTGAGGGTGGGACGGGGAATGGAATATGAAGTGTAAAAAATAAATTAATTTAAAAAACACAGAAAAAAAAGAGAAAGTTACCTCATCCAGTGTATTATTTTCTCAAGGTGGACAAGATAGTTAATATAATTAAAACTTTCACCATCTTACAACCTACTCAGAATAAAAAAAAAAAGAATGAAAAACAAAATGTTCCAAATCAGTCTTGTGCCAAAGATATAAATAT
Organism: Mus pahari; assembly: GCF_900095145.1. Lineage (NCBI taxonomy): Eukaryota > Metazoa > Chordata > Mammalia > Rodentia > Muridae > Mus > Mus pahari. The sequence goes on from NC_034610.1 coordinate 12,021,102, forward strand.
GTTTTAACTACTGTATTTTCCCCCATACCGTTATAGTAAAATTTACATGATCCTGGGTTTATACATGTGATGGTTTGTCACTCAACTATCAACCTTTAACTTGAAAAGTCCTGTGTAAGGAAAATATTTGCCCATAAGTAAAGAAGAGCCTGTGACACTTTAGCCATAACTATAATTTTGGTAAGTATTACCTGAGCTATGTGAGACTATCTTGTTCCCTCAAGCCTCTGTTTATTCATCTGCACAACAGGCTCAAAAATACTCACCTCACAGTTTACTGTATGCATAAAGTACCCTAAAGGAAACTGATATGATATGTAAATTACGAGATACTGTTTATAAGATAAACTAGAGAGAGCTTACATCACCTAGGAGCTGAATCTTAACCCTTCCACTTGTATGCTGCATTGCTCAAACCAAAAAATTTAGTAGTTCTAGTTGTGGTGGAGATGTGGACATTGTGATAGCCTATGACAACCCTCTACCTTAAATTCTGTGCATTCGATCATTGTTTAAACAGAAATAGGAAATGAGATGGCCAAAGCAGAGAAGGATCGATAAAGATCAAATTTCAACAGTAATAGCTAAATGTGATTAGTGACTTCATAGACAGTATTTTGTACAAAAGAAGTGCAAACGTACAAGATAGGCTACATGATTCTCTCACCATTTTCAGCCTTTTTATAAGGTAATAAAGTAAAAAAATTAAAATAAAAATGATTAAAGTAAAAATGATTCAGGAATATTGAATAACTCAAAACACAGAATAAGGATGATGAACAGAACTGAGAAGACAAGGAAGATTTTCCACTTCTGAGTTTATAAACTTTTAATATAATTAGATAATAACATGGGTAAAATTTTCAATATATTTATTTGCTATGGGTAAAATAATATTTAAATTGCGCATATGTGTTTGTGCATGACTGTGTATGTCTTTGCCTCTGTGTCAAGACTAGTTTGTAATAGGATTGTGTAGTACTCAAACTTACAATTCATCCTTCAAGAAAAGTATTAACAAGTTTAGTTACAATAAAATTCTCAGCTTTATGATATTTGTAAGAACACTGTGATGTGAAAATCAGAGAAAGGAGAAAAGGACTCTGATTCATTTAAAATGAGAAGACCACATAAAGACATCAGGAATATGATATGTGAGCTACTGCTTCTCCATCTGGAGCATCAGGTACAGACTGCAAATGCACCATAATATTCTTACACTGTGACTCTATGGCCTCGGCGTCATTTTTAATATAATTATCTAGATAGCTATTAGTTTCTTGATACTGTTGCATAGCACGAAAATGAATTTGTCACAAATGTCTAACATAGCAACTCTCAACTGTTACTATGCATTAGAACCTCTTAAAATGTTTCTTTAAAAATTAACAGTGTCCTTGTCCTGACTCATTTATTGCGAGTAGAAACCAAACCCCTATTTATTTTCTAATGGTTCCTAGTGTTCTAGCTTGAACACAATTGAAAAATGCAGGTTAAGATTATGAATGGTTATCACTATGTTCAAAGGATACAAATTCAAAAAATAAATTGACATGGAACTTTCCTATATAATTTAAAGATATAATTGAAAAATAAATTACTGTAAATTTTGTTCAAGTGCTGGGCGGTGGTGGCACATGCCTTTAATCCCAGCACTTGGGAGGCAGAGGCAGGCAGATTTCTGAGTTCGAGGCCAGCCTGATCTAAAAAGTGAGTTCCAGGACAGTCAGGGCTATACAGATAAACCCTGTCTTGAAAAACTACAAAATAATAATAATAATAATAATAATAATAATAATAATAATAATAATAATTCAAGTGGTTGATATGCCATCAAAATATATATTTTGATTAATGGAGATTTCAAAGTGGAGACAATAACTTTTCCTTTTCATCAAATGTTTAGGGATATATCTATTCCGCTAATAGAGTATCAGGAAGAAAGGAAAATAAAGATGAGGTGGACTCTGTTAGTCAGAGACATGGAGAGTACAAACACTACTTTCTTAAGAAACTTTATAGTAATATTTTAAGTATGAAATATATATCTTCTTCCTTCCTTCCTCCATTTCTTGTGAGTGGACATTTATTTTATTAAAACAATCACTTTTACATTGTATAAAATTCTCTAAAGTATCTATAAAAGTTAAACAAAATAATATTTAAAAGTCTTAACATAGTTCTTTGACTAACAGTCACACACACACACACACACACACACACACGCGCGCACGCGCGCACACACATGTACACATATGCACATAGACTGTGGACTGAGACTACAACATCGACGTTCTATCCTTACTCTTAATCTGAGAAAGAGAAAATCATTAGGAAATAGTTTTGTGCAAGCTTGAAACGACAAGGTGTCTTCAGGACATTCAATGATCTTTTGCTGAAACTACAGTGAAATTGCCAGTTTCCACTGACATTCTTTAGCAATTTGGCATTAAAGCCTTTGCGTTACAAATGAGAAATTTTTCATTTCAAACATCTGTGGACATTTAACTTTACGGGAAAATTGGCAAAATTATCCTAAAGGATAAAAGACAGTTGAGAGTGATATCAGCCATCCATCATTTCAGTCACTCCAGCAGAGAAACAGACTCAGAAAATTGGCACCGTGCTGGACCCCTGCCTCCTCGCCCTTGCCAGACCGCTTTGCTTTCTTTCAAGTTTCCCACGCAGTGTTTGCATGGTGAAAATTGCTTGCATAAGCACTCATAGGGACTGACAGGTGGTCAGTGCAAAGCATGAAAAATGCTTCCAAGTGGCCTTATACCAAACATGTCACTCTGATGGAGAATGTGACAGTGGGACATGCTGCAATGGGCAAGTAGGAACCAAAAGAAGAAAAACGAGAGAGAGAGAGAGAGAGAGAGAGAGAGAGAGAGAGAGAGAGAGAGAGAAAGAATAGAGGAAAAATATAGCAGCTGAAGAAGAATTGTCAGCTTGTCATCACCGAGCTTCTATTTCTACTGTCATTCGCCACTGTGCCACTGTTTTAAAGGCTGATGCTTGTTCATTCTTTTACTATGAAACAGGTTTTTTAAATTCGGTGAAAATCACCTCTGATCAAACAGAGATTAAGCCATAGTAAACAATTTACTTATATACTTTTTATGTTACTACTTGATATTGATATTAAAACTAACATTCTCCAAAGCTTTGGAGCTCCTTGAGAATTTCAAGGGGATATATATATATATATATATATATATATATATATATATATATATATACACACATATGAATGAAATGTACCTATGCTATGTGTTTTTCTTATGAAGACATAGCAGATATGCAGATGTTACATGAAAAGGCTACCAAAGTCTCATTTCCACTTATGTGCTGGTGTGAGAGTGTGAGGTTAAATATTTTTGATAGACTTCAACAAAACCAATAACTTTCAGTATGCTAAACACAAAAATAGCTGATAAATTTGGTTGTTCTTTTTTTTTAATTTTCACAGGCAACAGAAAGATTTATGGAAGTGTAAAGCAATGAGTTTGCTATTGCTATATTCTTTTGAAAGTTTAGATTTTATATAAAATTATTTTTGTTACATAAACAAACTGGGTTTATTAGTGTTTTATTCAAATAATGTTTTGAAGAAGTATGTTTAAATATCTCAGCTTTAACTTTTAGGTCAGTAGTCAAAAAATAAATAAAACCCACATAAACTAATTCTTTTGGAGGTTGCTAATAATTATAAGGTTTTCTAAGAACAAATGCCTAGATAACTTCAGTTTAAACCATCTATAAATGCTATTAATTTGAGGTGACATACTTTGCATCATTTGTGAGTTTTTTCTTTCTTGAAAAGCTGACTGTGTACTAGCGCTGACCAAGACCAATATCATTGTTTAATTAAAGCAGCCTAGGGTTTATTTAGAAAATATCCAGGATATTTCCAGTAAATATCCAGTATGAGCCAGGAGGATATTGCAGAACTGGAAAGCAAGCTAAAGCAATGCATAGCAAAGCAACTACAGACAAACAGTGATGGTAGCGTGCCAGAGAACTGTGAAGTCAACTGACAGGGCCCCAGTGATGAGAGTTGGCGAGGTCTAAGTAACAAAACTTTAAAAAGTAGTACTGGATCATGACTCACAACAGCATTAGCATCTATTAGTCTAAATAAACAGACAAGAACAGTTGCTGAGATGGCTCTGCAGTAGAGACACTTGGGTGAAGGGCTGGCAACCTTAATTTTATCCCTGTCTCCCACAAGGCTCACTATGCCACATGCACAACTTCACACACACTGACACCTGTACATGTGCACACACACACACACACACACACACACTTAAAACAAATGAACAATGAACAACTCTCTGGCTTATAATTTGAATGATATATTTAGATATTTCATGCTCAAGGAGTTACACATAACACCCACTCCATACACACATCATAACTGTAAACTTGTATTCACAAAGCATAGATACAAACAAGGAAAACCAAACACTTTCCAGTGGAGAATTGTTTCAAAAATGATCTTATGACAGTGCTATGTAACATGCACATGATTAGATGGAAGCATAATATCCCTGTGCAAACATGATCTCTTGGTGGTCCTATATAACATTTATATGATTGGGTGAAAGCACACTTTACACCCCTGGTCTTTCTACCAGGATCTCCTAACCCAAGGTTAATTCAGCAGACATGTCTGAATAAAGCAGTACTCTTCAAAAAGTTTAACAAGTGATGTACTCTTAATAATCAAAGAAAAAGAGACTATCAGCTTGTTGGGGGAAGAACATAAGAAAGGTTGGAGAGAGAGTAACTGGGACGGGCTAGAATGGATGGAGGGACCTTGATGTGATTTTAAATGGTCATTTCTGAAAATATAAAAAAATAGTATGTTTTACTTATATACTCCTAAAAACATAAGTAAAATGTGTGTGTGTGTGTGTGTGTGTGTTTAACAACAATCAAGGAGGAAAGGGTCAAGAGTCATAAATTTGAAAAAGAGCAAGAAGGTGTTGAGAGGGAGGAAAAGGGAGTAATGTATTTTTATTATTATCTCAAAAATAATTTGAAAAGACATATTTTAAGTGGTCAGAAACAATGTAGCAGAAAAGAGTGACCCAAAGCGGTATGACAATAAAATGTACCATGATATCCTAGGTGAGACACTGGACCAAGAAAAGTCTTGAATGAGGTCAATATATCCATATTGGTTCTCTGATATGTCAAACATGCCATATTGATCTACAGAGTTATTCAAGGGGAAACTAGTTGATACAAAGGTTGATGAGTATGTATCATCTGCATGGCTTTAAGGTGTTTTGCAGGTATAAATCTGTACTAATAGTTAAAGGTTTACTTTCCAAAGATTAACCTTTTGTCTAAGTTCTAAAGTGAATATATAGAAAAAGAAATAACCATGGAGGAGAATCTCACTTACTGTTGTTCTAGCAGTTCAGTAAAGGAGATTCCTGCACACTTCCCTGCTGAGTCCTAGGATGAGACGCAAGAAGAAATCCCAGGATGCTTCATTAAACAGGTCTGAACTCATTAGTTAGTCAACACTGGTACATTAATCTGAAAAATCTCTTTTGTGGCATTAGTGGCTTTATTAAAAGACACAAAGAGAATCTGGCAAATAACAAATAAGCAGCAAATCAAAGAAGAAGAATGTGCAAATTATAATGAATAATATTTAATGATACACCTTATAATAATTCATAATCAGGTTAATCAAAATTATTCGTACAATTATGCCAAGGGTCTTTCCAAATGTATTCTCTCAGTATTAAGCTAATACATAATTGATGCATAAAGCAGCATAAAACTAATCACTAATTATGTGTCAAATTCTGTATCATTCTATAATTAGCTATGCTTTATCTTATTATGCCCAAGAGTACCTAGGAAAGGACAACTAATTCCACCTAACTTCAGCTCAATTTAGAATGTATAATGAGTCTAACTGATTTTAAGAGTCAACCTTAATCTGCTTTCTGCACAGCAGTTGTATCTTTATGAAGTAAAATTTTAGGATGTACTATTTGGAATGATGAAGAGAAAAACTTCAATGGTAGAATCGCCAAGTGAAGTGGCTAACAGCGGGAAGTCTTGCCCCTCCCACATGTGTCCACCCCCAACTTGTGCCCCTCCCACATGTGCCTGTCACTCTCAGCAAGTCTTTATTTATTTTATTTTATTTTTTGGTTATTTTTGCCTCTTCCACATGTGCTCCTCTTTCATCATGCCTGTCACTCTCAGTCATTCTGACAGTGTCAATCCTTTATAGGCTGTACCCTAAGAAAGACTATGTGCATTTGCCAAGTGGTCATGGTAGAATGATGGTTAGAATGATTTCCAGGAATAGTTTGGATGTTTTGGGAAATGGGACATAAGAAGCTAGGTATTTGTTCACTAATCTTTCATCCTTGATGAATTTTTCAATGGTACCAAGAGAAAAAAATATATTCATTGTACTTCTCAATACCTGAAGACTTTTCCCCTTACAAAAACAAAGATAAATTTCTATATAATTAACTTTGATGAAAGTTAAATATTAAAATGTCTGAAAGTACATAACCAATCACTACCATCAGTCATAATTCTATAAAATTTGAACTTTTGATGGCTGACACACTAAACAATAGTAAATGGAGTTTCAACTATTTAAGTACTTTGGCTGTCAGGTAAGAATAGATCTTTATTTATCATTTACATCCTTCCTTCCTTTTATCTTTCCAGGAGAAGAAAAGCATCCAGCTAAGGAATCCAGAGGCCACCAGACAAGAAAATAAAAAATAATACTGTTAAGCTAACTAACTGTATTGTACATTAATCATCAGCTTGGCAATACAGACTACAAATGTTTTCTGTCAAGGGAAATAAATAAATCAAACACACATGTCATAGAGACAATAAGGTATTGTTTGAAATTTAAAAAGACAAGGGATTAATGCCAATTGAGTTCTAAATGTGATATGTCATCATAATATCTAATTGAATACACTGACAGACAATGGTATAATTTAAAATGGTATAGATTGGGGCTTGATACTTCAAATGAGGTAGTGTGTCAGCAATACTTTGAGCAACTAGTCTCATTAAAGATTGTCTCCCATGGGAGAACTGGTTACAGCTCACCCCAGGGCATGACACATAAACCCAAGGCAAAAGATCTAAGCAGATGAATTGTTACTTGGGAGTATGCTTATACATTAGATGGAAGGTAATTTGAATGAGTTTGAATACAAAAAAGAATATTATATTAAGAGAAAGAAGTAAGATAAATAAATCCACATAGATAATAATCTCCAAAAAAGGGAGAAAGAAATTAAAAATTGATATATTTTCAAGGGTATATATAATCTAAATAAATAAATCCATGTCTTTGATCTCAGTTCTTGGGAGATAAAGCCAAGGTCAGATAGGTTCCTTATGAGTTCAAGGCCAGCTTAATCTACAAAGCAAATATAATAAGTCAGCCTGAGCTACACAGAGATACCTTGCCTCAATTAATAACAATAACAACAATAATAATAGTTTTAAATTGTTTTAAATTTTATATCCAGCTATTGCACTGAAGCTGTTTATCAGGTTTAGGAGTTCTCTGGTAGAATTTTTAGGGTCACTTATATATACTATCATATCATCTGCAAATAGTGATATTTTAACTTCTTCCTTTCCAATTTATATCCCCTTGATCTCCTTTTCTTATCTAATTTCTCAGGCTAGGACTTCAAGTACTGTATTGAATAGGTAGGGAGAAAGTGGGCAGCCTTATTTGGTCCCTGATTTTAGTGGGATTGCTTCAAGTTTCTCTCCTTTTAGTTTGATGTTGGCTACTGGTTTGCTGTAGATTGCTTTTATTATGTTTAGGTAGGGGCCATGAATTCCTAAATTATGAAAATGGAGTTGATTATATATACAATGGTTATGGTGACATAGGACAGCCTCTTTGCGAGAGGTCAAAACAGAACAGACCTAAATGGAAAAAAGGCTGTTGCATTGAATCATTCTGTACTTTTAATGACTTCAAAATGCTGGTCCAAAGGCATGCTATATTGGGAGAGAGGCTCTATGTTTTAGTTAACAGGAATTAAGAAAATTCTTTGGATTCCTTCCAAAGTAATAAGGATATGATTTGATAAATATCTCTGAAGATCTCAGCTGCAGAAAGGTGAAAATCAAGATGATTAAATCAACGCATAATGTATAATGCTAAACCCTCTATTGAAACAATCTAAAACTGACTGGTACATATATATGTTGTCAGCCAGAACTTCAGCTAAAGAATTCCCATGATGGTATATATTTCTATATACCATCCTTTCAGATGGCGTGAATGTAGATTTATATTGCAGTTTGATTATATAATCAAACTAAATTCTAAAGAAAAATATTTGTTGCCTTCCAGTTTCTGTCTGTGCCCAGAGATGATCCTGTGCTACAGCTTTCCATACCCAAATACCTCTGGTAGAGAGCTGGTCTCCCAAGAGTGCTGCCATACCTGTGCGCACAGTTGAGACCATCACTTCTACTCAAATTTCTGGCCCAAGAAGGACCCACCCAGAGCCCTCAGACAAAGGAACCAAGGAACAGCCAGGGACAGGATCTTCCCTATTTCCATCTGCAGCCTGGAGCTAATCCTGTGCCACAGCTCTCCATACCCAAATTCTTCCCAGAGAGAACTCATCTCCCAGGAATATTGATGCACAGGCTTACAAGAGGGACAAGCCACAGTCAGAGACAGCAAGACAAGCTAAAACCAGAGATAACCAGGTGGTGAGAGGCAAGGGCAAGAACAGAAACAACAGAAACGAAGACTACTTGGCATCATCAGAACCCAGTTCTCCCACCCCAACAAGCCCTGGGTAACCCAACATGCAAGACTCTGATTTAAAATCACATCTCGTGATAATGATAGAAGACATTAAGAGGGACATAAATAAGTCCCTTAAAGAAATACAAGAGAACACAGGTAAACAGGTAGAAGCCCTTGAAAAGGAAACAGAAAAAAACCCTTAAAGAATTACAGGAAAGCACAATGAAGGAGTTGAACAAAACCATCCAGGATATAAAAAATGGATATAGAAATAATGAAGAAATCACAAACTGAGACAACCCTGGAGATAGAAACGTAGGAAAGAGATCAGGAGTCATAGATGCAAACATCACCAACAGAATACAAGAGATTAAAGAAAGAATCTCAGGTATAGAAGATAACAGAAAACATTTTGACACAACAGTCAAAGAAAATTTATAATGCAAAACGCTCCTAACCTAAAACATCCCAGAAATCCAGGACACAATGAGAACACCAAATCTAAGGATAATAGGTAAAGAAGAGAATGAAGATTTTCAACTTAAAGGGCCAGTAATTATCTTCAACAAAATTATAGAAGAAAACTTCACTAACCTAAAGAAAGAGATGCCCATNAACATACAAGAAGCTTACAGAACTCCAAATAGATTGGACCAGTAAAGAAATTCCTCCTGTCACATAATAGTCAAAACACCAAATGCACAAAACAAAGAAAGAATANTNAAAGCAGTAAGGGGAAAAGGTCAAGTAACATATAAAGGCAGATTTATCAGAATTACACCAGACTTCTCACAAGAGATGATGAAAGCTAGAGAAGATCCTGGGCAGATGTCATACAGACTCTAAGAGAACACAAATGCAAGGCCAGGACACTATACCCAACAAAACTCTCAATTACCATAGATGGAGAAACCAAGATATTCCATGACAGAACAAAACTTACACATCTTTCCACAAATCCAGCCCTCCAAAGGATAATAGATGGAAAACTCCANAACAAGGAGGGAAACTACACCCTAGAAAAAGCAAGAAAGTAATCTTCTTTCAACAAACCCAAAAGAAGACAGCCTCTCAAACATAATTCCACCTCTAACAACAAAAATAACATGAGGTAACAATCACTTTCCTTTAGTATCTCTTAACATCAATGGACTCAATCCCCCAAAGTGCAAGAAATCATTAATTGATCTATGAGCCCTGTACATTCCACACAAATGTCTTTATAGAACTATATATTGCTTGTAAGGTTTGTATATTGCAGAATATAAGGCCAAGGAAACAGCCCTGGCAAAGATCCATCTTTGAGGAGTCTGGGACACCTGATTCAGCCTCAACTGCATCAACGCTGTTTCCTCTAAAGACTTGCTTCCTTGACAACATCAAATCAGCTAGTTTAGTTGGTCCAACATCACAGACTGTTCCAGTCAGAACTTGAGTTAAGCCCTGAACTTTCTCAGCACACAGAGACTGGACAACAAATGCTACAGCTAGATTACTTAAGACTATTTTTCTAATTTTTAGGACCCCAAAAAGTAATTATTTGCCCCAATTCAGCAGGAAGCAATTATTAGAAGACAGCTGTCCCAGTCCCTTAAATTGGTATGGATGATTTTGGTTGATTTATGAGTTATAGAAATGTTGTCATTTTAGTGGATAAGTATGGACTTATACAGGACAAAATAGGGAGGTGAGATTCAGGGATTTCATTTTTCTTTCCTTTTCTCTATCTTTTTTTTTCCTTAGGTAAAAGAAAGGGGGTAAAAAGAAAAAGGGGGGATATAAAAATATTATTATAAGAAATGAGACAAATAAGTGTATATTTTTGAGTCCACTCTTCAATTTAGAGTTATTGATATTCTGAAATAAGTTTATTTTGTTTACATTGACATGTATTATTGTATATTCATACAGGTTTAAGATTTTCATTGGTATAAATTATTGAATTTTAATACAAAATTTAAGGTTAATTTTTTTACAACATACTGTATATTATGTTTCAACTCTTAGATAGGCATTATGCCTGTGCAACTCATTTAAAATACAAGGTTTAGTCCAAGTCTTTCTAATACCTGCTATTGCAAACTCTTAGGGATAATTAAGAAATACAGGTTAATAATCAGACAGTCAAATTCACGGTCATGTCAGACATTAGGTTAGATCCTCACATAAATACACATTCTGGGTTGCACAGATAATAGGTAGGTGAAGACAGGCATCATTTATTTGTTCAGATATGCTAGGAATACATAGGTGGTCATCAAAAACCTCAAAGACTCTCAGAATATTGCACTTAAAGAGTTTTTTTTAATTAATTTAAGGCCTTTTAACTATGAGATAGTTCTGCTTCTGCCAGCACTGCCATTTCACTTCAAAAATGATGATTATGATGATGATAATAAGTATCAATAACTTCCATATGGTGTTACTTCAATTATGGCAAGCTAGCCACAGGCAAAGAAAATGTCCATGCTTCAACTACAGACAAAATGCTATTGAGAGAGGACAAACAGATGAAGGGACATTGATTGCCAAGCTCTGCCAATTCAAGGTAAGCAAGTCCTTCACAATTCCTGTTTCATAAAAAGTCTATCAGATGTATTGGGCCAAAAGGCTGAAGATAGATGCTTCAACATTATAAAGAATATTGGGGACTGTCCAGGTAGTCAGCTGTCTCTATCATTTCTATAATTTTTGGAAACAGCACCCGTATACTTCCTGCATAGTCAGGTAATATTTATTCATTCTCAGATATCTAGTAGGGTTGAAGACTAGATAATCTTACTGTAAGCTTAAATTGTGTAGGGTTTAAGAAGATGTTTTAGGTCTATGAAGACATTTTTAGATTAATAATCCAAGATAGGAAAGATAATAGAAAATTCTCCTTAATTACCAAATGCTATGGACTGGACATTGTAAATGTATATCATACCCTATAGTTTTCATAATTGTTATAATCGTATTTAATTTATCTTTGAAAAAACCCTGTAATTTGACTAAAAAGAGAATTTCAGAGAGAATAACTTATGTCTGCATGGATTTAGTACCTGTCAATAATAAGTTTGATGGCCTATGGCATTAAATAGGTAGGAAATAGGAGGTGGAACATCAGGAGAAGAGAGAATTCTGGGAAAGAGCCAGGCAGGAAAGTCACCCAGGAAGCTATAAGGAGAAAGATGCATGGTACGTGAGCACAAGTAAGCAGCCACACAGCAGAATGTAAGTCAAAGCGAATGGGGTATTTTAGTTATGATCTAGTCAGAGAACAGCCTACCTATATGACCAAGGTATTTGTAAATATATTTTGAATCTGAGTCTTATTTCTGGGAACATGGGCATGGAAGGTAGAACCAGACTTAACATCTGCAGGAAAGTACCTCCCTTTACTGTAGTAGATTTACTGTAGATTTGTAAATCTAGCAGAGTCTTTTCCTATCTCCAATTTCATTTGTAAGTCTTACCAAACTCACACATTCCAGACAGGAAAAAGTACCCTAAGAGAGGTAACTTTAAGTTATTAATGATCAGTTGCCATAATTAATATTTTATTCACAGTCACAAAGGGTATCTATAGTGAGTGATCAGCCTAAGTAAGGTTAGACAATCAGGAAATATGGCAATATGGTGAAAATAAAAAAATTGAAATCAGTTTGTTACTTAAAATCGTTCAGAATTTTACTATAAATGAATAATCTTTCCCTGTGTTGTGAAAGGTGAAAAGGGGCAGAAGGAAGATAAGCGAGGGAGGGAGGGAGAGTTAATAGATGCGTTATATGCACCCAGAAATAGCATAGCTTTCAGCTCTTATCATAGAAGCGTCTCTTTACAGCAAATGGAGATCATCACAGAAAACCACAACAGGACACAATGCAGACACCAACAAATCCTGGGTATCTCCATCACAGATCCTACATCTATGGCTCAGAAAACACTAAAGCATAGTCACAAAGATTGTAAGAGTCATAATACCAGGATGTCTGCTGTGAAACAATATCTTCTAGAAATAATTTACAAAAGAGCAAAACAAAAGAATATTAATGGATGTGTTAATGTGAAAAGGGGAAATTTCATGGATATCTACCTGTAGACAAAGAACTACAGGCATCTAATTACTGATGGGAAAGGAGAATTAGCCCTTCTTATGGATGAGCCACCTTATATGTAGTCTAATTCTAAGTGGTCAGCCTGAAACTATATGTGTACACGCACACACACACACACACACACACTCAGACATGTGTCTATCTATAACAAACAATGAAAGGAAAAGATATTATCAATTTGAAAGTGAGGAGAGGCAGAAGGGGCTTCAAGGGAGAGTAGCTATGGAGGGGGCTGGAGGGAAGAAAGGGGGAGGGGAAATTATATCATTCTAATTTAATTAAAACATAAAAATTAAAGTAATAAAGGAAATATATTTTATGTTGACACAATCTAAGTCAAGTTCTGTCATTGTTTTGTCAATATTGTAATAACTGTATATATCTCAGTCACTCAGCAAAGGTTAGCAGTAAATTAATTCCACCCCTTAACCACACATGAAAATATGAAGACACATCATAGTTAGAAAAGAGATACATGTACAGACTTCGGGGAGTATCCGGATAAGTCCAGATGCTGACAATCAAAACATATTATCTCTCACTGTCTTCAAAAATACTGCTAAACAGTCTTTAAAGCAAGACCAGTTTCTTTATACTTTTATCATCATGTATTAATTAGAAAACATACTGAGTTTTGTTACATTTTAACATATGTACATATAGCACTTGATTGTATCTTTCCCCCATTATTCACAATTACCTCCCATCCAGTGCTCCACTCTTTGACTTATCATCTACTCTTTCAATGTTATTTTTAGGTTTTAAGATTGTACATATGAAAGAGAACATCTACAAAATGTCTTTATGACTTTGACTTAATCTTGCTTAACGTGATGACTTCTACTTTTACGTGTTTTCCTGAAAGTAACATAGTTTAACTCCTCTTTATAGAATAATGATCCACTCACCTACTGGTTGGCACCAGGCCCATTATATAACTTGGCTATTGTAAGTAGTACTGCAATAAACATGGGTATGTACGTATCTGTATTGTATTCTGTGTTTGGTTGGGGGGCATATATTCAGAAATCATATAGCTAGATCACATTGTAGTTTCATTTTTACCTTTTGAAGAATGTCCATACCAAATTTCATAGTGGATATAATTTACACACCTAATCACAGTTCGTAAGGCTTCCTTACCCTGCCTCTACGTCCTCACTAACAAGTATTTAGCTTTGTATTGTTTTTATTGAAAACTTCTGACTACAGAGAAATGGAAGTTCCATGAAGCTTTGATGTGTAGTTTCCTGATCATGAGACATGATTTTTCCATGTATTTATTGGTAACTTGAAATTCTTTTGAAAAGTGTCCGTTCAGTAATTTTCTTGCTTACTCATTGGATCATCGAATCTTCCGGTGTTTAATCTTGAGGATTTTATATCATAGATGTCAGTATATACTCTGGTGACTATTCTCTGGAGTAGGCAAGCGTTCTCCATTCTGTAAAGCTTTCCTTTCACGCTGATTATCGTTTTTTCTTTCTTTGTTTGTTTGCTTTTGTTGTTTATTTGTGTCTTGTGGCTGGGAAGAAACTTTTAAATTCTGTTGAATAACTTCTACCAGTTCTTATTATAATTAAATTAATATTTTAAATATAAGGCAGTGGTTTTTATTGAACTATTTGTCCTTTGACTCAGGAGCACTATCTGCATTAAATCTTGCAAAATGTTACTCTCAGTAATTCTCAATAGTGTGGATGTGAGCATCCATGTACATATACCACTGTGAGCATGAATATATGGAATCACTACAACTGTAGAACACACCTATTTTTATTATATAATCTCATGTTTTCTTCTCTTTAATAAATAGCATGAGGCATTAGATTCACTGTATATACATATTACTCTATAACACTACATTCTTTTATCTAAGCATTAGAATTTTCCATTCATAATTACCCCCAAATGATATTTTATGCACTATAGCTGCTAAATTGCTGTTCAGGTAAGATGCACCTAAGAAGTTCAACTTGTTCATATGTCAAACCACCTCATCTAATTGGTCCACTGAGAAAACAGCTTTCTTAAACCTTATCTTCTCTCATCCCCTTCTACTGTATGATGCTAATGAACATAAATCTGCCAGGCAAGGTTCTAAAAGAGAGAGCCTTTTATTGGTTCTCTCATTGTGCCATTCTGACACAAATTGCCTTCTGACAAGACCAGGATCAATTAAGCTGATAACGGTGGATTAGGAGAGAACAATGAGAGGAGCTCCAGCTATAATGCTGGGGCCCATTACTGTGGCTCTGCAATGCAATAAAGACCTGTGCCTCCTATTAAATTCATTTGTCACAGCTTTTAACTATGCAGAGAAAGGGCTTAGGCAAAGACACTATATATTCTCTTTGAAAGCAAAGTGATGACACCTTGCTGAGTTGAAGATAAGAGAATGTGAGAAGACAGAGATAGAATATTAAAGATACTGGAGACACAGATAGATTTCAAATTTAGCATGCAAAGAGCTCTGGAATCTTCTCAAAATGCTAATCTTTTAATATTTCAAAAAGTACTTAAATGTTTACCAAGTCTACTTCTTAGTAAGCGTGATTAAAAGTAAATTAGTTGTCATTAATGAGAAGAGTCAAAAGTAGAATTACTAACTAGTCCATAATTAAAACTAAAATAAAATTGTAAGTTTTGAGAAACATAAATAAAACTAATATTTCCCTTTCTCTAAGTCTTATCTATTGACAATGTTTACTTTGCTTGTTTTTCATATTGACGCATGCCTGTGTATGATTTCACATAACAGCACTACAACATAAATATTCTTCCTATGCAGAATAATATATAACATTACATTATTTGTCAATTTAACTTTGATACTTTGTGTTTATTATTCTATAATAATTGTCAAACACTCATAAATGCCCAGTCTCTAAGGACTCCTGCTTGTCTAACTATGAATATTTTTGTGTTCCTGTCCCTACAGCTGTTTGTAGAAGCTAATCCTCAGGTACATGTCTCATTGTCTTGAGGTTATATGAGCAATAAAAATGCAACGCTGGCTACGTGCTTTCCATATATTTTAATTCTAAAAAAGCATCATCAAGTATAACTCATTTGAAATCATTTTGTTCTACCATATAAATTGAGGGTTTTTAATTAAGAAATAAATTATAATTAAATATTAAGACAATAATATCTACAAAAGATAAGCAAGCATTTATATAACATTTTTA
Source organism: Mus pahari (assembly GCF_900095145.1). Classification (NCBI taxonomy): domain Eukaryota; kingdom Metazoa; phylum Chordata; class Mammalia; order Rodentia; family Muridae; genus Mus; species Mus pahari. The sequence goes on from NC_034610.1 coordinate 12,037,193, forward strand.
GAACAAATACTTATTCATTTAATAAACATTATAATTCTTAATAGTAGCTTAGTAATTGAAAAGCAATAACCATATTTTCACATATAATCACTCTTCGAAACATTCGGAGTCTATTAGCTAAGAAAGTCACTATTAGATATGTTCTTATGTTTTCAATGTCCTGCTAAGGATGTTCTCTGAAGAGAGGGACCAGAAGAATATATTGACATAGTCAATATATGATATATACATGTCCAGATAAAATAGCACATACAACTCTGTCAATTTGTAAAACTGCTGTTTGTTAATAATTAATTGTACCAATAAAAAGTGGTGGTGCTACAGGGTAGATTAAGGGTTAGTATTTATTCATTCAAATGCCCAATGTAATATATATATATATATATATATATATATATATATATATATATATATATATATATATATATATATATATATTTCCCCAAAATATATAGCATGATTCTAAGAGAACCATTATGTGTTTTGACCTCCCTATAAACCTAATGCTGAACAGGACTTTGGATGGAATCTTGACTACCAGTAGAAATGTGCTGGCTAACTTTCAGCCAATTTTGCACAAGCTAGACCCATCAGAGTGGAGCGTCTCACAATTGAGAAAATGTATGTAATTTTATGCCCTGCCCACTGATATTCTGGGAGATGACTGGGCTACCAGTCCCCACTGGGTTTCCCTTGAATCCTCAGACAAAGGACACACATACATATACACACAGTTTGTTTCTTTTCATCAGGGAAATGCAAATCAAAACAACCCTGAGATTTCACCTCACACCAGTCAGAATGGCTAAGATCAAAATTTCAGTGGACAGCAGATGCTGGCGAGGATGTGGAGAAAGAGGAACACTCCTCCATTGCTTGTAGGATTGCAAGCTTGTACAACCACTCTGGAAATCAGTCTGTCAGCTCCTCAGAAAACTGGACATAGTACTACCAGAAGATCCAGCAATACCTCTTCTAGGTATATACCCAGAAGATATTCCAACTGGTAATAAGGACACATGCTCCACTATGTTCATA